>NW_028318120.1:1663750-1975625 GCF_062004578.1 Staurois parvus | reverse complement strand
CTATATTCATAGTGTATCGGTGCCATCACATCACCATGGCTCCCTTCATTCATAATGTATTGATGTCATCATGTCATTGCTGTTCCCTGCATTTCCTAGGACTGTGTGGCAGGGGCAAACATGCCTTTCTGCTACACAGTGTACAGAGACAGGCAGTCTGCCTGTCTCTGTACTTCAAGTTAGAGTTGACTCTGATTGGCTGAGGCAGAGAGGTGGATGGATGATGTCATTATCTCCGACTCCAGCCAGAGGAAGCTTTGTATTCATTCATAGAACACCAAGCCACCAAGGTAAATAGCTGAACGTCGCTTAGCCTGACTCGATTTTATTCCAGGAACAAGTTGAGAATGTTTCTATAGTAGTGCCAGAACACAGCACTGTATACTGTATGTAAGTATTAACCACAAAATAATAATAAATAATAAGAATAATAATATAAAAAAACAAAACAAAAACACAACAGACATTTTAAGCACCATGTTTACAAAGCATGTTTTCATAAAACGTAAAATGTCTTGCAATTATTTATTAAAACATTATAAAATTAAATGTTCATCTGTGGAGCACAGCATTATATTCAAGTTACATAATAGTACACTTTCTCCAACAGAAGCCTCCCCTTGCAATCAACATCCCAATATCATAATTTCAAACTTATTTTAATTACATTAAAAATGTATATCAAAAAGATCATCGCAATACTATTTTCCTGACTCTCAACATTTATCATAGTTTTTCAGCCCAGAGGCCATACTCCATTTGAAGGCAGCATTGTTCCCAAGCAGCCAGGCATGCTAATAGAGAAAGAGGAGACAATTTCAACAATAGAGCACCATTTATATTTATTGGTCCCATGTGTCCCTTCAGAGAAATAGAGAAGAAATGGGTTCGTATAGCCCTTCACTCCAATGAAGATAGTACTTCTGGGTATGTGACTAAATAGTAGTTGAATTTAAACACTAGCAAAATTTATTTCAACATGTTTCTAGTGAAGTCAAATTGATGTTCATTTTTGACTGTAGTGAAAAGAAAAATAGAAGGAGCAGGATGGAAATTTTCTCAAAATGGACCAATTTCTAATAGTGTGCAGCACTACCCCTGCAGGGGCCACTTGATAATGCTCATCTTTACTGGATACCCTGAACTTGCAAGCCTCCCGACATCTGACACTCTGAGTTCAGACATATTAACAGTATAGAATGATAATACAAGAGACACAATTCTTTAGTAATACCTCTATATTAAACTTGTTCAAAAGAGTATAATGGGTTTAGGATATACAACTCCAGTTAATGCATAAAATGAGTAAACACTGGTGAATAGAAGTAATCAATTAGCAACGTTTAACAGCGAGTTAAACAACGTATACAGTCATGAGTAGTAAGCTTTACCATTTAATTGCAATACCAGCAGCAAGAGGGGGAAAAAAAGGCTTGTTGGCTTATCAGCTCCCTCCAGACCACTGGCGCCACAATGGGGAATGCAGAGAATTATGTAAATATATACTCCACTATGAATAGATATAAGTACCCCAATTTAAACAGCAATGGCCTTAAAAGAGGTCCCTTTAACTTGAGATTGCAACTTGAGTCCTGTGATGTTTAAAGTTCCTGATATGGTGATATATGTTGTCTTCTGCTAGCAATGGTGGGGACCCATAAACATTAATGAATACTGGTAATTCATTGGAATTAATCAGAAAGACTGTGGTACTGCTCAAAGCAAAGATCTCTTGGTACAGAGGTGTAAAGCTGTCTGCATGCAGTGTCCCTAGAGTGATGACAGAAAGAGGTTGGGCATCTGCCTGCTCTTCAATCCTATGGACAGCATGGCCGCCAAAGAATAGAGTAGTTGCTCAGGCTCTTGGCTGGTTGCAGGGATGTGTGGAGTTACCGCCTGGTGGCTTGTCAGCACGGATAACAGATGTCTATGTGAAGACCGTACCATGACAGTCCAGATGCAGAGATGCTGGTGTGGCGATTGGTGTGCTGAACTGATGTCTTGCAGCAGTAGGCCAGCAATCTGGCTCTGGAGGAAAATGGCAGTTCCTCTGTGTTCACTTCTGAATCCCAGGCCAAGAGAGCGAGACAGTTCCTTGCTGTAGAATATACTTGCTTTCCCAGCATCCTACTCGCTTACCAGCTCTCTGGTAGTAGGGGACTACAGGTCCCAAGATCATCAGCTGTCAGAAAAAACTGAATCCACTCTGCTAACAGGAAGTGATGTAGCAGTCTCAGTACTTGGCACTAGGGGGCAAAGGATTAACCATAGTCTCATCTGTAAATGTCCCTAAATGTCATAATCATAAAGCCAACACCTGACTACAAGTGTGGTTTCGTTTGGGAAAGACCATTCCTTCAAAAATTAACTGTAAAAAGCAAACAAAATTTTAGAGTACTTTACCATGCATCAAGTCAACAAATATCGAACAAATGTTCGTTTAAAAATCTGTGAGTGTATGGCCAGATTAACTCCCTTTTCCAGGACCTGACATGCTATTTGTGGGGATTGTGCCTCATATTACTTAGGGTCCCATTTATACTACTGTTATATAGGACTTCTCTCTAGCTTTCAATTCATACTCAGTAAATGTTTTTACTTGACCAATATTTGAATAAGGAGGGAATAAAATCTGATCTCACACAGGGGCCCTTTTTGGTGACTTTAACATCTGCTCCTTCCATCACACAGGGTTGGGGAGAGAGTCCTCAGCCTTGTGATCCGAAGCTTACACATTGCTTCCTTTTCTTACTTCTATGAGGAAACAAGGGAAAGGTGAGTATGCTACTGTTTGGGAGGGATGCGATAAAGCATATCTATTGCTTTGTCCTACATGAGTAATACTTGGAGTTGCTTTTAGAAATCTCAATGACGTCTTCTTTTATTAGTATACAGGATTCCTTTGTCATTCTCATTGGCTTTTGAAGGTTTCCAGTGGTTTTTCACTGGTAAATCTATAGTTTGTGTTGTATAGTTTGGATGTAAAAAAAAAATACAAAAAAGTACGGTAATCATGAAGGAAGAACGGTAATGAACTGCTTGACACATCACATGTTTTGTGAAAAATAAAAGCCAATTTCCTCAGATGTGAACAGGTGCCAGGAAGTTCCGTTTTGTGCAATGTTGTTTTCAACATCATACTAAGTGATGTGGTAACAATTTATATTGCAGATGCTTCATGTACATAACACATTCTCAGTTTTGGACACTACTTATAATTGGCTGTAGATTATTCATTGCTAATATAAAATAGTAAATTGCATAGATACTGTAGATAAATAGATAGATGGGTAGACACACAACTACAGACACAGAGACATAAGTGCATATAAAAACTATTCTGTATCTGGCATAATTTAAAACCTATGAAAGTACTGTAATGATAAATACATATAGAAAAGAATCACCCCCTATAAAATAATTACATTTTGTCGCTTTGCAGCCTGAAATGAAGAAAGACAGTTTGTGTTATCCAGCTGTATTTATTCAGAGCAACTTATAACATCCAAGTGAAAGATATAACACCAACATGCCAGAAAAAATATAAAAATATCAAAAACAGAATTACTGAGTTGGAAAAAGGATCATCTTCCCCCCTAAAATTACTTGGAAACTCAATCAGGTGTAGCTAATCACATTCTTAAGCCATTTGACTTTCAACTGTGATCAGCTGTGGTCATTTTGATTATCTCAGCTTTCCTGGAGCATTTCAGTCCCTGACAGTGAAACTGAAGCAAACAAACAATCAACTATGGGTAGCAAGGCATGGTAAAAAGATCTCAGGGACAGAGCTGTGGACAGGCACAAGTCAGGAGATGGGTACAAAAAAATTCCAAGGCTTTAACAATGCCTAGAAGCACAGTGAATTTTATTATTAAGAAATGGAAGGTATTTGGTACAACACAGACCCTCTCTGGATCAGGACGTTGCTCCAAACTGGATGAAAGATCCAGGAGGAAACTGGTCAAAGAGGCTACCTAGAGGCCTACAGAAACTCTGAAGCAGTTCCAGGATTTTTTATAACAAAGAGTGGTCATTGTGTGCATGTGACAACATTATCACAAATTCTCCACAAATGTGGCTTGTATGGGAGGGTTGCAAGAAAAAAGTAAATCTTCGAGAAAGGCAGAATGCAGTTATCATTATACAGGATTTATATAGCACCAACAGTTTGCTCAGCGTTTTACAATATAACAGGAGACAATACAGCAACAATACAGTTCAATACAAGAGGGATAGAAGGGCCTTGCTCCTTGGAGCTTACAATCTAGGAGTTATGACTGAACTTTGCCAAAATGCACCTTGAAGATTTTGAGACCACATGGAAAAAGATGTTATGATCAGATGAGACTACAATTGAATGATTTGGCCTCAACACTAAACAATATGTCTGATGAAAATCCATAACACCCAATATCGAAATAACACCCTTCCTACAGTAAAGCATGGAGGTAGTAATATCCTGTTGTGGGGTGTTTCTCTGCAGCTGGGACTGGAGCACTTGTCAAGATAGAAGGAAAAATGGAGGGGGCAAAATACTGTCAAATTCTTGAGGAAACTCTGCTGCCCTCTGCCAAAAAGGTGTCAGTGAGATTAAGGTTTACCTTCCAACATAACAATGACCCAAAGCACACAGCAAAAATGAGCACACAGTGGTTGAAGGAGTTTAGCACTACACCCTTAAGAGTTTTAGGAGTTGCAAAGGTCTTGGGTCCCCTTATAGCTCTGCATAGCCAGGCAACATGCATTTTCACGCAGACTTGCATCCAGGAGTCAGAAATCAGTCCTTGAACTTTGTTTTTGCGATTTTATTGGGGGGAGGGGGATTTGAACTGGGATAGGGGTGTACAGAATGCCCTAAGGACAAGTTCCTGGAACTATTTATAAGCCTCCACTGCAACACTCTGTTGGAGAGTTTCCCAACGTATCTTAGTGTACCTCTCCCAGACCCTAGATAAACTCCTCTTCCTTTACCCAGCTGTCTGGAGGTATCCCAGAGCAGGGGATCCAGCACCTGTCACTTTAAGAGATTTGACAGTCCCAGTAGGTGGCAAATCTGGTTTCCTTCCCCTATCTGGCCCAGGGGGTGCAGGTCTACTCACTCAGTCCTTCAGGCGCCAGACTGCTGGGCATCAGCTTGAAGAGTGGCTCTCCACAGTGCCCCCGCACCTAATCCAGGCTTCAATCAAGGCGGTTGGTCTCCAGAATTCAGGGCAAATTAGAAAGCATCATCGATGTTCCAGGCGGATGTCCGTAACCACCAGGGTGATCTGCGGCATGAAGGCATGTGAAAACTTGAAGCACAACCACCATCTTGCTCCTCTCTCCCCACATGTTGGGTGTAGAGGGCGGTTTTTAAGGCAGGCGTATGGGTGTGCATGTGGGTGGTCTACGCCCTTCCTTGTGACTCTTTGGCACCAGCCAGACTGCCGGGCAGAACTTTGCCCATGCTAGCATTAACCCCTGATGTTCCAGGCAGGAGTAAACTGACTGAATTAGCAGAAACTGTAGTAATCATGTTCTGCAGTGGTTGCTACAGGCAGCAACAGGGCACAAAGCACCCCCCCCCCACACTGAAAATGGTTGCACAAATAAACTCTGGGCCCAACTACTGTAAAACAGTTTAGAAGGTCATTTGGTTGCCCCAGACAACAACAAGCAAGGACACGAGGCAGGCACTAACATTCGCAGGCAATATTGAGCTTGGTAGAACAAAGTCTTTTGTTGTAGCCACCTGTTGAGCAGCAAAAAGACCCGAGAGCACTGATAAGCCGCTCCGGTTGCTCCGGGCAATGGCATGCAGAGAAGTGACACACAGTTCACTGGCATTTACTGATACACAGCATACATAGTCTCTTATAGGAGCCACCTGTTGAGCAGCAAAGGGACCTGTGCAGACTGGTAGGCAGCTCTGGTTGCTCCAGGCAATGGCAAGCAGGATGATAGTAATGGCAAGCACTTCACTGATTATAATGAGCACATATAGGACATAGTCTTTTGTAGAGGCCACCAGTAGAGCAGTGAAAAAATCATTTGCAATTGAATGGGTCGGTTGCTCCGGACAATGGTAATAGCAAAGCACATTATTCTGACTTTAGCAGATTAATCAAAAGCACACTCCTTTTCACCAGCCATCTGTAGAGCAGGAGGGAGATCTTTAGATAAA
The DNA here is from genome assembly GCF_062004578.1 of Staurois parvus. NCBI lineage: Eukaryota > Metazoa > Chordata > Amphibia > Anura > Ranidae > Staurois > Staurois parvus. The sequence goes on along the minus strand of NW_028318120.1, from coordinate 1,969,459 downwards.
CCCAGCATGGTTGCTATGGGCAACTGCAGTAGTGGCATCACTTTCTTAGCTTGTTGGTTGCTAGAGGTAACGGCAGGCAGGTTGCTGTAAGAAAAATCCCGGAATGATGAGCCCCCACATGTAGTACTAACCCCTTAGGAGTTGTAAAGGTTTTGGGTCCCCCCCTATAGCCCTGCACAGCCAGGTAACACGTATTTTCATGCAGGCTTGCACCCAGGAGTCAGAGATCACTCCTTGAGCTTTGTTTATGTGATGTTATGGGGGGAGGGGGGGGAGTTGAACTCGGCTAGCGTTAGGGGTGTACAGGATGCCCAATGGAACCAATAAACTTCCTGAATCTATTTACAAGCCTCCACTGGAACACAGTCTCTGTTGGAGAGCTAGCTAGCGTCTCCTAATGTACCACCCCAGACCCTAGATAAACTCTTCCTTTACCCAGCTGTCTGGAGGATCCAGCGCCTGTCACTTTAAGAGATTTGACCGTCACAGTAGGAGGCGATTCTGGTTTCCCACCAGAGCTCTCCTTTACCTATCTGTCACGGGGGGCAAGTTTTGCCCACTCAGTCCTTCTCCTGCGTAGCTGGTGGGTTGGTGGTTGCTACCAGGCCTTCTAGCTGAGCCTCTCCTTCCCTGTTGCACAGGTTGGCTTTACTCTGGGAGCCAGTGAAGATCTGAGTTTTCATCCTTCCCAGCTCCACTGCCTGTAGATGAGCCTCTCTCTCCATCTGAGCACCCTACCAGGCTCCTGCCTTCAGCCTCACATTCTCTCTCTGTCTTGCACCCAAACTCTCTCAAGCTGAGCAGGTTCAATCACTTTTAAGGGTTGTTCTGGATTCCTTAAGAGTTCAAGCCAGCCACTCCTCAGATCCACCCACTGCTTCTAGACCTTTCTCCAAAGTTCTAGAGCAGGGGGAAATTTGAGAGGAGCTGGCCTGCAGAACCTCTCGGCTAAGACCAAGTTTGACCCCTTCTAGCTAGGCTTGCTACTCAGCCTTCCTAGCTAATAATCAGGCTCTTAGCTCCCCCTAGCTGACTAGGAGGGTGCTACAGGAAAAAATGTCCTTGCATGGCCTAGTCAGAGACTTAAACTTCATTGAAATTCTATGGAATGACTTGAAGACTGCAGTCCACAAATGATCACCATCAATCTGAACTGAACTTGAGCAGTTCTGTAAAGAAGAGTGGGCAAATATTGCAAAGTGTAGATGTGCAAAATTATTAGAGACATATCCCAGCAGACTAATGGCGGGAATTAAAGCAAATGGTGGTTAAAAAAATTCTGACACAAGGGGGTGATCCCTTTTCCAACTCAGTGATTCTGTTTTTGAATTTTTAGATTTTTTTTTATGACATGTTGGTGTTATATCTTTCACTTGGATGCTATAAGCTGCAGCTAGATAAAACAAAAACTGTCTGTTTTCATTTCAGGCTGCAAAGCAACAAAATGTGATTATTTTAAAAAGGGGGGTAATTCTTTTCTATACTCAGTGTAAACAGCACCAGCTTTTTTCAGTATAATGTTACAAAGTTCTCCACAATATGGAATATCTATCTACCAATACAAAATATACACTTAACTGCGATAATAATATATATCATTCCAATGCATCAAAAGATTTACTTTTAAGGTAACATCAGTGACTGGAGAAAACATTTTTTTCACCTTCTACCCTAGCTAGTGGTTTTCCTTAAACCTTTATACACTGACTAGTTAAAACAGTGGTGTCCAATCTAATTCTTTCATTGCCAGAGCCAGTATTTTTTTTCTTTTTTTTGTATATACTGTAGGCAAGAATCTGCATACGTTTTCCTATTTCCTATTTTCTATTTAGGTGTCATTCACCCAGGCACATAAACCCATATATCCATGTAGAGGCATTTTTAAGCGCCTAAAGGAGCCTACACCCACACTCAAAAGCCTGGTAAAAATCACATGGTCTAAGAATGATGGGGGAAAACCTATCAATTATCTGCCCATGCTCCATTCCAGTGGTGTATTTTGGTTTTGTGCTGTCCTAGGCAAAATTAAAATCAGGCGATTCTCCATCTAAATTTGTCCCCTTTCTGTATAAGATCCACCCCTTCATCTGTAAACCCCACCTCTTCCTCTTTACCCTCCCCAACCCCCAATCCTACATAACACCAGACCCCGTGTGCCCTCACTCCTAGATAACAGCAGACTCCCTGCATCTCCCCACTTCTTAATAACACCAGACCCCATATATCCCCTGTACTCCTAGATGACACCAGACCCCCTATACCCCCTGTATGCCTAGATAACACCAGACCTCCCTATACCCCCTGTACTCCTAGATAACACCAGACCCCTCATACCCTCCCACTCCTAGATAACACCAGACCCACCTATGGTCCCTCTAAAACTAATGTCCCCTTCATGGAGTATGGGGACAGGTAGGTGCAGTCATTAAATTGCTAGCCTAACCATCCAGTGCTCCCCTTTTGTGCTTTTCAATAATATAACAAATATTTTGAACCTGGAGAACTACTGTCCCAGGAGGGATCCCATCATTGAGTATGGAGACAGGTGCAGGCAGTCATATAGAGATTGCTAGGCTAGTCACCCAGGTTTCCTTTGCAACACGGCCAATGGGACTTGATCCCTAGGAACATAGGTCATCACAGATGTTTTTCAGCATTCCAAAATCTGTTTTGAACCCATAGAAGCCCTTTCCCTGGAGGGATCCCATCACTGAGAGCGGGGACAGGTGAATGCAGTCATACTGAGCACTGGATGGAAGTTCAGCAGTTCGGCGTCCAGGCAGCGTAGCAATCGGAAAAATAGAAACCTACCAAGGTACAAGCAGGTCATCTCCATTGGGCCAGGCTCTGTGCAGGCTCTAGATGATCTGTGCTCCGGGGAGGCACCATGGATGGAGCATGTTGGCTGGAAGGGGATTGTGAACATGCAGGGCTAAGGAGATCCGAATCTGCTTCTCTCCACTCAGCACCTTATTGTAGGAAACACACTTCACTCCAGAAGACTGTATCTCTCCTCCTTGCTCCAATCCATTATCCCCCTCCAACCTTATTTTGCCTCCACCAGCTGTCCGGGTCCCCTAATGGTCAGTCCGCCCCTGGCAGTGACAGGGGCACTGGTGTAGCTGATGGAAAAACAACTGGGGAACCACTAAGCTGCCCTTCCTACTCTGAAGATTGCTCACACCCATGTATGTCCCTTTTGCCTGGGGGTGGCTTTAAAGTAGTATTAAATCCAAAAGAAAACATTTATTATACTGCAGCTTACCAGTTCTTAGATGTGCTGGCTGCATTTGTTTTTTTCCACAGAACGAGTTGCCCTGAATATGTAGCGGTTAGAGGATTAAGACAAACCATTTACCACTGACATGGGGTGCTTACAATGATCACCTTTTTTGGGAAAAACTATTTTTATTAAGTTTTATGCAAAAAGATACAGGACAACTGTACAACATACAGTAAGTAGATGGATTAAAAAAAAAGGTATAGGAAACTCGTAGGTGGCATAACAGTGAAACCAGTCAAGTAAAAGTCATTCAACAGAACACTACATATGCAAAAATTAGTAGGTAGTCTAGCCTTTGGTAGAAAGGTATCACTAGTAGACATACAGGTACAACAATTACTTAAACTGCAGGTAGTCTGCTGAACAAAAACAGGCCTTGTATCAATAATAGAAATAAAGAAACAGGAAAGTTAAAAACGGAGGGGAAAACAGAAAGAAAGAAAAAAGGGAAAAAAGGAGGGAATAGAGAACCAAGCCGCCAAGGCCTCCAGTGAACCTTGAGGCCGGACACCAAAGTATGCCCTGCAACAGGTTCTACATGAAACGAGAAGGGGGAAAATCAAGTGAGTGGAGTCTCCAAGATATCCCACAATCCCACACTCGATTGTATTTGTCCAAGGAGCTGTTCAGAAAGACTGTAAGATATTTATTTTTACATTTTGAATCCATGTATTAGCTTTTATTTATTTCTGTAAACCCTTTATCACAAAAGAAAAACTTGTTGCTGTAACTGCTTAAAAATGTTAGCTGGAGTTTGTCTTCAATTTTTTGGTGTATTTAAATGTACTAGTACATCTAACACAACCTCAAGACTGACAATGCTGCTGTCCAAAGGTGTCTCTGTTGCTTCTTCATGCAGGTACTCTAATACAAGAACTGTGGTACTGGCCAGATCACCAGGTAAAAACTGAGAGAAAAAGCCTAAATACAGAAAACTAATGCAGCCACTACATCTAATGATTGGTAAGCTGCAATGTATTAAATTTTTAATTTTAATACTGTTTTACCACCTCCCATCACAGATGAGGCCAGGGGGGACAATCTTTGTTCTGGGAATACACACTGGTGCGTGTCCTCTGGGCTGCGCAGTGGCGCGATCTGCGTTGACATAGCACATCAACAATCTGTACAGTGGTACTATGATTGTCCTTTGTACCATGTGATCACTGTGTCCAATCACAGAAGATCAATAATATAAATAAAAGGAACATGTTGTACCGATTCTCTCTCTCCATTGGGAGAGAGAGAGAGAGGGATCAGCAGCTGATCACGATCAAACCAGTACAGTGGTACCAGAGCTAACAAAACCCACAAAGCTGGGATAGAGTTAGGGGTGTACAGAATGCCCAATAGAACCGATTAAAAGAGGACAACTTCCTAGAGCTATTTACAAGACTCCACTGCAACACAGTGTCTGTTGGAGAGGTAGCCAGCGTCTCCTAGTTTACCACCCCAAATCCTAGATAAACTCCTCTTCCTTGTGGCATCCCTATACTCAGGAGGCATAGCAGAATGTATTTAAAAGTGTAATTCTAAGTATATTTATGCTGTTTTTGAGAAATAACTGGTTAAAATGACAATGTTGTGAAAAAAAAAATAATTCTCATAATTTTCCAAAGAAATGTGGGGAAAAAATACAACTTCAAAAAAACAAAAAAACAACAACTTACCATCCTCTTACTAAATACCTTTGACTGTCTATTTTCCAAAAAGGGGTCATTTTGGGGAGGTATTGTGGTACTGTTCTGGCATTTTACAACCTCAAGAAATGGGAACATCAGGAATGATCAATTTTCAATTATACTGTATGTAGTGCTACGCCCTTATGGGCTGCTGAGTATTTGTGGGTTCCCTGTCTGTCCCAAGCCTGCTTTGGAAGTCCAACCCTTGCTGACACCACCTTAAACCTTTGTCCAGGAGGACCCCTTGGCTTGAAACCATAAAAATAGACCCACGCACAGTTTAGAGTGAATTGATGTTCTGGATATATTGAAATCAGAATGTAAAGAGTGTAAGCACAACAAATGACCTTGGTATATCTCCATAGGATAAAAGTTAAACACTCTAAAAGATTCAACCAAGTGTTTTACCACAGTATTACTTTGATCAACTTTTAAATATCCTGCAAATCAGAATTTAAACAGCAGCCCCAGCTCTCAGATATTTCTACCCAAGTGAGCTGGAATAAACTATCATCTGACAAACTAACTCATACTTAGGTTCTCAGTCACTGGTGACTGGGTTTAACGCTGCAAATGGATTCTTTGGTTATGTAGCACTCTCCTAGTCATCTAGGGGGAGCTAAGAGCCTGATTGTTACCTAGGAAGGCTGAGCAGCAGTCTGGGTGTAATCCCTAGCAGGGGTCAAACTTTGATCAGAGCTGAAAGGCTCTGCAGGCCAGCCCCTCTGGAATGTCCCCCTGCTCTAGAACTTTGGTGAAAGGTCTAGAAGCAGTAGGTGGATCTGAGGAGTGGCTGGCTTGTAGAAAGGGACAGGACAACCCTTAAAAGTGATTGTCTTCCACCCGAACGCTCTCCTCCAGCTGAGCAGGCTCAGAGAGAGAATGTGAGGCTGAAAGCAGGAGCCTGGGAGGGAGACCAGATGGAGAGAGTAGCTCACCTACAGGAAGTGGAGCTTGGAAGGACGAAAACACAGACCCTCATTGGAGATAGATAGGGGAAGGAGCACTCTGGTGGGAAACCAGATTTGCCACCAACTCGGACTGTTGAATCGTTAAAGTGATAGGCACTGGATTTCCTGCTCAGGGATACCTCCAGACAGCTGGGTAAAGGAAGGAGCTTACCTAGGGTCAGGAAACGCTGGCTTTCCAAGAGACTGTGTTGCAGTACAGGCTTGTAAATAGTTCCAGGAAGTTGTGCTCAGTTCATCGGTTCCATTGGGCATCCTGTACACCCCTAACCCTATCCCAGTTCAAATCCCCCCCCCCAATAAAATCACAAAAACAAAGCTCAAGGACTGATCTCTGACTCCTGGATGCGAGCCTGCATGAAAATGAAAGTTGCCTGTTGCCTGGCTGTGCAGGGTTATAGGGCGACCTAAAATCTTTGCAACTCCTAAGGAGGTAGTGCTACAGTTAGATGCATCAATGTCCCTTTTGTTTGTTTTCTTCACTTAACACAGACATGTCCAATCTTCTGCACACTTGATGGGGCCCTAGTTAGTGCACATAAAGGTTCAGATCTTTCCTGAAAAACTAGATTTCCTTGAGATAGTGTAGACTTGGAGAAAAAGTATCTTCTCCTTTAATTGTTGTTGGATTGTGATGGTATCTCTTGAACACAAAGAATAAAGTCTAGGGCAGAGCTGGATAGGCTGGACAATTTAAGCCTTAGTGTGAGTAACTGTACAAAAGTGTGTTGGATTGAACTGAAACTAAGGCAACTGAACTCAACAATGTCACTTGCAACTGGTAATGATTTGAGTATGTGACTCTCACTTTGTCTTTAGCTTCAGTAATATGGCAGAGATTTTCTCAACAAGGGGGCGCCCGTGTCCTCTTGGTTCTTGTGTTGGAAAAGTGATGCAGATGACAGCACTCTGATCCACCTGCCTACAGGATGGTCCTTCCTGCTTGTCAGTGATGCCAGCAGTATCAGATTCCTCCTCAATTCCTCCCTCTCTGTGATCCAGCCCAGCCTGGATATCCAGCGTCCCACACAGCCTTCTCCACACACCCACTCTCACCATCCACTTCCTGTCTTCTGGCTTCTATATTTATATGCTCCCGACCCTTAGCCAGCTCCTCGGGAAATTTAGTCTGTTCAGCAGTTATCTAAACGGCAAAGTCCTTCTGCCAGCTTACGAGTCCAACAAGGATTTGTTCAATAGAGTCTGCATAGCTGAACCACAGAACACTGCCATCTTGTGTTCATCTAACATCCTGCAACCAATATCACTGCAGGGTGTTACACCACACACACACACACACACACACACACACACACACACATATATACAGTGTATATATATATATATATATATATATATATACTGTATACATATACATGTGTTTGTAGAATTTTTACCTTTGACACAGACTGAGCAACATACACTTATTTGGGTTATTTTTACCAAAGGAATTTAGCAGAATATACTGTGACCTAAATGTATGAAGAAAGATTTACATGCTAAATTTTATAACAAAAACTAAGAAGAATGTTTTCTTTTCAACATTGTAGGCAATTTTTTTTATATAGCAAACAATAAAAAAAACAGCTGTGATCAAATACCATCAAAAGAAAGCTCTATCTGTCTTAAAAAAAATTATACACATTTCATATGGGTACAATGTTGCATGCCTAAGCAATTGTCATTTAAAATGTGACAGTACTGAAAACTGACCTGGGCAGGAAATGTTTGGTCTTGCGGTGGTTAAAGTAGAATTCCAGTCAAATACTAACTCTAAACCTACTCCCACCCCCATTCTAAGCGTGTTATATTTTCCCTGTGAAAGGAAAGATGTGTATACCTACCTATTCTGAGGACACTTCGGTCGAGTGACATGATCGGGTCCCAGCTCTGTCTTTAGTGTAGAGGAGGGGAGCAGACAATGGATGCACCGTTGTAAGCCTATGGGTGAAGTCATTGCCAAGGCTATGCAGCCTTTGTTGGCAATCTCTCCTGTACACTGAAGCCAGAAGTTGGAGAGACCATGCGACCGGACTGGATCAGCCTCAGCATAGGTATTTATAGACTTCTTTTTGCAGGGTAGATAGAATAGGATTAGAATGGATGGAGGGAGTAGGCTTAGGCTTAGGCTTAGTTAGTATTTGACTATATATCTGCTTTAACATAGATTTTCAAATCATTTTTGTAAATGTAGTAATTCTTGGATGGCAATGTCACCAGAAGAAAATCTTGTCACATCCCACTTTCACCCAACACAAAATATGTATCTATTCAGTAGTATTCGTTATATGGAGGAATCATTAGGCGTACACCTTAAATGTTAAAATTTGTTTGGTTTTCAAAGGTCCAAAACCACTGCAAGCTGCATAACATGATACATGCAAAGAACATGGGAAACTCCTGCATGCCTAAAAATACGCATGGTACGCAATTGCATAGGGCTCTCAGTTATTCCTTTATTCCTGTATCTACTACAACATCTGGAAGAATAGTTTCACAACAAGTTGCAATTAATCTTTTCACTTGGTTTGTATTGGGAGCTTGACACTTTAGGAAGTCTCTAGCACCATCAATACTTCCGGAGACTTGTGACACACACCAACTGTAATTAATGCTGAAAAAAAAGGGTGAGTTCAACATATGACAAACAAGATATAATTTTTGAAACAGTTCTGCAAATGATGTAATTCAGTTCACGTGTGATAAACTTCTGCTCATGTGTTTTGTAATTAGCGTAGCATTTGCAAAATTATGAGTCTCATTACTCGATATATGAAATTAATAATTTCTCAACTCAAGCAGAACAGATTGTATTTCTCTGTCAGCTCTGGAAATCTAGCCACAAACAAAGGAAGCCGGTACTGAGTAAAATATGAAGTCCACCATTACTGACCTCCTTCTGAAAATGCAGATTACTTGGCTGTATTTGGTCTCTAGCATGCATCTAGCAGATTGAGAAAAAGTGCAAAGCCAGAATGGCTTAGAGCTGAAGCAATTGAAACACCTTGCTCACAGGCATGAGACTGCAGGATTGGCTGGCTTAAATCAGGTTTGATCTCCACCCTGGGACTGACCACATCAATCACCTTGCAGGTGGACAGACAGGGAGAATGTATCACAGCCAAAATCAGGATGCTGGAATGAGGCCAGCAGCTGTGATGGAACAGGAGTGCTACAAACCTCTGACAGCAGGCTGGAAAAAATGCTTGTAATAGTAGCATGTCAGTAGAGTTCAGAAGCATTTAGGAGCATTTGGGAGCATTAGCGTTTTATTAGCATTTTTACAGTACATGTAGAAGAAAAAAAAGCTAGAAAAAAGCTGTTAAGAGTGGTTTTGCAGTGTTTAGCATTCTTTTTCTTCTGGGAAAACGCTCCAAAAAATGCCCCGAAGACAATTTCTTTTCTGCTCCTAGATGCTGAAGCTCCCAAAATGCTAATAGCCTAAAATAGCGTGCATGGACACATAGGATAACACTATTTAGCTTCTAGGCGCAGAAATAAAATACTAATAACAGCTTCTAGGAGCTTAAAAAAATGCTAGTGTGCATGGAGTCTTAAACTGGCTGTAAACCTCTGACATGAAATATGAACGAAGCCTATCTCTCTACAGTGTGTACTTGTTTCAGATCAGAGCACTGGTGTAATTTCTGTTTTCTGCCTTGTTCCTCTGCTATCAGCATGAGTCACTTCTGACAAGTCTTACTGACACCAAGAGAAAAAAGGTGACAGGAGAGGGATCTCCAGGTGATTGACAGCTTTGGCTCTGTTCTGTGTGTTGATGGGGTGTATGTCCCTTTTCTTCACTCAGCTGTCAGAGCTCTCCTCACTGATCTCTGCAGTTTGTAATTTCAGTTCTCGTCCCCTTTTTTTCTGGTATCTCAGACAACCTTTATAAATTATGGACTTTGAATGGATGTAGAGAAGAGCAGACTCAAGATAAACAGGCACAACCTACGCAGAAGGATGTGTTTCATCTCTGTGAGTCCAGTCACGTCACTTGCTATATGAAAGGGTTTACAACCACTTCTCGACCGGCCGTTGCATATAAACGGCTGGACGGTGGCAGTGCAGGGTCGGGTGGCCGTTTATGAACGGCCTCCCTGCACCCTGCTTGTGCGCGCTCCCTGGGAGCGTGCAGCACCGCGATCCGGTGCCCGCTGTGTCCTCCGGACACAGTGAAACACCGATCGTTGGACGGGACCTCTGTACGAGGTCCTGATCATGTGATCACTGATTGGCCAATCAGTGATTACATGCAAAGTAGTAAGCAAGATGTCACTTGTGACATCATTGCTTACTACGTGTGAAATCTGTGAATGATCACAGAGGTCACATGGTACAAGGCTATCCACAACAGCCTTGTACCATGTGAAAAGCTGTCACCAATCACAGCTCACTCAGTACTTCTCAATGAGTGCAGGAATGCACACAGAGAGAAAGAGAAATGATTGCTTTTACATCCTATATGGGTGTAAAAGCAATCAGTGTAAAAAAAAAAAAAAAAATCTTCATCACCCCCCACAAGTAGTACAGTGTCACCATGGTGACACTGTACTGCTAGGGTGACAGTATGTAAAAAAAATAAATAAATAAAAAATAATAATATAAAAAAATAAAATAAAAATGTAAAAAAAAATGTTTAAAAATTATAATTTTTGGTTATAAACTAATTTTTTTTTTTTTACTAAAAAGATAACGGAATACATTTTGGCAAAGATTTATGATGAAATATTATTTATTTGCAAAATGTTATAAAAAAACACTTTTGTTCAAAATTTTTGGACTTTTTCATTTACATAGCAAAAAAAATAAAAATCCCAGCGGTGAATAAATACCACCAAAATAAAGCTTTATCTGTCTCAAAAAATGGTAAAAAATTAATTTGGCTACAGTGTTGCATGACTGCGCAATTGTCATTCAAAGTGTGATAGCGCTGAAAATTGCGCGGAAAGCTGAAAATTGCCCTGGTCAGGAAGGGGGTAAAAGTGTCCGGTCTGGAAGTGGTTAAGAAATCTGGAGAAATGCAACATACAGCAATCTCTGGCAAACTGTTATAACAGCCTTTTTTAACCAGGGTGTTGTGACACCCTGGGGTGCCTTTGGGTTCTTCAGGGGTGCTTTGACAAAATGCCTAAAAATTGTCAGCAAGCCAGAAAGTGAATGAAGCCTGCTTTTTTTTATACAAAGCCATAGTTTTTCATTGTGCAGAGGTAAAACCTTGTCCTAAGAACCGATGATTTCATAGGTTGATAAAGAAGACATTGGCACCAGCGGACATCTTTATTTACTCCTCTGGGGTCCTGTTTGCTGAATGAGGGAGAGAAGCTGAGGATAAGCAAAATACTGGAATATGCTTCAGTACCAGTGTGCAAAGCTATGTTTGCTTTGTATGAATTAATCACCTCTAATGTTGGGTGTCCTACTGCATTATGTAAAACTAGTTTTTTAGATTTAATAATGGGGTGCCTCAAGATTGTGCATATTGTAACTTTAATGGATTCCCTGATGTAAAGAAAGTTGAAAAATACTGTGTTAGAGTTTTATCTGCTAGCACATACTGTAGCTAACAGTGCTGATTTCTAATTGCCTTAATAAAAGCGTAGTGTGTAGTGTACTGCTGCAAAATGAACAAGTACCTTCAAAGGGTAGCAGAATAAGCAATTGCAAATGGAACAAAACATTTAAATACTGAAAAAAAATCCTGAGCTGAACAAAATCTCCTTTAACACTCCTAACCTTAGGCTGCTGCACACCAACAATGGGCCCCTCTAAGGCAGCCCATGGATGGATAATTTTTCTTTGCTCAACCGGTGGATTGAATTAAAAAAACAGACTGTTTTTCCCCATCCACACATTTAAAGGTGGATGGGAGAATCCTATTGTATTCTGACAGCAGGGAGGCTTCCCCTTTGTAGCAATATGCTGATCAGTGCTGCTGGCTATAGCCTGCGATGCTGATCAAGGGGGGAAAATCTGACAGGGTGGTTGTACAGAAGTCGATGTCTACCCATACAAACAGTAGATTGAAATTTGTCCAGTCCCTGCTGATATGCAAGTAGGATTTCAAAAATTAAAATGGTTGTAAAGGCTCAAGGTTTTTTTTTACCTTCATGCATTCTATGCATGAAGGTAAAAAAAAACTTCCGTGTGCAGCAGCCTCCCCCCCCAAAAAAAAACCAAACAAAAAACCTACCTAAGCCCCATTGCGATCTAGTGATGTGCATGTGAGCCTCAGCTCTCCAGAGACTCTCCCTCCTCTTTTGCTGCTGTCAATCACAGTCTTTGAGCCAATTAGGATAGGGAGGGGTAGGAGTCGAGATATGGCTCTGTGTGTGAATGGACTTGGGAGCATGCCTGCTTGGGTACCCCCTAGCAAGCTGCTTGGGGGGGGCACTCGGGCAGGAGGGAGGGCCTAGGAGTGCTGGTGGGGAACCCAAGCAGAGGAGGTACTGCTCTGTGCAAAACCAGTGCTCACAGCAGGTAAGCATAACATGTTTGTTATTTTTAAAAAACTGCCTTTAATATCACTTTAAGCTCACTGATGAATGGCTTTGCCCTTGCTTACATATAGTTCAAGGCCTGAGCCTCATCCATCCCCTGAGAGAGGACAGCCTAGAAAGCAGGGAAGGAGCCAGCCAAACATAAGGCCTGAAGGCAGCCACCAACCCCCAAGCTTACAGGAAAGGACTGAGTGAGTAATCCTGCACCCCCTGGGCTGGATAAGGGGAGAGGGCAATCAGGTGGCAAACCCAACTAGCTCCTCATCTGGGACTGCTTTACCAAGTGTACAAATAATATGCTCAGTGATAGTAATAAATAATGACCCTTATCCCCAAATTGGTGTATCTAAATCAAAAAGTCCTAAATCCAATAGTCCAAAAGTTTATGAAACCAATGTCCCTTATAAATCAAAAAATTATGTCCAAAAATTGTCCACAAAGTGATAAACTCTTCAAAGTCTTGTAAAAGCTTGGTTTACCTCAAAACAAAACAGAAATAAAAACCACATAGTGCATTATCCTTAATATATATACATCATATAACTCATCCAGTGATACTCCACCAAAGTGAAACAAAAGGTGTAAACAGCAAACGTGTGCGAATACACTATGTACAGTGTGAAGAACCGTGTAGGTGAATCACTCTTTAAAGTGCTTAGAACACACACATAAATCACGTCTACTGCAGTAAGGAGTGAATACCCTTACCAATATGTATATCACTTTAGGCCTTAGATAATAATCCCCAAGTTGGCTGTGTGATGGGACGAATGATATTCGGCCAGTATCCTCACTTTCACCTCCTCATACTCTAATGTGGATCCATCCACACTAGTTACTCAGACCAGTTTCATCATAACCGTCATCCCGATATCGATATATATATATATATATACACAAAGAAATATATAGTATAATACCGCCACACACTCGGATCACAAATTTTAATGGTGCTGCTTACAATATAAAATCTTTGTTATCGCATGTTTGAAAGTATGAAAAACCTTAATGCCGTCCGTCTAGGAGAGTCCAAACCGCTCCAAACAGTCTTTCTTCCACTCTCCAAGATGGCCGCCGCTCTACTTCCGGTTCCTCGTTTGCGTCTGACGTCACTTCCCACTGACGCGTTTCGTCATTGGACGTAATCATAAAGGGTGCGGTTGTCAGACTGGGACGCTTCTTTATACTCCTCCTCTCATGATGGTGATACCGCGATCTCCATCTTTGAAAGGGGCACTGCTCTATCCTTGACGGAGACACAAAACCCCATCGTGTACTGGCATATATTATTACAATAGCTCCGGCATGGACTCCATCTTAAGGAATGGCAATGTCCCAAAGATTGCGGATATAAACCCACCATGAGTATAAACTTAAATAAGCTACAACCCCCGGATAAAATCATACAAAAATAAATTAAAATACATGTATAATATGTAAATGATATGCAAATACTATTAATAGCACTCAATATCTATTAAGATGACAATAGCTTAAAATATAATTAAATACATCTACTATATACTCTGAACTATATATGGAGCACCCCTTAACTTACTTCATACAGTACCTCCACATATATTATAGAACACCAACCCTCTTTAATAGAAATTGAACATCAATACAATAAGACTAAAACCACACTATATATATTCTTTATGTATTCCCCTCTCCTATCTAATAAATATTCTTCTAAATAATTATTACAATATCTATTAAAATCTCATAATAGATTCCAATTAATGCTGTTTAAATACCCATGAATATCTCATATTCATCATAATAGCCTCCTATAGGACCCAATGTTGCCCATTGATGCCATTTGTCTCACAATGGATACCACATCATTAATCGTAAATATTAAGGAAGGTTTACCATATCTATATAAAATTATTTTAAAATTATATTTTAAAATATCTATTTTCTTAAAATTTTTTAAAAAAACTTACTCCTAAATCCATTCTCAATAGATATACCCACATTATTCTGCACATATCAGTCTTTTATATTTTTGTAAACTATTGTTTAAAGCATAAAACTAAAACGTTTACGTTTAGAAATTGGAAACAAAGCAGTTCAAATCTAGATCTACATTTAAACCTCCCGGTTTCATCGTTCTTAATTCATAAATCCAGTAGGTTTCATTCTTGGATATGGCTTTGATTTTATCGCCCCCCCTCCAATGTGCCTCTATCCTATCGATTCCACAGAATTTTAGAGCACTGGGGTCACAGTTATGATGGTCTCTAAAGTGCCTCGATAAACAATGGTCTTTTTTCCCTTTCAGAATATTTGTAACATGTTCGCTTAATCTTTTTTGTAAGGGTCTTGAGGTCCTCCCCACATACTGTAACTTACACGGACATTCCAGTAAATATGTTACAAAGGGAGTGGTACAAGTAATGAAATTCTTAATCTTATACAATACTCCAGTCTTGTTAGATGTGAAATTTGAAATCACTCTCATTTTAGTATTCGTTGTTGTGCATATTCTACATTTTCTACAGGGGTAGAAGCCCTTAAAATCAAACATATGTTCCTTCTTTTTCTTTGGAGGAGAGATAATACTTTTAACTATAACATCTCTCAAATTTTTAGTCCTTCTATAAATAAACGAGGGCTTTTTTGGGATTAGTGGACCTAGAGTAGTGTCTTTTCTTAATATAGGCCAATGTTTGAAAACAATCTTTTCAATATCTTTATATTGGTTGTTATAACCTGAAATAAACGCATATTCTATCTTTTTCCCATTGACAGGATTCTTTTTGGACGGAACTTTTACAATCTTCTTATCCCCTAAATAGCTTTTACTCACCTCATACCTAATCCTTTCTAGTACCTCTGGGTCATACCCCTTCTCAATGAATCTCTTTTTAATAATATCAGTTTGCTCGACATATTCCTTCAATCTAGTACAGTTTCTAAAAATTCTTCGAAACTGACCTTTGGGTATCCCATTGATCCAAGAAGGATGGTGACAGCTATTAGTGGGTATGTATCCGTTCCTGTCTGTTTTCTTAAAATAAGTTTTGGTAAAAATAACTTTGTCCTCAATAAAAATATTAAGATCTAGAAAATTCACTGAGCACCTATCCATATAAAAGGTAAAACCTAAATCATGCTCATTTTTTTCCAGAACAGATATAAAAGTCTTTAGAGATTCCATCGACCCATCCCAAATCACAAGAATATCATCGATATACCTTTTCCACATAATCAATCCCTCCCATTTTCTATTAAAAATAACCTTCTCCTCCCATTTACTTAAAAAGACATTTGCTAGACTGGGCGCAAATTTTGCGCCCATTGCTACCCCTTTCTTCTGCACATAAAATTGTCCACCATACCAAAAATAGTTTTTTCCCATACAAAACTCTAATAGTGACACAATAAATTTTCTTTGTTTCCTACAGAGGTCAGTAAAATTCCTTAGACCCCATTTAACTGCTCTGATTCCATCTTCATGCTTGATGCTAGTATACAAAGAATTAACGTCTATCGTAACCAAAATAGTATTTTCAGAAACTTTTCTATGCTCCACCAAATCAATAACATCCTGTCCGTCTTTCAGATACGATGGCATTAATTTAACTATGGGCTGCAAATAGAAATCAATATACTCCCCAGTTCTCGCATGTATGGAGTCAATCCCGTTTATGATCGGTCTTCCAGGGGGATTTATTAAACTTTTGTGTATCTTAGGTAGGTAATATATTATAGGCATTTTGCAGTGGGAAGGAATCAGATATCTTGCCTCTTTATCATTCAAAATCCCTTCCTTTTGCGCTCTAATAATTAATACTTGAAGTAATTTTTTGTATTTATACAATGGGTTACTATTAATTTTCATATATGTATCTGAATCATTTAAAATGTTTTCCATAACGTTTTCATAAGCCGATCTATCCAAAATCACCACCCCTCCACCCTTATCGGCTGGTCTAATCACCACATTGTTTGCCCTCTTTAAAGAATTTAGACCCTCCTGAAATTCTATACTCTCTTTTACTTTCTTAGTTTCTATATCTCTTAATTCTTCAGTTACCATCTGTTTAAAAACTTCAACAAATTGATTTTTATTATTGATTGGGTTAAAAACCGAATTGTTCCTCAATCCGCTATGCACATATTGATTTAAAATGTCTGGACTTGATCTGACAACCGAAGATCCTTGTCCAGGTAACGATAAAAAATATTTTTTGATGTTCAATTTCCTAATGTATCTATTCAAATTAATATACGTCTCAAATTTGTTCAAACTTCTTTTAGGGGCAAATTTTAGTCCTTTGTCTAAAACATGGGTTTGGTTGTGTGTTAAAGGGATGGAACTAAGGTTATAAATACCTTCCCCTACACATCTTTCCTTTTTCTCTTGTTGTCTGTATTTGGTTCCATCCCTTGTGTCACCTTGTTTTCTCCCGGATTTCCTTGCTCTTCCCCTCTTACTTGGGGTGGCCTTTCTTGTTCTCCCCTGTATTGGTTTTGATAATAATAAGGTGGATCCCTCATCATCCCTCGGCCCCACCCTTGTTGGTGAAGAAGTTTGAACAAATTTGAGACGTATATTAATTTGAATAGATACATTAGGAAATTGAACATCAAAAAATATTTTTTATCGTTACCTGGACAAGGATCTTCGGTTGTCAGATCAAGTCCAGACATTTTAAATCAATATGTGCATAGCGGATTGAGGAACAATTCGGTTTTTAACCCAATCAATAATAAAAATCAATTTGTTGAAGTTTTTAAACAGATGGTAACTGAAGAATTAAGAGATATAGAAACTAAGAAAGTAAAAGAGAGTATAGAATTTCAGGAGGGTCTAAATTCTTTAAAGAGGGCAAACAATGTGGTGATTAGACCAGCCGATAAGGGTGGAGGGGTGGTGATTTTGGATAGATCGGCTTATGAAAACGTTATGGAAAACATTTTAAATGATTCAGATACATATATGAAAATTAATAGTAACCCATTGTATAAATACAAAAAATTACTTCAAGTATTAATTATTAGAGCGCAAAAGGAAGGGATTTTGAATGATAAAGAGGCAAGATATCTGATTCCTTCCCACTGCAAAATGCCTATAATATATTACCTACCTAAGATACACAAAAGTTTAATAAATCCCCCTGGAAGACCGATCATAAACGGGATTGACTCCATACATGCGAGAACTGGGGAGTATATTGATTTCTATTTGCAGCCCATAGTTAAATTAATGCCATCGTATCTGAAAGACGGACAGGATGTTATTGATTTGGTGGAGCATAGAAAAGTTTCTGAAAATACTATTTTGGTTACGATAGACGTTAATTCTTTGTATACTAGCATCAAGCATGAAGATGGAATCAGAGCAGTTAAATGGGGTCTAAGGAATTTTACTGACCTCTGTAGGAAACAAAGAAAATTTATTGTGTCACTATTAGAGTTTTGTATGGGAAAAAACTATTTTTGGTATGGTGGACAATTTTATGTGCAGAAGAAAGGGGTAGCAATGGGCGCAAAATTTGCGCCCAGTCTAGCAAATGTCTTTTTAAGTAAATGGGAGGAGAAGGTTATTTTTAATAGAAAATGGGAGGGATTGATTATGTGGAAAAGGTATATCGATGATATTCTTGTGATTTGGGATGGGTCGATGGAATCTCTAAAGACTTTTATATCTGTTCTGGAAAAAAATGAGCATGATTTAGGTTTTACCTTTTATATGGATAGGTGCTCAGTGAATTTTCTAGATCTTAATATTTTTATTGAGGACAAAGTTATTTTTACCAAAACTTATTTTAAGAAAACAGACAGGAACGGATACATACCCACTAATAGCTGTCACCATCCTTCTTGGATCAATGGGATACCCAAAGGTCAGTTTCGAAGAATTTTTAGAAACTGTACTAGATTGAAGGAATATGTCGAGCAAACTGATATTATTAAAAAGAGATTCATTGAGAAGGGGTATGACCCAGAGGTACTAGAAAGGATTAGGTATGAGGTGAGTAAAAGCTATTTAGGGGATAAGAAGATTGTAAAAGTTCCGTCCAAAAAGAATCCTGTCAATGGGAAAAAGATAGAATATGCGTTTATTTCAGGTTATAACAACCAATATAAAGATATTGAAAAGATTGTTTTCAAACATTGGCCTATATTAAGAAAAGACACTACTCTAGGTCCACTAATCCCAAAAAAGCCCTCGTTTATTTATAGAAGGACTAAAAATTTGAGAGATGTTATAGTTAAAAGTATTATCTCTCCTCCAAAGAAAAAGAAGGAACATATGTTTGATTTTAAGGGCTTCTACCCCTGTAGAAAATGTAGAATATGCACAACAACGAATACTAAAATGAGAGTGATTTCAAATTTCACATCTAACAAGACTGGAGTATTGTATAAGATTAAGAATTTCATTACTTGTACCACTCCCTTTGTAACATATTTACTGGAATGTCCGTGTAAGTTACAGTATGTGGGGAGGACCTCAAGACCCTTACAAAAAAGATTAAGCGAACATGTTACAAATATTCTGAAAGGGAAAAAAGACCATTGTTTATCGAGGCACTTTAGAGACCATCATAACTGTGACCCCAGTGCTCTAAAATTCTGTGGAATCGATAGGATAGAGGCACATTGGAGGGGGGGCGATAAAATCAAAGCCATATCCAAGAATGAAACCTACTGGATTTATGAATTAAGAACGATGAAACCGGGAGGTTTAAATGTAGATCTAGATTTGAACTGCTTTGTTTCCAATTTCTAAACGTAAACGTTTTAGTTTTATGCTTTAAACAATAGTTTACAAAAATATAAAAGACTGATATGTGCAGAATAATGTGGGTATATCTATTGAGAATGGATTTAGGAGTAAGTTTTTTTAAAAAATTTTAAGAAAATAGATATTTTAAAATATAATTTTAAAATAATTTTATAT
The DNA here is from genome assembly GCF_062004578.1 of Staurois parvus. Lineage (NCBI taxonomy): Eukaryota > Metazoa > Chordata > Amphibia > Anura > Ranidae > Staurois > Staurois parvus. Next base: position 1,950,107 of record NW_028318120.1, on the reverse strand, counting down.
AGATATGGTAAACCTTCCTTAATATTTACGATTAATGATGTGGTATCCATTGTGAGACAAATGGCATCAATGGGCAACATTGGGTCCTATAGGAGGCTATTATGATGAATATGAGATATTCATGGGTATTTAAACAGCATTAATTGGAATCTATTATGAGATTTTAATAGATATTGTAATAATTATTTAGAAGAATATTTATTAGATAGGAGAGGGGAATACATAAAGAATATATATAGTGTGGTTTTAGTCTTATTGTATTGATGTTCAATTTCTATTAAAGAGGGTTGGTGTTCTATAATATATGTGGAGGTACTGTATGAAGTAAGTTAAGGGGTGCTCCATATATAGTTCAGAGTATATAGTAGATGTATTTAATTATATTTTAAGCTATTGTCATCTTAATAGATATTGAGTGCTATTAATAGTATTTGCATATCATTTACATATTATACATGTATTTTAATTTATTTTTGTATGATTTTATCCGGGGGTTGTAGCTTATTTAAGTTTATACTCATGGTGGGTTTATATCCGCAATCTTTGGGACATTGCCATTCCTTAAGATGGAGTCCATGCCGGAGCTATTGTAATAATATATGCCAGTACACGATGGGGTTTTGTGTCTCCGTCAAGGATAGAGCAGTGCCCCTTTCAAAGATGGAGATCGCGGTATCACCATCATGAGAGGAGGAGTATAAAGAAGCGTCCCAGTCTGACAACCGCACCCTTTATGATTACGTCCAATGACGAAACGCGTCAGTGGGAAGTGACGTCAGACGCAAACGAGGAACCGGAAGTAGAGCGGCGGCCATCTTGGAGAGTGGAAGAAAGACTGTTTGGAGCGGTTTGGACTCTCCTAGACGGACGGCATTAAGGTTTTTCATACTTTCAAACATGCGATAACAAAGATTTTATATTGTAAGCAGCACCATTAAAATTTGTGATCCGAGTGTGTGGCGGTATTATACTATATATTTCTTTGTGTATATATATATATATATATATCGATATCGGGATGACGGTTATGATGAAACTGGTCTGAGTAACTAGTGTGGATGGATCCACATTAGAGTATGAGGAGGTGAAAGTGAGGATACTGGCCGAATATCATTCGTCCCATCACACAGCCAACTTGGGGATTATTATCTAAGGCCTAAAGTGATATACATATTGGTAAGGGTATTCACTCCTTACTGCAGTAGACGTGATTTATGTGTGCGTTCTAAGCACTTTAAAGAGTGATTTACCTACACGGTTCTTCACACTGTACATAGTGTATTGGCACACGTTTGCTGTTTACACCTTTTGTTTCACTTTGGTGAAGTATCACTGGATGAGTTATATGATGTATATATATTAAGGATAATGCACTATGTGGTTTTTATTTCTGTTTTGTTTTGAGGTAAACCAAGCTTTTACAAGACTTTGAAGAGTTTATCACTTTGTGGACAATTTTTGGACATAATTTTTTGATTTATAAGGGACATTGGTTTCATAAACTTTTGGACTATTGGATTTAGGACTTTTTGATTTAGATACACCAATTTGGGGATAAGGGTCATTATTTATTACTATCACTGAGCATATTATTTGTATATTTTGTACACCTCTAAGGGTAGGGGTGAAGTGTGCTGATACGGGATTTTGGTTAAAGTGATTTATTAATATTATTATTGCATTACACTAGGGAGTGTAATTTCTTTCACTTGGGGATATGGAGGTTTTTAATTTTTTGAATAACAGACAGGTTAATCTAGATGAGGTTTTTTCCACTGCACAAATAGTATTTGATGATGATCTAGAGCAGCGGTTCTCAACCTGGGGGTCGCGACCCCTTTGGGGGTCGAACGACCATTTCCCAGGGGTCGCCTAAGACCATCGGAAAACACATATTTCCGATGGTCTTAGGAACCGAGACACCGCTGCAGTCTCCGGCGATGTGTGGGCGGGATGATACGCTGCTGTCACCCGGCCACACCTCTGGGATCGCTCAGCAGCTCCGCCTCCTCGCCGCTGATTGGCCACCGGAACTGTAGCTCAGGAGAGGCACACAGGCGGCCAATCACCGGCGAGGAGGTGGAGCTTGGAGAGGAGGAGCCAAGCGGCAGCGCGCGTACATCAAAGAAGACCGAGGGAGCGAGTGAAGAGGAGAGGCCAGAGAAGGAAGACAGCTGACAGGTAAGTGAGAGAGCGAGCCCAGGCTGGAACAGGGGTCAGCAAGGTAAGTATCATTGGTGTCAGTGGGAGGAATAGTGCCCCATCATTTGTGTCACGAATACCAACGATGGGGCACTATTCCTCCCCCCACTGACACCAACGATGGGGTACTATTCCTCCCCCCACTGACACCAACGATGGGGCAGTATTCCTCCCCCCACTGACACCAACGATGGGGCAGTATTCCTCCCCCCACTGACACCAACGATGGGGCAGTATTCCTCCCCCCACTGACACCAACGATGGGGCAGTATTCCTCCCCCCACTGACACCAACGATGGGGCAGTATTCCTCCCCCCACTGACACCAACGATGGGGCAGTATTCCTCCCCCCACTGACACCAACGATGGGGCAGTATTCCTCCCCCCACTGACACCAACGATGGGGCAGTATTCCTCCCCCCACTGACACCAACGATGGGGCAGTATTCCTCCCCCCACTGACACCAACGATGGGGCAGTATTCCTCCCCCCACTGACACCAACGATGGGGCAGTATTCCTCCCCCCACTGACACCAACGATGGGGCAGTATTCCTCCCCCCACTGACACCAACGATGGGGCAGTATTCCTCCCCCCACTGACACCAACGATGGGGCAGTATTCCTCCCCCCACTGACACCAACGATGGGGCAGTATTCCTCCCCCCACTGACACCAACGATGGGGCAGTATTCCTCCCCCCACTGACACCAACGATGGGGCAGTATTCCTCCCCCCACTGACACCAACGATGGGGCAGTATTCCTCCCCCCACTGACACCAACGATGGGGCAGTATTCCTCCCCCCACTGACACCAACGATGGGGCAGTATTCCTCCCCCCACTGACACCAACGATGGGGCAGTATTCCTCCCCCCACTGACACCAACGATGGGGCACTATTCCTCCCCCCACTGACACCAACGATGGGGCACTATTCCTCCCCCCACTGACACCAACGATGGGGCACTATTCCCCCCCCCCCCCTGACCCCAATGATGGGGCACTATTCTCCCCTCCACCACACTGACATCAATGATGGGGCACTATTCCTCCCACTGACACCAATGATGGGGCACTATTCCTCCCCCCACTGACACCAACGATGGGACACTATTTTCCCCCCCCCCCCTGACCCCAATGATGGGGCACTATTTCTCCCCTCCACCACACTGACATCAATGATGGGGCACTATTCCTCCCACTGACACCAATGATGTGGCACTATTCCTCCCACTGACACCAATGATGTGGCACTATTCCTCCCACTGACACCAGTGATGGGGCACTACTCCCCCCACTGACACCAGTGATGGGGCACTACTCCCCCCACTGACACCAGTGATGGGGCACTACTCCCCCCACTGACACCAATGATGGGGCACTACTCCCCCCACTGACACCAATGATGGGGCACTACTCCCCCACTGACACCAATGATGGGGCACTACTCCCCCCACTGACACCAATGATGGGGCACTACTCCCCCCACTGACACCAATGATGGGGCACTACTCCCCCCACTGACACCAATGATGGGGCACTACTCCCCCCACTGACACCAATGATGGGGCACTACTCCCCCCACTGACACCAATGATGGGGCACTACTCCCCCCACTGACACCAATGATGGGGCACTATTCCTCCCACTGACACCAGTGATGTGGCACTATTCCTCCCACTGACACCAGTGATGGGGCACTACTCCTCCCACTGACACCAGTGATGGGGCACTACTCCCCCCACTGACACCAGTGATGCGGCACTACTCCCCCCACTGACACCAGTGATGCGGCACTACTCCCCCCACTGACACCAATGATGGGGCACTACTCCCCCCACTGACACCAATGATGGGGCACTACTCCCCCCACTGACACCAATGATGGGGCACTACTCCCCCCACTGACACCAATGATGGGGCACTACTCCCCCCACTGACACCAATGATGGGGCACTACTCCCCCCACTGACACCAATGATGGGGCACTACTCCCCCCACTGACACCAATGATGGGGCACTACTCCCCCCACTGACACCAATGATGGGGCACTACTCCCCCCACTGACACCAATGATGGGGCACTACTCCCCCCACTGACACCAATGATGGAGCACTACTCCCCCCACTGACACCAATGATGGGGCACTACTCCCCCCACTGACACCAATGATGGGGCACTACTCCCCCCACTGACACCAATGATGGGGCACTACTCCCCCCACTGACACCAATGATGGGGCACTACTCCTCCCACTGACACCAACGATGGGGCACTACTCCCCCCACTGACACCAACGATGGGGCACTACTCCTCCCACTGACACCAACGATGGGGCACTACTCCTCCCACTGACACCAACGATGGGGCACTACTCCTCCCACTGACACCAACGATGGGGCACTACTCCTCCCACTGACACCAACGATGGGGCACTACTCCTCCCACTGACACCAACGATGGGGCACTACTCCTCCCACTGACACCAACGATGGGGCACTATTCCTCCCACTGACACCAACGATGGGGCACTATTCCTCCCACTGACACCAACGATGGGGCACTATTCCTCCCACTGACACCAACGATGGGGCACTATTCCTCCCACTGACACCAACGATGGGGCACTATTCCTCCCACTGACATCAGTGATGGGGCACTACTCCTCCCACTGCAAAATTACAGTTATGAAGTAGCAATGAAAATAATTTTATGGTTGGGGGTCACCACAACATGAGGAACTGTATTAAGGGGTCGCGGCATTAGAAAGGTTGAGAACCACTGATCTAGAGGTCATTACAAAAAAAATAGGATTCACGATGGAGAAAAAAATACAATTATGGTGGGATATTGTCACTTTGGAAAAATACTTAACAGATGATATTATCCCAAGAAGGCTGAGATGGGATCTAGGCCCTAATGATGGTCTGATGGATGAGGATTCCAATTTGGAATGGAAGAAGTTCTTCCACACTTGTGAGAGACAATTAGTGGGTATGTTACTGGATAGGAAAAAGAGAAAGCTTATCACAATAGAATCAAGGCTATTAGAATTACAGACCAAAATAGAAGTATTCAAAGGGAAAAAGGAATTTGATGATGCAAACAAAAAGTTGCAGGACCAATTGAATAAAAAGGATATGGAAATAAAAAAGAAAAAACATAGAAAATATATGAGAGATATGGGGGATTACCAGACCAATAACATTTATAAATGGCAGAGTGTCATTGCTAATCAATGCCAATCCAACAATACCACACCAAATAATTCTCCTATAAAAGGAAGTATACAGTCTAATGGTGCACTTACTAAAAAAGTGGTAGGTAAAAAGAAAGATAATGCAAGACATATACAAACAACCCAACAAAAATCTTCATGGAGAAGGGATGAGGACTGTGATGGTAGTCCGTTTAAAAACAATTATAATGTTCCAGTGTATAATAGTTTTCAGCCTCTAGAAGGGTGGCAGAATCCTAGGGGCTTCAATGCAAGCCCTAGAGGTTATAGGAACAATAATAATTTTTTTCAGAGGAATTTCAGGGGAAGACCACCAGGACCCCCACCGAGAAACCCCTATTACCAACAAGGGTGGGGCCGAGGGATGATGAGGGATCCACCTTATTATTATCAAAACCAATACAGGGGAGAACAAGAAAGGCCACCCCAAGTAAGAGGGGAAGAGCAAGGAAATCCGGGAGAAAACAAGGTGACACAAGGGATGGAACCAAATACAGACAACAAGAGAAAAAGGAAAGATGTGTAGGGGAAGGTATTTATAACCTTAGTTCCATCCCTTTAACACACAACCAAACCCATGTTTTAGACAAAGGACTAAAATTTGCCCCTAAAAGAAGTTTGAACAAATTTGAGACGTATATTAATTTGAATAGATACATTAGGAAATTGAACATCAAAAAATATTTTTTATCGTTACCTGGACAAGGATCTTCGGTTGTCAGATCAAGTCCAGACATTTTAAATCAATATGTGCATAGCGGATTGAGGAACAATTCGGTTTTTAACCCAATCAATAATAAAAATCAATTTGTTGAAGTTTTTAAACAGATGGTAACTGAAGAATTAAGAGATATAGAAACTAAGAAAGTAAAAGAGAGTATAGAATTTCAGGAGGGTCTAAATTCTTTAAAGAGGGCAAACAATGTGGTGATTAGACCAGCCGATAAGGGTGGAGGGGTGGTGATTTTGGATAGATCGGCTTATGAAAACGTTATGGAAAACATTTTAAATGATTCAGATACATATATGAAAATTAATAGTAACCCATTGTATAAATACAAAAAATTACTTCAAGTATTAATTATTAGAGCGCAAAAGGAAGGGATTTTGAATGATAAAGAGGCAAGATATCTGATTCCTTCCCACTGCAAAATGCCTATAATATATTACCTACCTAAGATACACAAAAGTTTAATAAATCCCCCTGGAAGACCGATCATAAACGGGATTGACTCCATACATGCGAGAACTGGGGAGTATATTGATTTCTATTTGCAGCCCATAGTTAAATTAATGCCATCGTATCTGAAAGACGGACAGGATGTTATTGATTTGGTGGAGCATAGAAAAGTTTCTGAAAATACTATTTTGGTTACGATAGACGTTAATTCTTTGTATACTAGCATCAAGCATGAAGATGGAATCAGAGCAGTTAAATGGGGTCTAAGGAATTTTACTGACCTCTGTAGGAAACAAAGAAAATTTATTGTGTCACTATTAGAGTTTTGTATGGGAAAAAACTATTTTTGGTATGGTGGACAATTTTATGTGCAGAAGAAAGGGGTAGCAATGGGCGCAAAATTTGCGCCCAGTCTAGCAAATGTCTTTTTAAGTAAATGGGAGGAGAAGGTTATTTTTAATAGAAAATGGGAGGGATTGATTATGTGGAAAAGGTATATCGATGATATTCTTGTGATTTGGGATGGGTCGATGGAATCTCTAAAGACTTTTATATCTGTTCTGGAAAAAAATGAGCATGATTTAGGTTTTACCTTTTATATGGATAGGTGCTCAGTGAATTTTCTAGATCTTAATATTTTTATTGAGGACAAAGTTATTTTTACCAAAACTTATTTTAAGAAAACAGACAGGAACGGATACATACCCACTAATAGCTGTCACCATCCTTCTTGGATCAATGGGATACCCAAAGGTCAGTTTCGAAGAATTTTTAGAAACTGTACTAGATTGAAGGAATATGTCGAGCAAACTGATATTATTAAAAAGAGATTCATTGAGAAGGGGTATGACCCAGAGGTATTAGAAAGGATTAGGTATGAGGTGAGTAAAAGCTATTTAGGGGATAAGAAGATTGTAAAAGTTCCGTCCAAAAAGAATCCTGTCAATGGGAAAAAGATAGAATATGCGTTTATTTCAGGTTATAACAACCAATATAAAGATATTGAAAAGATTGTTTTCAAACATTGGCCTATATTAAGAAAAGACACTACTCTAGGTCCACTAATCCCAAAAAAGCCCTCGTTTATTTATAGAAGGACTAAAAATTTGAGAGATGTTATAGTTAAAAGTATTATCTCTCCTCCAAAGAAAAAGAAGGAACATATGTTTGATTTTAAGGGCTTCTACCCCTGTAGAAAATGTAGAATATGCACAACAACGAATACTAAAATGAGAGTGATTTCAAATTTCACATCTAACAAGACTGGAGTATTGTATAAGATTAAGAATTTCATTACTTGTACCACTCCCTTTGTAACATATTTACTGGAATGTCCGTGTAAGTTACAGTATGTGGGGAGGACCTCAAGACCCTTACAAAAAAGATTAAGCGAACATGTTACAAATATTCTGAAAGGGAAAAAAGACCATTGTTTATCGAGGCACTTTAGAGACCATCATAACTGTGACCCCAGTGCTCTAAAATTCTGTGGAATCGATAGGATAGAGGCACATTGGAGGGGGGGCGATAAAATCAAAGCCATATCCAAGAATGAAACCTACTGGATTTATGAATTAAGAACGATGAAACCGGGAGGTTTAAATGTAGATCTAGATTTGAACTGCTTTGTTTCCAATTTCTAAACGTAAACGTTTTAGTTTTATGCTTTAAACAATAGTTTACAAAAATATAAAAGACTGATATGTGCAGAATAATGTGGGTATATCTATTGAGAATGGATTTAGGAGTAAGTTTTTTTAAAAAATTTTAAGAAAATAGATATTTTAAAATATAATTTTAAAATAATTTTATATAGATATGGTAAACCTTCCTTAATATTTACGATTAATGATGTAGTATCCATTGTGAGACAAATGGCATCAATGGGCAACATTGGGTCCTATAGGAGGCTATTATGATGAATATGAGATATTCATGGGTATTTAAACAGCATTAATTGGAATCTATTATGAGATTTTAATAGATATTGTAATAATTATTTAGAAGAATATTTATTAGATAGGAGAGGGGAATACATAAAGAATATATATAGTGTGGTTTTAGTCTTATTGTATTGATGTTCAATTTCTATTAAAGAGGGTTGGTGTTCTATAATATATGTGGAGGTACTGTATGAAGTAAGTTAAGGGGTGCTCCATATATAGTTCAGAGTATATAGTAGATGTATTTAATTATATTTTAAGCTATTGTCATCTTAATAGATATTGAGTGCTATTAATAGTATTTGCATATCATTTACATATTATACATGTATTTTAATTTATTTTTGTATGATTTTATCCGGGGGTTGTAGCTTATTTAAGTTTATACTCATGGTGGGTTTATATCCGCAATCTTTGGGACATTGCCATTCCTTAAGATGGAGTCCATGCCGGAGCTATTGTAATAATATATGCCAGTACACGATGGGGTTTTGTGTCTCCGTCAAGGATAGAGCAGTGCCCCTTTCAAAGATGGAGATCGCGGTATCACCATCATGAGAGGAGGAGTATAAAGAAGCGTCCCAGTCTGACAACCGCACCCTTTATGATTACGTCCAATGACGAAACGCGTCAGTGGGAAGTGACGTCAGACGCAAACGAGGAACCGGAAGTAGAGCGGCGGCCATCTTGGAGAGTGGAAGAAAGACTGTTTGGAGCGGTTTGGACTCTCCTAGACGGACGGCATTAAGGTTTTTCATACTTTCAAACATGCGATAACAAAGATTTTATATTGTAAGCAGCACCATTAAAATTTGTGATCCGAGTGTGTGGCGGTATTATACTATATATTTCTTTGTGTATATATATATATATCGATATCGGGATGACGGTTATGATGAAACTGGTCTGAGTAACTAGTGTGGATGGATCCACATTAGAGTATGAGGAGGTGAAAGTGAGGATACTGGCCGAATATCATTCGTCCCATCACACAGCCAACTTGGGGATTATTATCTAAGGCCTAAAGTGATATACATATTGGTAAGGGTATTCACTCCTTACTGCAGTAGACGTGATTTATGTGTGTGTTCTAAGCACTTTAAAGAGTGATTTACCTACACGGTTCTTCACACTGTACATAGTGTATTGGCACACGTTTGCTGTTTACACCTTTTGTTTCACTTTGGTGAAGTATCACTGGATGAGTTATATGATGTATATATATTAAGGATAATGCACTATGTGGTTTTTATTTCTGTTTTGTTTTGAGGTAAACCAAGCTTTTACAAGACTTTGAAGAGTTTATCACTTTGTGGACAATTTTTGGACATAATTTTTTGATTTATAAGGGACATTGGTTTCATAAACTTTTGGACTATTGGATTTAGGACTTTTTGATTTAGATACACCAATTTGGGGATAAGGGTCATTATTTATTACTATCACTGAGCATATTATTTGTATATTTTGTACACCTCTAAGGGTAGGGGTGAAGTGTGCTGATACGGGATTTTGGTTAAAGTGATTTATTAATATTATTATTGCATTACACTAGGGAGTGTAATTTCTTTCACTTGGGGATATGGAGGTTTTTAATTTTTTGAATAACAGACAGGTTAATCTAGATGAGGTTTTTTCCACTGCACAAATAGTATTTGATGATGATCTAGAGGTCATTACAAAAAAAATAGGATTCACGATGGAGAAAAAAATACAATTATGGTGGGATATTGTCACTTTGGAAAAATACTTAACAGATGATATTATCCCAAGAAGGCTGAGATGGGATCTAGGCCCTAATGATGGTCTGATGGATGAGGATTCCAATTTGGAATGGAAGAAGTTCTTCCACACTTGTGAGAGACAATTAGTGGGTATGTTACTGGATAGGAAAAAGAGAAAGCTTATCACAATAGAATCAAGGCTATTAGAATTACAGACCAAAATAGAAGTATTCAAAGGGAAAAAGGAATTTGATGATGCAAACAAAAAGTTGCAGGACCAATTGAATAAAAAGGATATGGAAATAAAAAAGAAAAAACATAGAAAATATATGAGAGATATGGGGGATTACCAGACCAATAACATTTATAAATGGCAGAGTGTCATTGCTAATCAATGCCAATCCAACAATACCACACCAAATAATTCTCCTATAAAAGGAAGTATACAGTCTAATGGTGCACTTACTAAAAAAGTGGTAGGTAAAAAGAAAGATAATGCAAGACATATACAAACAACCCAACAAAAATCTTCATGGAGAAGGGATGAGGACTGTGATGGTAGTCCGTTTAAAAACAATTATAATGTTCCAGTGTATAATAGTTTTCAGCCTCTAGAAGGGTGGCAGAATCCTAGGGGCTTCAATGCAAGCCCTAGAGGTTATAGGAACAATAATAATTTTTTTCAGAGGAATTTCAGGGGAAGACCACCAGGACCCCCACCGAGAAACCCCTATTACCAACAAGGGTGGGGCCGAGGGATGATGAGGGATCCACCTTATTATTATCAAAACCAATACAGGGGAGAACAAGAAAGGCCACCCCAAGTAAGAGGGGAAGAGCAAGGAAATCCGGGAGAAAACAAGGTGACACAAGGGATGGAACCAAATACAGACAACAAGAGAAAAAGGAAAGATGTGTAGGGGAAGGTATTTATAACCTTAGTTCCATCCCTTTAACACACAACCAAACCCATGTTTTAGACAAAGGACTAAAATTTGCCCCTAAAAGAAGTTTGAACAAATTTGAGACGTATATTAATTTGAATAGATACATTAGGAAATTGAACATCAAAAAATATTTTTTATCGTTACCTGGACAAGGATCTTCGGTTGTCAGATCAAGTCCAGACATTTTAAATCAATATGTGCATAGCGGATTGAGGAACAATTCGGTTTTTAACCCAATCAATAATAAAAATCAATTTGTTGAAGTTTTTAAACAGATGGTAACTGAAGAATTAAGAGATATAGAAACTAAGAAAGTAAAAGAGAGTATAGAATTTCAGGAGGGTCTAAATTCTTTAAAGAGGGCAAACAATGTGGTGATTAGACCAGCCGATAAGGGTGGAGGGGTGGTGATTTTGGATAGATCGGCTTATGAAAACGTTATGGAAAACATTTTAAATGATTCAGATACATATATGAAAATTAATAGTAACCCATTGTATAAATACAAAAAATTACTTCAAGTATTAATTATTAGAGCGCAAAAGGAAGGGATTTTGAATGATAAAGAGGCAAGATATCTGATTCCTTCCCACTGCAAAATGCCTATAATATATTACCTACCTAAGATACACAAAAGTTTAATAAATCCCCCTGGAAGACCGATCATAAACGGGATTGACTCCATACATGCGAGAACTGGGGAGTATATTGATTTCTATTTGCAGCCCATAGTTAAATTAATGCCATCGTATCTGAAAGACGGACAGGATGTTATTGATTTGGTGGAGCATAGAAAAGTTTCTGAAAATACTATTTTGGTTACGATAGACGTTAATTCTTTGTATACTAGCATCAAGCATGAAGATGGAATCAGAGCAGTTAAATGGGGTCTAAGGAATTTTACTGACCTCTGTAGGAAACAAAGAAAATTTATTGTGTCACTATTAGAGTTTTGTATGGGAAAAAACTATTTTTGGTATGGTGGACAATTTTATGTGCAGAAGAAAGGGGTAGCAATGGGCGCAAAATTTGCGCCCAGTCTAGCAAATGTCTTTTTAAGTAAATGGGAGGAGAAGGTTATTTTTAATAGAAAATGAGAGGGATTGATTATGTGGAAAAGGTATATCGATGATATTCTTGTGATTTGGGATGGGTCGATGGAATCTCTAAAGACTTTTATATCTGTTCTGGAAAAAAATGAGCATGATTTAGGTTTTACCTTTTATATGGATAGGTGCTCAGTGAATTTTCTAGATCTTAATATTTTTATTGAGGACAAAGTTATTTTTACCAAAACTTATTTTAAGAAAACAGACAGGAACGGATACATACCCACTAATAGCTGTCACCATCCTTCTTGGATCAATGGGATACCCAAAGGTCAGTTTCGAAAAATTTTTAGAAACTGTACTAGATTGAAGGAATATGTCGAGCAAACTGATATTATTAAAAAGAGATTCATTGAGAAGGGGTATGACCCAGAGGTACTAGAAAGGATTAGGTATGAGGTGAGTAAAAGCTATTTAGGGGATAAGAAGATTGTAAAAGTTCCGTCCAAAAAGAATCCTGTCAATGGGAAAAAGATAGAATATGCGTTTATTTCAGGTTATAACAACCAATATAAAGATATTGAAAAGATTGTTTTCAAACATTGGCCTATATTAAGAAAAGACACTACTCTAGGTCCACTAATCCCAAAAAAGCCCTCGTTTATTTATAGAAGGACTAAAAATTTGAGAGATGTTATAGTTAAAAGTATTATCTCTCCTCCAAAGAAAAAGAAGGAACATATGTTTGATTTTAAGGGCTTCTACCCCTGTAGAAAATGTAGAATATGCACAACAACGAATACTAAAATGAGAGTGATTTCAAATTTCACATCTAACAAGACTGGAGTATTGTATAAGATTAAGAATTTCATTACTTGTACCACTCCCTTTGTAACATATTTACTGGAATGTCCGTGTAAGTTACAGTATGTGGGGAGGACCTCAAGACCCTTACAAAAAAGATTAAGCGAACATGTTACAAATATTCTGAAAGGGAAAAAAGACCATTGTTTATCGAGGCACTTTAGAGACCATCATAACTGTGACCCCAGTGCTCTAAAATTCTGTGGAATCGATAGGATAGAGGCACATTGGAGGGGGGGCGATAAAATCAAAGCCATATCCAAGAATGAAACCTACTGGATTTATGAATTAAGAACGATGAAACCGGGAGGTTTAAATGTAGATCTAGATTTGAACTGCTTTGTTTCCAATTTCTAAACGTAAACGTTTTAGTTTTATGCTTTAAACAATAGTTTACAAAAATATAAAAGACTGATATGTGCAGAATAATGTGGGTATATCTATTGAGAATGGATTTAGGAGTAAGTTTTTTTAAAAAATTTTAAGAAAATAGATATTTTAAAATATAATTTTAAAATAATTTTATATAGATATGGTAAACCTTCCTTAATATTTACGATTAATGATGTGGTATCCATTGTGAGACAAATGGCATCAATGGGCAACATTGGGTCCTATAGGAGGCTATTATGATGAATATGAGATATTCATGGGTATTTAAACAGCATTAATTGGAATCTATTATGAGATTTTAATAGATATTGTAATAATTATTTAGAAGAATATTTATTAGATAGGAGAGGGGAATACATAAAGAATATATATAGTGTGGTTTTAGTCTTATTGTATTGATGTTCAATTTCTATTAAAGAGGGTTGGTGTTCTATAATATATGTGGAGGTACTGTATGAAGTAAGTTAAGGGGTGCTCCATATATAGTTCAGAGTATATAGTAGATGTATTTAATTATATTTTAAGCTATTGTCATCTTAATAGATATTGAGTGCTATTAATAGTATTTGCATATCATTTACATATTATACATGTATTTTAATTTATTTTTGTATGATTTTATCCGGGGGTTGTAGCTTATTTAAGTTTATACTCATGGTGGGTTTATATCCGCAATCTTTGGGACATTGCCATTCCTTAAGATGGAGTCCATGCCGGAGCTATTGTAATAATATATGCCAGTACACGATGGGGTTTTGTGTCTCCGTCAAGGATAGAGCAGTGCCCCTTTCAAAGATGGAGATCGCGGTATCACCATCATGAGAGGAGGAGTATAAAGAAGCGTCCCAGTCTGACAACCGCACCCTTTATGATTACGTCCAATGACGAAACGCGTCAGTGGGAAGTGACGTCAGACGCAAACGAGGAACCGGAAGTAGAGCGGCGGCCATCTTGGAGAGTGGAAGAAAGACTGTTTGGAGCGGTTTGGACTCTCCTAGACGGACGGCATTAAGGTTTTTCATACTTTCAAACATGCGATAACAAAGATTTTATATTGTAAGCAGCACCATTAAAATTTGTGATCCGAGTGTGTGGCGGTATTATACTATATATTTCTTTGTGTATATATATATATATATATATCGATATCGGGATGACGGTTATGATGAAACTGGTCTGAGTAACTAGTGTGGATGGATCCACATTAGAGTATGAGGAGGTGAAAGTGAGGATACTGGCCGAATATCATTCGTCCCATCACACAGCCAACTTGGGGATTATTATCTAAGGCCTAAAGTGATATACATATTGGTAAGGGTATTCACTCCTTACTGCAGTAGACGTGATTTATGTGTGTGTTCTAAGCACTTTAAAGAGTGATTCACCTACACGGTTCTTCACACTGTACATAGTGTATTGGCACACGTTTGCTGTTTACACCTTTTGTTTCACTTTGGTGGAGTATCACTGGATGAGTTATATGATGTATATATATTAAGGATAATGCACTATGTGGTTTTTATTTCTGTTTTGTTTTGAGGTAAACCAAGCTTTTACAAGACTTTGAAGAGTTTATCACTTTGTGGACAATTTTTGGACATAATTTTTTGATTTATAAGGGACATTGGTTTCATAAACTTTTGGACTATTGGATTTAGGACTTTTTGATTTAGATACACCAATTTGGGGATAAGGGTCATTATTTATTACTATCACTGAGCATATTATTTGTATATTTTGTACACCTCTAAGGGTAGGGGTGAAGTGTGCTGATACGGGATTTTGGTTAAAGTGATTTATTAATATTATTATTGCTTTACCAAGTGGCAGCTTCTGGTTCCCCTTACCTAGGGATTCCCTCAGACAGCTGGGTGAAGAGGAGAATTCATCTGGGGTCTGATGAGGTACACCAGATAATTTCTCAGAGAAGAGACATTCTTTTTTGTCCCTAGTTACTGAGTTGTTCTCACAGTTCACAGTTCCTTGGATATCCCATGCATCCCTCAACCCTATCCAAGTTCAATACCCCTTAACAACACTACAAAAACAAGCCTATGGACTGGTCACTGTCTCCAGTGTGGAGGAAGCAAACGTGTGTTGTCTGGCTGTGCAGAACTATAGGGGGACCCAAAACTCGGCGACTCCTAAGGGGGTAATGCTACACATGCAATGTAAACAATGCACAGGCTTTTAACAATGGAGGAGAAGGTAGGAGGGGGTATGTCCCAGTCAGGAGCTTCTATTGGTTATTTACTCACCGGCCACTTTTTTAGGTACACCTGTTCAATTGCTTGGTACCACAAATTGCTAATCAGCCAATCACATAGCAGCAACATTTAGGCATCTATACTCACCAACCACTTTATTAGGTACACCTTGTTAGTGCCAAGAAAATATCCCCCCCACCATTGCACCACCGCCAACCAGACTGAACTGTTGATACAGGATGGATCGATGAGTTCATGTTGTTTACGCCAAATTCTGACCCTACCATCTGAATGTCGCAGCTGAAATCAAGACTCACCAGACCAGACAAGATTTTTCCAATCTTCTATTGTCCAAGTTGGGTGAGCCTGTGTGAACAGTAGCACCTGTTCCCTGTTCTTAGCTTACAGGAGTGGCACCTGGTGTGGTCTTCTGCTGCTGTAGCCCATCTGCTTCAAGGTTCAAGATGTTGTGCATTCAGAGATGGTATTCTGCATACCTTGGTTGTAACGAGTGGTTATTTGAGTTACTGTTGCCTTTCTATCATCTCAAACCAGTCTCCCCATTCTCCTTTGACATCAACAAGGCATTTTCATCCACACAACTACTGCTCACTGGAGTTGCAACCAACACCAACAGTCATGCCACATTCAGAGTCACTTAAATCCCCTTTCTTCCACATTCTGTTGCTCGGTTTGAACGTCAGCAAATTGTCTTCACCACATCTACATGCCTAAATGCATTTAGTACTGCCATGCGATTTGCTGATTAGCAATTAGTGTTAGCAAGCAATTGAACAGGTGTACCTAATAAAGTGGCTATTGAGTGTATATTGGCACTATTAACCCCATGTGCTCCAAAATTAAAAGACAGGAGGAGGATAGGAATGTCCGCTGTGTAGATTTCTATAGGATCCATGTTTGGCTGTGCTTCAGCTTTAAACAGAGTCTGCATAGGAAATATGTATAAAATGAACATTACAATAGCTACCACATGAATAAAATCACTAGAGTAATTACAAATTATTCTCTTCAACATAATAGATACTTCGGTATCAGTGTGTGGGAATAGAAAAGCACAAAACGAAGCAAAAAATATGTACGAAAAAATAAACAATGACAGAAAATAAAATAAGCAGTGTTTAAAAACCGCAGTTCTTAAAGGGAAAGGCATTAACAGTTCTTAAATCTGTATAACTTATTGATGCTTTTAATTGTGTAGTAAATTAAATACCTCCCTGGATATATTCCCATGAATAGATGGATTCTGAAAAGCCGGGGCAAGAGTAGTCATCTAAACAGGTTTGAAGATCTTCGTCTTCACAGCTTTCACAACAGAACAAAGAGTAAAAAGCGAACACGGTCAATTAGAGCTGCCTGAAATGTAAATTGGCAACTTAATATAGTACATTTGTATATATACACCTATTGGGAGGTGAAATATTCTTTCACAATCTGAAAACAAATTGCTGTCAACAGTGAAAAAGGGGAAGTTCTGCTTTAAGGCCTCAGTCCATTAAGGTTTGGCACCTTTGGGGAGCAGGAACCCGACTTTGACAGGTACCACTCCTACTTTCACTGCCTAGGCGATCTGAAAAAGATTTTGTCCTCCCTTCCTGTAGTCTTCCGGGACATGTGACAGGTCTCAGAAGAAGACTATCGGACCATTCACAAGGCGCAGCACTACTCTTGCGTGCTCAATGGGCACCTGGCTGTGTGGTTTCACAGCCGGGTGCCCATTGAGCACGCAAGAGTAGTGCTGCGCCTTGTGAATGGTCCCGTAGTCTTCTTCTGAGACCTGTACAAAGACCACTCCTACTTCCCCTGCCTAGGCAATCTGAAGAAGATTTTTTCCTCCCTCCCTGTAGTGTTCCAGGACATGTGACAGGTCTCAGAAGAAGACTACGGGGCCATTCACAAGGCGCAGCACTACTCTTTCGTGAAGCCACGCAGCCAGGTGCCCACACTTAAGATGCTGACGCCGGGGAGAGAGGACGACCGGTAAAACCAGCTGCGCTAAAGACACCGCTGGATCGAGGGACAGGTAAGTGGCTGGTTTTTAAAAGTCATTATCTTCAGTTTTTGTAGCTGCTGGCTTTAAGATGGAGCTCTAGGCAAAAAAGTAAAGTATTATTAAACCCACAACAGTAACATCAGTCTGTAAATACGGTAAAACATGCTTGTTATACTCACTATGGAACCTAAGGGGTTAATCCTCTGTATTGTGTAAAAAAGACTGTTTGATCCAGTCTTCTCTGATCCTCCCCTTCTTCCACAGGCCCCAATTCATCTGCTGATGGAACAGGGCTTAGAAGGCAAGCTGTGAATGTTCAGTTTGGTGTGTATTGCTAGAGAGGTTTTTTTTTTTTTTTGGGAGAGTGCATGTGATTAGCACATGGCCAATCAGCACTGTCCAGACAGAGGGTCAGGGGTCCTGCAGCCTCATAGGACAATCAGGGGAGAATGAAAACTCCTCCTACAAGCTTTAACCAGTGCTCTGCTGGACACTGATAGAAGTCACAAGACTGCTCTAATTGCTGATGAGAAAAGGTATTTAGCAGTTTATATTTACTAAAATAATTGCATTTCTATGTTCTGTGTACTGTGGGAGTCCAGATATAGTGAATGCAGAGTCCTGAATTGAAAGTGTTACCAAACCCAAGACCCTGCATTCACTATATCTGGACTTCTAGCAGTGTCCAGAAGAGCACATGTTAAAGCTTGTAGGAGGAGTTTTCATTCTGCTCTAGAAGGATGCAGAACCCTTGACTTCTGTCTGGACAGTGATGATTGGCCCTGTGCTGATCACATGCACTCTCCCAAGAAAAAAAAAACAAACTCTCTAGTAATACACACCAAACTGAGCTTGTGCAGAGTGTCTCCACACAATATGTCTTATCAGGAGATAAGAGGGGGGCACTGGAAGAAGGGGAGGATCAGAGAGGTGAGGATCAAACAGCCTTTTAACACAATGCAGAGGATTAACCCCTTAGGTTACACAGTGAGTATAACAAGCATGCGTTACTGCATATACAGGCTGATTCTACTGTTATGGGTTTAGTAACACTTTAATGCTCAATTCCAGGAACAAAAAATGTTCATTTAAATATATTCCTCAATTGCCACAAACAATATAATTTCACTTTGAGTACACCTAATATCTTTGCAAGCCCAGTTATTACCTTGTAAAACAGCAGTGACATCATCACTGTGCTGTACATAGCATATGCAGAGATGTATGCAGGATTACAGAGATTTCTTGTACAGAGGCAAAATTTCACACTGGATTACTGAAATAAGTATACACATGACTCTTGTATTTACACTATATTTGCTTATCCTGGAGTTCAGCTCTAACATATTTGCTTTAACGTAACATGAGTTTTCTTGGAATTTAGAATAAGAATTACCCAGATTAGAAGTATTAAGGGAGGGAGAACATCTGCTTTATCACGTTTGTACTAATTGAGTGCTACGCCTTGCTATTAGACGCAAGTGATTTATATTTAAACAGTTGCATTTCTTAGAAATTTATTTCATCTCCATTAGTTCTCTACTGGTTTATTTACCAAGAAAAGCTATATGCACCATTTTTCCAGCCAAAAGTGCTGTGCTATATATTCAATTGTAGTCAGACAAAGACCACACAAGGCCCTGAGTGGGATAACAGGCTTATTTATTATAGGTTTTTATGTACAATGTACATGTACAATATGTAAACCATACATGAAAGGGGTCTCTGAGCCCACCTCCCAAAACAAATTCTGCAAGTATAGTCTGTACATTCCAAAACTATAGGTAAAATAACATTAAGGGCTTACACATTTACTAAAGACCCCCCAAAAACGTATATATTTTCTCCCTGCAAAGAAGTTATAGAATAAAAAGATGTTACCCCAGTTTTGTATGATGCACAATATTTGTGCATTATATGAAATCTATACATATTTTCAGTAACAACACATTGCATTTTCTTTGTGCACATAAACACAACATGATTTCTAAATGCACCATTTAGTACAAAAGACTTGAGTTTGTTGAGTTAACGCCCAGTTGCAACTTAATATAGTCTGATTTTTGGTTACCTGTAGCATCCTTTTCTTTGATTGCATCTCATTACATCTTCAAATTCATGACGATAGGGTTATGCTGGCACCTTTCGGTGACTGGACACTGGCAAAAATATATAATGCCTCCCCTGTTAGGCCTGGCTCCAGTTTTTGTAGCAAGCAATGAACCATCAGCAAGTGGGGCGGGATCTTTGTGTTCCACGATGTACTAAAAGAACAGGATTTTACAGGTAACCAAAATTTGTTCATTCGGCAACACAGAGCATCTTCAGATTTATAACGATAGGAATGTCCTAAAGCCCTTTGCATGCTTTTATCTGGCCCTTGGAGCACTGTTTCATCAACTGACACCAACAATGAGGCAAAATTCCCTCCACTACCACCAATAAAAAGGCACAATTCCTCCCAATGACACCAAGAATGGGGTTCAGTGACACCAATGAGGGGGCACAATTCTTCCCAATGACACCAACGGTGGGGCACGATTCCTCCCAATGACACCAATGATGGGACATGATTCCTCGCAATGACACCAACGATAGGGCACAATTCTTCGCAATGACGCCATTGATGGGGCACAGTTCGCATCACTGACACAAAGGATGGGGCATCGTTTACTCCCAGTGATGCCGGGACATTTTCTTCTCCCGATGTCCACAATATGGCCCCCCTAAAGTCTGAAGGACAGTAAACTGGCCTTTTGTATATAAAGGTTGGAGACCTCTGTCCTAAAGCAATGACATAAGGGAAGAAGATAAGACTTTCACACAGCTGCCTACAAAGCAGCACCAAAAGAAGCGTACTCAGCAGCATGAACATGTAGCAGCTTTACAAACCTGAGCTACTGAAGTCTGATGATGAATATCCCAGGAACTCCCAACACTGTTAGTAGAATGGACTTTCACTGGGAGGGTGGAATCTCACTTTCTAAGCTTGAGAAATAACTTGCCGGATCAATCAAGAAATGGAAGAACTAGAAGCAGTGTGACTATTCTTTGGGCCCTCAGGAAGCCCAAAGAGAAAATCTGACTTGTCAAATATCAGCAGGTGAATACAGGTTGCCTTATGGTGTGAACCGCATCCAAAGTGTGGAAAGTTTTGTCTCTTGTCATCTGAGGATTTTGACAAAAGGACAGTAGTACTGGTGGAGCAATGTGTGAAATACTTTGAACAAAGGCCTGCACCAAAATTGTGAAGAAATTGCTCTCGGAAAGAGAGGCCAATATTTAACCCTTGACCGCACTCAAGGCCAGATCCTGATCTACTCCTGATTGAAGGAAGGCCAAACGACGACTAACCACATACCTTTGAGGGAGCCTCAGACTAAGAGAAAAAAATCCAGGTTCTATTATGAATTTTCCTGGAAGTTTTCTTCCTAGACTTAAGCAGAGTAGGAATGACCAAATCTTACACCTTTAGGGCCCTTTTTTCAAGGGTCACACTGTCAAAACCTGTGACTGTAAAGCAGAATGGAAGAATGGGCCTTGCAACACTAGCAAAAAACTGGAGCCTGGCCTAATAGGGCAAGGGTTGCATCCAGGAGGGGACTTCCTGTTTATGCTTTCTTTGCCTGAAGGTGCCAGCATAACCCCATTGTTATACATTTGAAATTGCTCTGTGTCCTGGGATGTACAAAAAATATATATTTTTTAAATCTATAGCCAGCAGTAGTAGTGTGTGTATTGGGGGGGATATATAGGGAAAAAATAAAATTATATATATATATATATATATATATATACACATACATACATACACACACAGTACATATATACACATATACACACACTCTTAGTAAATATATTTCTAAAGGTGCTATTGACATAAAAGTTTGCACTGCACTATGCCAAACTAGCTTGAACTTGTGTAGTGCATTGTGATGTCTATAGGTGAGTCATTCCCGTAACAATAGCGAATTGCCATATTCTATCCATTGTGTAGGCAACATCCAATATCTAGCGATAAGGTTCCTGGTAAACGAGTAACCATAATATATATTCCCGGTTGATTCCGCATCAAGAGCACCTAGGAGGCACATCAAAGAATCCAGGGAAATAGTAGTTGGAGCAACTAATGAGACAGTTTGCACCACCTCCGTCCAATATCTAATAAGTTTTGGACAGTGCTAAATCATGTGGATAAAGTCTCCTGTGTGGGATTTACATCTCCTGCACATAGGTGTATCTCTTTTGCCCCACCTGAACAACTTATTAGGTGTTCTATAAACCCTGTGGAGTATGAACAGTTGAGAAAGTTTATGTGATGCTGACAGGGATGTCAGGGGTAGCGATTTGAGTATATAGATTGTATACATGTATGTAAGTTGTTGTTGATTTTTTTATTTTAATGATCTATTATTTGTTTAATTTAATTCTAAGTTTCATATTTATTGTTTAAAGTCAGTTATATTCCTCTTAATTGTTGTTAGCAGTGTTATAGAGCAAATATATTCTGACATATTTCAGGTATATACAGGTGAAACTCGAAAAATTAGAATACCGTGCAAAAGTTCATTTATTTCTGTAATTCAATTTAAAAGGTGAAACTAATATATGAGATAGACTCATTACATGCAAAGCAAGATAGTTCAAGCCGTGATTTGTCATAATTGTGATGATTATGGCTTACAGCTCATGAAAACCCCAAATCCACAATCTCAGAAAATTAGAATATTACATGCAATCAATAAAACAAGGATTGTACATAGAACAATATCGGACCTCTGAAAAGTATAAGCATGCATATGTACTCAGTACTTGGTTTGGGCTCCTTTTGCAGCAATTACTGCCTCAATGCGGCCTGGCATGGAAGCTATCAGCCTGTGGCACTGCTGAGTTGTTATGGAAGACCAGGATGCTTCAATAGCTGCCTTCAGCTCTTCTGCATTGTTCGGTCTCATATCTCTCATCTTTCTCTTGGCAATGCCCCATAGATTCTCTATGGGATTCAGGTCAGGCGAGTTTGCTGGCTAATCAAGCACAGTAATCCCATGGTCATTGAACCAGGTTTTGGTGCTTTTGGCAGTGTGAGCTTTTGTTGTCTAAAATTTAGCTTTGTGCCTAATACTTTCATTGGGGTGTATTCATTTTTGCAACATGGTCTTGAATGAATTTGTTAGAAAAAATACATGTGTGTGCAAATTAACAAATCTTGATTGCAATCAATGGCCCGCATTTGTGGGAATATTTTGTAGTATAGTGTCCCATGGAAAATGTTGATTCTGAAAGGAAAATAAAGGTTTTCTGACAAATCTGTTGGGGTGTACTCATTTATACTGATCAATGTATACCTTATGGCTTTAAAGTCATTGTAAAGGATCATTTTGTTCTTAATAACAAACATATTATATTTCGCTACTCTGTGCAATGGTTTTGAACAAAGTAGCCCTGATCCTTCTAGGGTTCCCCACTAGCGCTCATGGCTACTGCCCATCACTGAGTGTCCCCACCCAAACTTAGGCTTTAATGTGTATGCAGACAAAGAGATAAGTGAGAAAAATAGAAATCCCAAAGCAAATTTTGCATTAGTTGCTTTTTATTTAACAGTGCTGTTTAGAAATGTGATTGGTTGTTTCTTGCTGTGGATAAAAAAAAAAACATGATTTCCCCTTGCAGTATATTATGAAATAAGCCCCTTGTTTTGCCAAAGCAGACGTATGTGATATTAACGGATTTGGGGTCTACATCTCTTACAGATCTATTGGACTGTTTCCAGTGGAATATTTATTAATTTAGACTCCAAATGAGTCATTGATATCACACCAAAGAAAAAAAAGAAGTCGTCTGACTGTCTTGCAGTTGACCTATTTCTGTAGCCATAAGATGTTTAACAAATAGCTGCTGGAAAACTGTAATCAAAAGGGCCTATTTATCAGGAAATACATAATGGAATAATAAAGTCATTATTAAATGTGCTTCTTATGACTATGTAAGTGGTTGTTTATTATTTATTGTAATAAATTGATAAGAGCCCCAAATCATAAGTAAACATTTTCCAATGTGATATGGTATGTGATGGTAAGATTTCCACAGAGTTCTACACAGACCGCTATTATTCTTGGTTGATGTATACTTACAGTGGACCTTCACCCTCTTCAATGACTTTCTATATTTTACTCCTCTACCCTCATTACACAGTCAGATATTTAACATTGTTTTTGTAATCATAAAATACTTTTTCTGCGGAACTCCTGCACTTCCAGCTTTCTCGCCTATGTGCAAATGTGTCTGCCACTGGAAGCCTCCTGAGATACTTACATTATGCATACCAGGAGGCATTGTGCTATCTCCACAACACTTCCCATGCGCCAAGCAATCTCCACCATATTGCACATGCATTGTGATGCATCATCAGAGAGCTGGCTGCAATAACCAAGAAGAGACAGCCGGCCCCCTGATGACGTAAGACGGGAAGAAATTTACACCAAACCATTCTAAATTTACTGTGTGTATGGTTTTTTAGGACAACCCAGAAAACATGTTAAAAAATGTACAGGGGGGAGTGCAGTTCCTCTTCATGCCTTGGGTGATATGTGGCCAAAATGGGAAAGGGGGGAGGAACATACCTCACAACCGTCCCTGATTTGCCAGGACTGTCCAGAGATTAATTTAAATCTGTGTCCTGGCGAATCTGTGCTGAATCCTGTTGCCCAGTTACCTGACCTGACAAGAATGCATTAGCATGGGCACCTGGGACAGCTACCTCACATCTCTTGTGGGGTGCTCGGGGTCCCACATGCGGGGATTGCCCCCTCTGTGCCTGCACACCTCACAGCAGAGCTCACTGAAGCTTCCTCCTCCTCCTCGGCTCTATTGTTCTCATGTACATAGACAGGAGGAAGAATGGCTGGTGAGGAGGGACATTGCACAGCAAGAGCCGCACTGATGATCTGAGGTCTGTATTTATTTTATGGAGGATACAGAGGAGGAGGATACAATAGCTGGGAAGAGGGATAGAGGGGGGCAGTTAACAATGATACATACTTGGAAGAGTGATTGGGGGGTGGTATTTGTGCTAGAAGGGGGGAAGATTTGAAATCTCCTCACCCCACCTTCTAGCACAAGTCCTCTCCTCTCCCAAAGCACCCCCCCAAGCACATATACACATAACCAGAGATGCTGCCTGCCACAAAGGGGGCAATCGCAGCATCTGGGACACCAGGCACCTTGCAAGAGATGCAGGGCAATTGCCCTGGGTGCCCACACTAATTCACCCCTGCCATCCAAGTCAGTGGAGCCAAGTGCCAGAACCTGTTCCGACACTGGGCTTCAGAACCCAGCCTGGATTCACAAGAACCAGGATTTTTTCTCAAATCTTGAGAAGGTCCCACCAAACTAGTACAGTTTGGAGATATGGATTTGTACTAATAGGGGGAGAGAATTTGTGTTTGGGAAGGAGGTTTATACTGGGAGGGGGGTCTTAGTTCTATCACAAATCCTCCACCTATGTAGAGGATTTGTTCTAGTGTGCCGTGCTGCAAAGGGGGATTTGGGGGTTAGGAGAATTTGTGCTGAAGAGATTTGGGAAAGGAAAGAGGATTTGTTCCAGGATGGAGGGGAGCTTGTGCTAGAAAGATGGAGAGGATTTGTGCTGGTGGGATTTGAAAAGGGGAATTGGGTGCGGGAGGATTTGTACTGGAATGGGGGGATTGTGCTAGGAGGGAGGATTTTGGGGGGTGGAAGAGGATTTATTTTTGGAGGGTAGATTGGGAGGGGGGATTTGTGTTTGGCGGTGGAATTGAGGGTGGTGGAGATAAGTACTGGGATGGGGAAGAAGGAGGATTGTGCTGGGAGGGGGGATTTGAGAGAGTGGAGGAGGACTTGTGCTGATGGGGGAAGAAGTTTTTTGTTGGGAAAGGGTGTTTGGGGGGGTGGAAGATTTGCTCTGCACACCTCTGACCCCTTCACTCTGCCTTAAAGACTACTGTAAATACACTATACTGTACATTACTTCTTACTAAAGTACTTCATACTTCTTACTAAAGTGTTTATTGTCTCAACAGTTGCTGGTTGCTAAGTAGTCCTTGACTATTTTAATTAAGTTCTTTTTTTAAGGTAGGCTCAGACAAAGTGTTAGTTCTCCATATATTTTCAGTGTGTAGAAAACCATATGTAATGGAAGCTTTTTTTTTTTTTGGTAGAGCAGTCAAAGTCCCTCCCACTGTATTGTTTGGTCATGCATGTTGCAGGTCTCTACCTGCCTCAAGTATCCCTCATACTCAAGTTTGAAAGTTGGGAGGTATGGGTAAAATCCGCATCCCCAAACATTTGCTGGGGATTAAAATTTTTTAAATACCTGTCTTCCGTTTCCTTATACTGCGCTGTGTCTCCTACTGGGCACAGCATGGAGGTTTCAGTTTACCTCACCTGCCAGCTACCTGTAGCCAATGAGGGGAAGCGGGGAATGCATAACCCTGGCCCCTTATTACATGCTGCCATTTAGTGGCAGTTCAGCACAACTCAAAATTTTCAATGCTGTGTGACATCCTTCACATTACAGACACAACATGGAGGAAGTACCAGCATGGCTGTAGACAGTGAGGGGATGATGGAAGTGAATAAACCAGCCCCCTCATTACACATGTGGCGTATATGTGGGTGGGGGGTTGCATTGTGGAGGGGAGGGGACAGCAAAATGCACCTTCCAATGTGTAGACAAAAATCCCTGCATCATGCATGGCTGTGGCAATGGGATTGTCATTTCTGATGAGAAGAATGAGTCTTTAGGGACATGGGGCTTTTTGTAAGACTGCTCTTAAAGTGTTACTAAACCCACAACAGTAAAATAAGTCTGTATATGCAGTAAAGCATGCTTGTTATACTCACGTGAAACGAAAGGGTTAATCCTCTGCATTGTGTAAAAACGCTGTTTGATCCTGTTTTCTCTGATCCTTCTTTTCTTCCAGTTTCCCCTTCTTATCTCTTGATAAGACATATCGTGTGGAGTCACTCTGCACATGCTCAGTTTGGTGTGTATTGCTAGAGTTAGTTTTTTCTTGGAAAGTGCATGTGATCAGCACAGGGCCAATCAGCACTGTCAGGGGTCAGGGGTTCCGCATCCTCCTAGAGCAAAATTTAAACTCCTCCTACAAGCTTTAACCAGTGCTCTACTGCACACTGATAGAAGTCACAAGACTGCTGTAACTGCTGATGAGAAAAGGTATTTAGCAGTTTATATTTACTAAAATAATTACACTTCTATGTTCTGTGTACTGTGGGAGACCAGATATAGTGAAAGCGGGGTCTTGGGTTTAGAAACAAAATATATATATACACAGGTGAAACTCAAAAAATTTGAATATCGTGCAAAAGTTCATTTATTTCAGTAATGCAACTTAAAAGGTGAAACTAATATATGAGATAGACTCATTACATGCAAAGCAAGATAGTTCAAGCCGTGATTTGTCATAATTGTGATGATTATGGCTTACAGCTCATGAAAATCCCAAATCCACAATCTCAGAAAATGAGAATATTGTGAAAAGGTGCAATATTCTAGACTCAAAGTGCCCCACTCTAATCAGCTAATTAAGCCATAACACCTGCAAAGGGTTCCTGAGCCTTTAAATGGTCTCTCAGTCTGGTTCAGTAGGAATCACAATCATGGGAAAGACTGCTGACCTGACAGTTGTGCAGAAAACCATCATTGACTTCCTCCATAAGGAGGGAGAGCATCAAAAGGTAATTGCAAAAGAAGTTGGATGTTCCCAAAGTGCTGTATCAAAGCTTTTATAAACAAGCGTTAAAACCGCACCACAAACGCCTATAATAAACTAATGTTATTAACTCGCTGCAAATGCCCCAATTTGTGGAGTGTTACCATAGTCTTGAATGGGAGGCATTGGAAGGCTTCAAACTTCTCCAGACTCGACAAGAGGCTTCAATTTTAAAGCGACGCAATGTTCACGCTTCATGTTTTGATAATGTGAACAGCACTGTGTGCTGCCCATAGTATTATTTGCATAGGCATTGAGGAGTGTTAAAAGTGCTCCTCAAATGCCTGCTTTCAATGGCAGTGTGAACTATGCCTAACCGTTTAAAGGTGTTAGCTGGAGTTGGGCTTCAATTTGTTAGTGTATTTAAATCTGCTAGTACATTTGATACTCCTCTCCCAACCGACTGACAATCCTGCTGTCCAAAGGTACCCCCTGTTCTTTTGTCTAGAGTGGAGGCATTATTATACAGGAGGTGTGTTATCGGCCAGATCAGCAGGTGAAATCAGAGGGAAAAAGACTAAAAAAGAAAACTAATGCACCCACCACATCTAAATGATTGTTAAGTTGCAATATGTTAAATGTTTGGTTTTGGGTTTAATATTGCTTTAAGGGCTTGCTGGCGCACTTTTAATACTAAAAAAGAAAAGGTTAACCAAGAAAATCAGTTTCCCATGCAGGGGTTTCCCTATCAACATGAATGAGGTTCAGCCTCCTGGCTCTCTCTAGCATTGCCGGTGCTCAGGTCATTTGCCTTGGTCCTCCAGACCATCTAACACAGCACCTCTGCTCCTGTACCTCAGTTCTTTTCCAGCTCCTTTCTGCTCTGCCACCGACAGCACCTACATTGTGCAGACATACATTCTCTGACTCCTGGGGAGGGCTTGGAGTCCTCCCGACTCCTATACAGAGACTTCCCATCAGGAACTACTATGGTCAGGTCCTAGATAATAATGGCTGTGAACACCTGCACACTCAGCCTGCTGGTTTCTGTCAAGAGCTGGACACAGGATTGGATACTAGGCATGTGCAATTTGTTTCACTACGAATTGAATCTCCAAATCACAATAGTAACTAATTTCAAATAATCCAAAAACAATTATAAAGAAAACAATGAATTTGTATTCATTTGTTTCATTTGGATGATATTAGAGATGAGCGAATTATTCAAAAATTCGATTCGGCTGATTCGCCGAATTTGCGGGAGAAATTCAATTCGATGCGAATTTATTCGCCGCGAATTTAACTTATTAAAAGGGTTTCTAGGCTTCAGAGAGCCTTTATATTAGTGCAGAACACTGTACCTTTAATTTAAATGCCCTTGGAGTCTGCTGGGGAAGAGAAATAATACTGTCAGTCAGTATGACATGCAGATGAGTGCCGTCGATCTTAGAATCACCGCACACTTCACGCATTTGGGCAGTCACGGGGCACGACGAAGAAGAAGAAGCAGAATGAAAAGAAGAATGAAAAGAAGAAGAAGAAGAATGAAAAGAAGAATGAAAAGAAGAAGAAGAAGAATGAAAAGAAGAATGAAAAGAAGAAGAAGAAGAATGAAAAGAAGAATGAAAAGAAGAAGAAGAAGAATGAAAAGAAGAAGAAGAAGAATGAAAAGAAGAATGAGAAGAAGAATGAAAAGAAGAATGAGAAGAATGAAAAGAAGAATGAAAAGAAGAAGAAGAATGAAAAGGATGAGAAGAAGAATGAAAAGAAGAATGAGAAGAATGAAAAGAAGAATGAAAAGAAGAAGAATGAAAAGAAGAAGAAGAATGAAAAGAAGAAGAAGAATGAAAAGAAGAAGAATGAAAAGAAGAAGAAGAATGAAAAGAAGAAGAATGAAAAGAAGAAGAAGAAGAATGAAAAGAAGAAGAATGAAAAGAAGAAGAAGAATGAAAAGAAGAAGAAGAAGAATGAAAAGAAGAATGAAAAGAAGAAGAAGAAGAATGAAAAGAAGAATGAAAAGAAGAAGAAGAAGAAGAATGAAAAGAAGAATGAAAAGAAGAAGAAGAAGAATGAAAAGAAGAAGAATGAGAAGAAGAATGAAAAGAAGAATGAAAAGAAGAAGAAGAAGAATGAGAAGAAGAATGAAAAGAAGAATGAAAAGAAGAAGAAGAATGAAAAGAAGAAGAATGAAAAGAAGAATGAAAAGAAGAAGAAGAAGAATGAAAAGAAGAATGAAAAGAAGAAGAAGAATGAAAAGAAGAATGAAAAGAAGAATGAAAAGAAGAAGAATGAAAAGAAGAATGAAAAGAAGAAGAAGAAGAATGAAAAGAAGAATGAAAAGAAGAAGAAGAAGAAGGAAAAGAAGAAGAAGAAGAATGAAAAGAAGAATGAAAAGAAGAAGAAGAATGAAAAGAAAAAGAAGAATGAAAAGAAGAAGAAGAATGAAAAGAAGAATGAGAAGAATGAGAAGAAGAATGAAAAGAAGAATGAAAAGAAGAATGAGAAGAATGAAAAGAAGAATGAAAAGAAGAATGAGAAGAATGAAAAGAAGAATGAAAAGAAGAATGAGAAGAATGAAAAGAAGAATGAAAAGAAGAATGAGAAGAATGAAAAGAAGAATGAGAAGAATGAAAAGAAGAAGAATGAAAAGAAGAAGAAGAAGAATGAAAAGAAGAATGAAAAGAAGAAGAAGAAGAATGAAAAGAAGAAGAAGAATGAAAAGAAGAATGAGAAGAAGAATGAAAAGAAGAATGAGAAGAAGAATGAAAAGAAGAAGAAGAAGAATGAAAAGAAGAATGAAAAGAAGAAGAAGAATGAAAAGAAGAAGAATGAAAAGAAGAATGAAAAGAAGAAGAAGAAGAATGAAAAGAAGAAGAAGAAGAAGAATGAAAAGAAGAAGAAGAAGAAGAATTGAAAAGAAGAATGAAAAGAAGAATGAGAAGAATGAAAAGAAGAATGAAAAGAAGAAGAAGAAGAATGAAAAGAAGAATGAAAAGAAGAAGAAGAAGAACGAAAAGAAGAAGAAGAAGAATGAAAAGAAGAATGAAAAGAAGAAGAAGAATGAAAATAAGAATGAAAAGAAGAATGAGAAGAATGAAAAGAAGAATGAAAAGAAGAATGAGAAGAATGAAAAGAAGAATGAGAAGAATGAAAAGAAGAATGAAAAGAAGAAGAAGAAGAATGAAAAGAAGAATGAAAAGAAGAAGAAGAAGAATGAAAAGAAGAATGAAAAGAAGAAGAAGAGGAATGAAAAGAAGAATGAAAAGAAGAAGAAGAATGAAAAGAAGAAGAAGAAGAATGAAAAGAAGAAGAATGAGAAGAAGAATGAGAAGAAGAATGAGAAGAAGAATGAGAAGAATGAAAAGAAGAATGAGAAGAAGAATGAGAAGAATGAGAAGAAGAATGAAAAGAAGAAGAAGAAGAATGAAAAGAAGAATGAGAAGAAGAATGAAAAGAAGAATGAGAAGAAGAATGAAAAGAAGAAGAAGAAGAATGAAAAGAAGAATGAAAAGAAGAAGAAGAATGAAAAGAAGAAGAAGAAGAAGAATGAAAAGAAGAAGAAGAAGAAGAATGAAAAGAAGAAGAAGAAGAAGAAGAAGAAGAATGAAAAGAAGAAGAAGAAGAATGAAAAGAAGAAGAAGAAGAAGAATGAAAAGAAGAAGAATGAAAAGAAGAAGAATGAAAAGAAGAATGAAAAGAAGAAGAAGAAGAATGAAAAGAAGAGGAAGAAGAATGAGAAGAAGAATGAGAAGAAGAATGAAAAGAAGAATGAGAAGAAGAATGAAAAGAAGAATGAGAAGAAGAATGAAAAGAAGAATGAGAAGAAGAATGAAAAGAAGAATGAAAAGAAGAAGAAGAAGAATGAAAAGAAGAAGAAGAAGAATGAAAAGAAGAAGAAGAAGAAGAAGAAGAAGAAGAAGAATGAAAAGAAGAATGAGAAGAAGAATGAAAAGAAGAATGAGAAGAAGAATGAAAAGAAGAAGAAGAATGAAAAGAAGAAGAAGAAGAATGAAAAGAAGAATGAGAAGAAGAATGAGAAGAAGAATGAAAAGAAGAATGAGAAGAAGAATGAAAAGAAGAAGAATGAAAAGAAGAATGAGAAGAATGAAAAGAAGAATGAAAAGAAGAAGAAGAATGAAAAGAAGAATGAAAAGAAGAAGAAGAAGAATGAAAAGAAGAATGAAAAGAAGAAGAAGAAGAATGAAAAGAAGAAGAATGAAAAGAAGAAGAATGAAAAGAAGAATGAAAAGAAGAAGAAGAAGAATGAAAAGAAGAAGAATGAAAAGAAGAATGAAAAGAAGAAGAAGAAGAATGAAAAGAAGAATGAAAAGAAGAGGAAGAAGAATGAAAAGAAGAATGAAAAGAAGAAGAAGAATGAAAAGAAGAAGAAGAAGAATGAAAAGAAGAATGAAAAGAAGAAGAAGAATGAAAAGAAGAAGAAGAAGAATGAAAAGAAGAATGAAAAGAAGAAGAAGAATGAAAAGAAGAAGAAGAAGAATGAAAAGAAGAATGAAAAGAAGAAGAATGAAAAGAAGAATGAAAAGAAGAAGAATGAAAAGAAGAAGAAGAAGAATGAAAAGAAGAAGAAGAAGAATGAAAAGAAGAAGAAGAATGAAAAGAAGAATGAAAAGAAGAAGAAGAAGAATGAAAAGAAGAAGAAGAAGAATGAAAAGAAGAAGAAGAATGAAAAGAAGAAGAATTCCAGTACAGCAAAAAGTGTATCTGCAGAGAGCTCCGCTATTTCTGACAGTTCTCTGACAGTTCCTTCACATTTACAGCGGTTGAAACATTGTATCTATTTATTTCCGAATAAAAACATCTGTATCCTAAATGGAAACAAATAGATACAATGTTTCAACCGCTGTAAATGAACTGTCAGAACTGTCAGAGAACTGTCAGAAATAGCGGAGCTCTCTGCAGTGACACTTTTGCCGGCTGATCGGGGAAAATTCGATTCGTGCATCCGAAGTTTGCTAAAATTCGGATTCGATGCGAATCGAATTTTTCCTAATATTCGAAACGAATTCCACTTCGCCAAGTTCGATTCGCTCATCTCTAGATGATATGATACAATAGTTTGGGCCTTTTCTTAATATTTGGAACACCCAAAAAAATGTAACCACATAACGAATGATCAGAATTGATTTGGATCCATTTGTTTTTGTTATAATGGGCGTGGCATGAATATTCAAATAAGATTTATTTTTTGTATTGGGGTTGAGAGACCATTCGTTTAATTTGTATGTGTGGGGCCCAACAAAGAAAGCCATTTGAGAATGGGGAAATGACTGGGATTATAGATTGTGCAGGAGTGATGCATTCTGGTAGTTCTGCCTAATTGGCTGCACTATTTGTGCAATAAAGTAAATTTGTAATTGTCATTAGTCAGTTCCACAGTCTAATGCAATTCTTAGGTTTGAAAAAGTTGGCATTAATTCCGTTGCATCTGAATTAAACAAATAATTCTGAATATTTTCGTTATATAGGAATCTCCCAAAATAACAAATTAACATTATGAAACAAATATAGCCAATCTTCTGAAATAACAAAAAGAACAGAACTTCCGAAAATATTAATCAAATATATACTGTCCCGAAATAACAAATCATTCCAAAAATTTAATCATTCTAACATAACGATTGTGATTAAAAAACTAATTTATTAACTTGACAAATGAAACCAAAAGAAAAAAAAAACCAAACATTTAAATCGTGCATATGTCAGTTGGAAACTCCTTTCCTTCTCCAAGCACTTTGAAGTGTCCAGACCCTGAGTCAGATTTGCAAAACCTGGAGAAAGACAAAAAAACACTTGTCTAGGCTTAGAACTGACCTTTCGGAGCTACAAGCCTTTACACTTCTGTGTTTGTGGATTTGATGTTTACTGACTGGGGTCACCGGGCATTCTCTGGGTATTTTGTTGCCTAGGACTTCTTATATGACAATGCAGGCATTTGAACTGCCCAGGCTCCTGCTGCGTTTTTCAGTTATTATACAGGATTTGTATAGTGCCAACAGTTTACACAGCGCTTTACAATATACAGTACAATTACATTACAGTTCAATACAGAAGGAATAGGAGGGCCCTGCGTATCTAACTTACAATCTAAAGGAAAGGGAGGTATACAAAAGGTGATAGCTGTGGGGGGTGATCTGGTGGAGGTAATTCAAGTACAGTTCTTAGGTGGAGGTGGAATAAGTGGGTTTTCAAAGATTGCCTAAAGGCGGACAGGATGGGGGATGACTGGACATACTGGGGTAGGGAGAGGATGGGAGAGGTTCTGGAGAAATCCTGGAGGCGGGCATGGGAGGAGGTGACAAGAGAAGAAGATCTCTTGGGAGGAGCGGAGTAGACGATATCTGCGGATGAGGTTGGTGATGTAGCTGTGGCAGTGTTGTGAATTGGCTTTGTACTTTGTGGTTAGTATTTTGAATTTTATACATTGGGCTAGTGGAAGCCAGGGAAGGGATTGGCAGAGAGGGGCAGCAGTCGCTGATCGGTTGGTTAGGTGTATAAGTCTAGCAGCAGCATTCATAACAGACTGAATGGGGGATAACCTGTGTAAATGAAGGCCAGTAGGGAGGGAGTTGCAGTAATCAAGGCAGGATGTAACCAAGGCATGGATAAGTTGTTTTGTGGTGTTGTTAGTCAGAAAGGGGTGAATTCTGTAAATGTTGCGGAGGATGAGGTGGCAGGATTTTGCCAGTGATTGGATGTGGGGCCTGAAGGAGAGATCAGATTCTAGGATTTCACCTAGCATCCTAGCATGTGGGGGAGGAACCAATGGTTGTGCTGTTTTAGAAAGTTTGAGTTTTAGAAATTGGTGTGACTTCCATACTGATATTTTGCTCAGTAGATTTGTGATAAATGAGGAAATCAAGAGGGTGAGCTGGGGAGTGAAGAGATAGATATTTTTATAATTAATACATTTTGGTTATTGAGGTAATGCGCAAGGTTGGTGCGCTTCTCGTTTTCATTTCGTTCTGCAGGTTATCAATTGGCCCAGGGCGGTGGAGTAGAGAGAGAAAAGGCAAGAGAAGAAGCTGGAAAGAGCAGAGTCACGGAGGCCAAGGGAGTGGAGTTTACTGAGCTGTGTCAATTGTGTCAAAGGCAGCGGAAAGGTCTAAGAGTATAAGTATGGAGTAATGGCCATTGGTTTTAGCAGTTAGTAGGTCATTGGTGAGTTTTAGTAGGGCAGTTTCAGTGGAATGTTGTAATGTTGTGGGCGGAAGCCAGACTGTAGGGGATCGAGAAGGTTGTTGTCGTTGAGGTGGCAACTCATATGGTTGTGGACAAGGTGCTCAAGAAGCTTAAAGGCAAACGGGAGCCTTAAGTTATTCAAACAGGTGGGATCCAGCAAGGGTTTTTTTTAAGTATAGGGGTAACCAATGCATGTTTGAGCAGGAAGGAAAAAGTACCAGTGGAGAGGGAGAGGTGAAGATGTGGGTTAGAGAGTTTATGATAGAGCAGGAAGGAGGCCACAATAATTCTGCGGGGACAGGGTCCAGGGGACAGGTGGTGAGGCAAGCCTCCGAAAGGGGTTTGGCCATCTCATTGGTGGTAACAGGGCCAAAAGAGGAGAGTATTGAGTGTAGTGTTGGACCTGGTATGTTGATTGGTGGAGGAAGCTTGACACATAAGTGGCCAGGTCTGGACAGGACAGGGGTGAGTGTAGAAGGAAAGGGCTGAGGTTTCTGCAGGTAACTGTTTGCTAGTTGGAGGCATAGGAGGAAGGAGACAAAGAGAGTGTGAAGCTGATAAAGTTGTGATCAGACAGAGGAAAAGGGGTGTTACAGAGGTTACAGGGAGTGCATAAGTGGGAGAAAAGGTCAAGGGTGTTGGCATTAGAGTGAGTGGTGGTTTGTGTCCATTGTGCTAGGTTGAGAGAGGAGGTTAGGTTGAGTAGTTGAGAAGTGGCTGGGGTGTTAACATTGACTGCAATGTTAAAGTCACTGAGGATGATGGAGGGTACCTCAGAGGAGAGAAAGTAGGGTAGCCATGCAGACAAGTCATCAAGAAAGAGGATAAAAATGACTAATACAGTGCACCTCAAAAGGGCAAAAGGACAGAGAAGGAGGTGTAGGAAGAACCTGGAACATGCTTAGTGGGGAAAGAAGACGTCCAACTCCGCCTCCTTTCCGTCCGCTAGGTCTGGGTGAGTGAGCCCACCATGGGAGAGGGCAGCTGAGGAGTCGGTTTCCTGCAGCCAGGTCTCAGTAATGGCAAGTAGGTTGAGGGAGTGGGAGAGGAAGAGGTCATTGACAGAGGAAAGTTTGTTAGAGACTGATTTGGCATTCCAAAGGGCACGTAAGAGAGGGGGGGGGGGGGTGGCTCCTGGAAGCATGGAAATTGAGATAAGGGTGAGGGTGAGGGATGCAACTGCTGCCAGAGAAGGGAGATTGCTGCTTCTGTGGGTGGGAGTTTGAAGGTGGAAGGCCAGGGTTTGGGGCGATGTCTCTGGAAGTTAGTAGTAGTAGGAGGGTATGGGAGGTAAGGTAAGAGTGGGATATATACCTGGGCAGTTGGGTGCTATATGACATGTTCTCATATGTCTTGATACCAATGATGAGGCTGCCATTTTGTTAATGTTTAGGTAATCAATCTGCATAGCAAACACGTGCAGTTCAGTTAAATCAGTTCCGGCAATATGAAGGAGGCCTGGTGACTCCTTGATCACTTAGAAATGTACACTAGACAGTGTAATGGATGCTTTTCTGGACAGTACCCTCAAATCCCTGGGGAACCTTATTAATTGTTTTATGGACCATAGAGACTAGCATATACCCCATTTCTTTATTGTTCTGTATTGCCACTTTAAGTCTTCATAAACACCAAGTCATATGCTGTGAACTGATTGTTGGGAGTTGCTGGTGGAACCTGCTGGACTTTACTAATTATATGTACAGGTGTGCGCATTGTAAAATCTGCTTTTCTGAACCATTCAGAAAATATGTTATCTTTAAAGCACAGTTAGTTTTTTTTTCTTTGTCTAAACAGGATTCTTATCCCCAGCCATCCTGCTATGTACCTCTACAGATTTTAAAGAGAATGTTTAGTGCTTTTATTCTTTATTTACAGAAAAAAACTGTTGTTGTTTACAGAACTCAATAGTGCAAGTTCAGGCATATGACAAAAGTAAAACATATTTCAAGAGTCTGAAGGACAACAGTGCATATGTGCTTCCTTTTTGAAAACTTATAACACTCTTTGAAGTACTGGGATTCTACAGGGTGAGCCCTGTATCAAATGTTTATATGTAAAACAAAAGATTATATATATATATATATATATATACACACACACTCACTTACAATTTATTAGGTACACCTTGCTAGTGCCAAGAAAATATCCCCCACACCATTACACCACCAACACCAGCCTGAACTGTTGGCAAGGCAGGATGGATCCATGCTTTCATGTTGTTTACACCAAATTCTGACCCTACCATCTGAATGTCGCAGCTGATTCAGACAGGCAATATTTTTCCAATCTTCTATTGTCCACTTTTGGTGAGTCTGTGCAAATTGTAGCCTCTGTTTCCTGTTCTTAGCTGACAGGAGTGTTATCTGGTGTGGCCTCCTCCTGCTGTAGCCCATCTGCTTCTTGGTTCGATGTGTTGTGCATTCAGAGATTGTATTCTGCATATCTTGGTTGTAACGAGTGGTTATTTGAGTTACTGTTGCCTTTCTATCATCTTGAACCAGTCTGCCCATTCTCCTCTGACATCAACAAAGCATTTCCGTGCACACAATTGCCGCTCACTGGATATTTTCTCTTTTTGGACCATTCTCTGTAACCCTAGAGATGGTGCAAATCCTAGTAGAACAGCAGTTTTTGAAACATTCATACCAGCCCGTGTGGTACCAACAAATGTGCCCCGTTCAAAGTCACTTAAATCCCCTTTCTTCCCCATTCTGATGCTATGTTTTAACTTCAGCAAATTGTCTTCACCACGTCTAGATCCCTAAATGCACTGAGTCGCTGCCATGTCATTGGGAATTTGTGTTACCAAGCAATTGAACAGATGTACCTAATATAGCAAGGACCACCTGTATGGCAGGGAAGGAGCAGCCCAGCTGATAGGACTGGTAGCAGCAGCCATCCCGCAAGTGGTACAGGAGAGGATCTGAGTGAGTACACCTGCACCCCCTGGGCAGATAGGGGAAGGAGCACTCTGGTGGGAAACCAGATTAGCCCCCTACTAGTGACTGTACACCTAAATTAAAGGGACAGGAGCCAGATCCCCTGCTCAGGAAGAATGTCTCCAGAATGCTGGGTGAAGAGGAGTTCATATGGGGTGGTACAACTAGGAGCTGCTGGCTAGCAGTTCAACAGAGAAGAGAAGCTTGTGAATAGTTCAGGAAGTTGTCCTTAGATTTCGGTTCACTTGGGCATCCTATTCCCCCCTTACTCTATCCAAGTTCTAATCCCCTCAAAATAATAAAACCAATGCTCAAGGACTGGTTTCTGTCTCCGAATGAAAGCTTGTGTAGAAAATGCTGAATGACTGGCTGTGCAGGACTATAGGGGGACCCAATTCATCAGCAATCCCTAAGGGGGTAATGGCACACACACACTTATTTATAGATATATAGATATAGAGAGAGTATTAGTTAAAAAAATTAGAATACACAATTTAAAACGCTCTTTTCCCTAGTTTACTTTTAGCCGCCCAGCCACTGTATACAGTGTCAGTTTTTTTTATTTGCACTGATCACTGTATTGGTGTCACTGGGGATGTCAGTGACCCCAAGTCAGTACCCCCCAATGTCAGAATTTCCGCCGCAGTCCCGCCATAAGTCGCTGATCGCCGCCATAAGTCACTGATCGTCGCGATAAGTCACTGATCGCCGCCATTATTAGTATAAAAAAAAAAGAAAAATCCCAGTATCTTTCCCGCCATTTGTAAACGCTATAACTTTCACGTAAACCAATTAATTTACACGTATTGGGTTTTTTTTTAGCAAAGACATGTCGCAGAATGCATTTTGACAGAAATTTATGACTAAATTTGATTTTTACATTTTTTTTTACTGGACATGTTTTATAGCAAAAAGTCCAAAATATAGTTTTTTTTCCTCAAAATTCTCAGCCTTTTTTTTTATAGCACAAAAAATAAAAACCGTACAGGCAATCAAATACCACCAAAAGAAAGCTCAATTTGTGGGGAAAAAAAGGATGTAAATTTCATTTATGTACCGTATTGCATGACCGCGCAATTTTCTGTTAAACTAGCGCAGCGCTGTATAGCAAACAAAATGGTGTAAATTGCAGTATCTATACCATAGTTTGTAGACGCTATAACTTTCACACAAAGCAATCAATATACACTTATTGGAATTTTTTTTACCAAAAACATGTAGCAGAATACATTTTGGCCTAAATTTATAACCAACTTTGAGTTTACTATATATTTTTTATAGCTGAAAGTAAAAAATATTGTTTTTCTTCAAAATTTTTGGGCTTTTTTTTTTATAGCGTGAAAAATAAAAAGCGCACAGGTGATCTAATACCACCGAAAGAAAGCTCTATTTGTGTGAAAAAAAGAACGTAAATTTCGTTTGGGTGCAGCATTGCATGACCGCGCAATTATCAGTTGAATTAGTGCAGCGCTGAGTAGCAAAAAGAGGCCTGGTCATTAAGGGGGGTAAATCCTCTGGAGGTCAAGTGGTTAAACTGCAAATGTAAACAAAATCCCAAAGAACAGAGAATTCTCATCACCTTACAATGTCCTTCCAGTAACCTAAAACACCACAGGAAGAAATGGCATCCTGCCATGAGGAAAACAGACAGTAACAAAAATATAGTTCTAAATCCTCACTACTCTACTAATAAAAGTGTTTTTATTGCTGTCCATGTGATTTTTCTTTCACTGTGGAGTTTTCCCTTGCTTCCTATCCTAATAAGAAAAATAAAGAGAATTTTTTTTAACAATGATGGTGAAAGAAACTGACAACGCATCTAACTCTTCCCATATCATATACAACAAACAAAAAAAGTTTGGGTTTTAATATACTTTACTATATAACAAATAAAATCATAATATGCAAATAGGAGGCACAAAATAACTAGCATAAAAATGTTAGTAACTTAACTTTGATGGGATATATGATTTTTCCTTTTATCTAGTTATTTGCTCACCTCTTGCTGTGTTTTAGTGTTGTGAACAAGTGTCGCGCCCAGTTCCTTCCTGTAATACTTTCTGTAGACTACAGTTCCTTCTGAAATAGTGCACACTTCTCTATGCTGATAGTTTATGGATTGCTTGTTGACATCAGGCAAGGAAACTAGAATACAGGGATTTAGATCCTGTTTATTTTTTACTAATTAACTATTAAGGTCCAGTTTTTAAGATTGCGAAGTAAGAAAATGCTAATTACCCCTCTAATTTTCCTTAACCTTTATTGCTAGAGTAAGTATAGTAACCATGTAGAGCCGTAGAAAATAACAATTTAAAAACATTTATGTCCAAATTAATTTTAGAGAAATACCCTGTTTACTTCAGAAAATATATTAATATAATCAGCAAAGGCTTTTTTAATGTATTCTTAATTTGTACGCCTAAATTAAGAAGTAATGTAGCACTATTATTATTGAGTTCTAGCAAAGGAAAAACTGTAGCTGAAAGTGCTAGCTAAAGTAATATTATGAGCTATGATATTTACATCTATTAGATTATTATATGTCACAGTCAGAGCTCTCCAATCAGCAGGCAGCATGAGTTGCTGATTGAAAAGTTATAGCAAAAGGCATGCCAGACCTCTGCAGGGGGACCAATGCTTGTATATTAGAAAACACGGGTCCTTCTCTACAGCAGGGGTGTCAAACTGGCGGCTCTCCAGCTGTTGTGAAACTACAAGTCCCATCATGCTTCTGCCTTTGGGAGTCATGCTTGTAACTGTCAATCTTGCAATGCTTTATGGGACTTGTAGTTTGGCAACAGCTGGAGGGCCGCCAGTTTGACACCTGTGTTCTACAGCATGCTATTGGCGGACTGGTTCTTTTACAGCAATGGCTGCTTTCAAAACCCTTTTTGATTTGATGGGCCTAAAATGTGTTTAGCTGATTTAAAGCGGATCAATAGAAACTTGAAATAAAATAATCTTCTTTAGCAAGGAACATAAGTTCCACATTAATAACTATGCTATCAAAATTAGTGTATGCTGTAAATTGCCAACAGCACTACTCCAGTTTCTTCTTGCTGGAGGCTGTCATTTTGCTGAAGCCCAGAGCTCTTGAGCAGCAGTAAATATTTAGGCTGAGATCAGCCTCTACAAATTCGGCACAGTGCCGAAAAATAGAGAGCAACTGAGCATGCGCAGATCAGAGTGAGACAATGTATTACTGGATTTAAACAGCATAGGTACTTATTTTTAACGTTTTACATAGCTATACCTGCAAAAGGGGACAGTTTGAAGTGAGCAGGACTTAATTTTCTAAAGCTCCACTTTAAACTGAAACATAGACAAAATCGTTTTGAAATGTTAGGTTTTGACTATTATGTTCCAAGGTATGACTTTGGTCTTCATAGTACTAAATGTGGCAGGAAAAAAATCATACAGTTTTGAAATATTGGCTGCTATGCCAGATTTTTCATTGGACACGAGGTAACCAATACAAGTGCTCTCAGAAATAAAAAAAAGCTAAATGTAGTTCTATCATGAAATTATTTTTCATACACCAGTAGAAACTCTTAAGATTGAGTAATTGTTTAACCACTTGAGTACCAGCCTGTAATACCCCTTCATCTAGTGCACCATTACCAAGCTCTCAGTCTTAACCATCTCAATACCAGAATATTCTTTTGAAAAAAGTATGGCAAAAATGAGACCACCTCAGGATGTCTACATTCCAAAAAGGGGTCATTTGGGGGGGGGTCTTGTACTGCCCTGGCATTTTTATTTGATATGTTTTATAAAAGGAAAGTAAGGGTAACAGTTTTTCAAAATGCTTGGTCTTTTTCCTTTTTATTAGAATATTATCATAAAAAAAATAAAAGACTTAGTAGTTATTAAAGTCATTCACCCAAAAGTGGAAATTCCACTTGTTTGCCTCTCCCCCCATCTCTTTAACAATTGGCAATTTTTTTGGG
The DNA here is from genome assembly GCF_062004578.1 of Staurois parvus. Lineage (NCBI taxonomy): Eukaryota > Metazoa > Chordata > Amphibia > Anura > Ranidae > Staurois > Staurois parvus. Next base: position 1,908,544 of record NW_028318120.1, on the reverse strand, counting down.
GGGTTGTACCTGGTTTTGACAGTTATTCACTCCCACTTCTGCTAGGATGACCTTGGGGAAGTTCACCCTTGCCTTTACCCGCAGCCTTCTGGGACACATTACAAGTCCTAGAAGACTGCTGGACCATTAACAAAGTGCAGGGTGGCTCGCACATGCACAGAGGGAAGCTGGCTGTGAAGCTGCAAGGCTTTACAGCCATTTTCCCTTATTTAAGATGCCGGAGTCTGGACATGAAGCCCATTGAAGAATCAGCTTGGGCGAGGAGAGCGCTAGATCCCTGGACAGGTAAGCATCCTTATACTGAAAGTTAGCAGCTACAGTATTTGTAGGTGGTGATTTTTAATGTTTTTGGGGGAGACTGGAGCTACTCTTTAAATCACCAAAAGAAAGCTTAAAAGATTATATACATTTTTGGGGGGTATTCCATGACTGTGTTCCATGACTATTTGTCAGTCAAACCATCAAAACACCAAAAAATGATCTGGTAATGAAGAGGTGGGGGGAGGAGGAAAACAAGTGGAATTTCCCCTTTTGGGTGAATAACTTTAATAAATACTAAGCCTTTTATTTTTTATAATAAAAAAGGAAAAAAGACCAAGCATTTTGAAAAATTGTTACCCTTACTTTCCTTTTATAAAACATATTAAATATAAATGCCAGGACAGTTCAAAACCCCCCAAATGACCCCTTTTTGGAATGTAGACACCCTGGTCTCATTTTTGCCACAATTTTTGCAAATTCTGGTATTGAGATGGTTAAGACAGAGAGCTTGGTAATGGTGCACTAGATACTTTAATGTACAGGTCAGACAGTGGGAATATGGAGATAATGGGTTAAAGTGCAGGATAAGGGACATGAAGGGTGAGTATAAAGGTCACCTACACAGACAAGCTGATGATCAGATGTAAACAAGAGAAGGTGGGGGAGGGGGGTGAGGAGGTTTTTTTAAAAATCCCATAGCCAGCGAAAATCCTTAAAGAGTAATTCTATATTTGTTGAGAAAAAAAAACATTCCTCTCTGTACATTGCAAGGATTTTAGCAAACTTTGTTGCAGATTCCTATCTTTTGTTATTCTGAAAAAGTAGATGTTTGTCTGTGTCCATGTGCTGTGTGAATCCATAATGTAGTGACTGATTAATTATCAATCAGCTTTTGCACCTGCAGGGTACGAATGAGGAAAATTGCAGGGTCTGCATCCCTTTAGACATGATTTCCCATAGGCAGTATTTTACCAAAGATTACATTTTTGCTGCAGGGGATGCCAAAAATCTGCCTTATACCTTAGTGCAGACTTCTTGGAAAATCAGTAGGCCAATCACACAAGCAGGAAAATACATTTTCAGGAGGCATTCTGTACACACTCTGTACAGAACACCTCCAAGTAGCCATATTGCATTGCAATCTACAGAAAATAACAGTGCTGCACACAGAAAAGGAAATTTAATTTTCAAAAAACATTCAAATACAATAGGACTTGAGTTGCAATTGTGCATGCTATATTGTTTTTTTTATCTGCTAATCTTTCTCCTACAAAAGTGGAGTTACCCTTTAACTATTAATCTGTAAATGCTGACCATTTATAAATGTCCATTAAAGTACCAACAATGGAATATATAACACAACTTTTTCAATGAATTGCCCCTTGTACATTCACTTCCCCAAAAAACAGTAATCTGCTCACCATTTTCCTGCAATTTTGTGACTTATCACAGTTTGCAGCGTTTCTTATTGCAGGGTTCGCTTCCATTATTTGTTACATCATTATCAGAAGGAAGTTTCTGATAAGAAACGCTGCAAACTGTGCAACCAAATCAATCCATCAAAAAGTGTCAGACACTCAAAAGGGATCTTCAATATCTTCAGCTCATACAGATGCACCTCCAGTAATGTTGTGTATCTTATCCAGTGCAGAAAATGCAGCAAAGGATCTTATGTTGGTGAAACAGGACAGAAGTTGCAAACAAGGATGAATTTGCACAGACATACCATCAAGGAACATAAAGAAGATGACCTCTGCACACCTGTAGGACACCATTTCGCACAACCAGGCCACACAATGGGAGACCTCAATGTTTTAGTACTTAAAGGAAATTTCAAATCCATTCAGGAAAGAAAAACTTTTGAACTAAGAATGATAATTCTATTTGACACAAGAGATAATGGCCTTAATTTGGACATGGGATTCCTCAATCATTATCCGACATTTTTATGACTATTAGCTGTAGCTTGACTCCCTCTGTGTGAGTGTAGTATCCCCCCCCTCCCCCCTTCACTTTGACTGCATCTTATCTCTAGCCTTCTTTTTTTTTTTCTTTCATCTTTTCTAACATTCTGCTAACTTTGAAGAAGTACTGCTTAGACCTTGAAGAAGGGGACATTCCCCGAAAGCTTGTCCTCAAAATTGTATGTTAGTGCAAATAAAAAAAGTATCACGGACAGTACTCAATTGTTTCTGTCGCAAATGCACTAATACGGCTACAATCACCTCAAACATTTATTTTAAATAAAACTAGTATAAATACTTGAATTTGACTTGATTAAAATTTTTAGTAATTCCCTGTACGGTAGCTTTCAGAATGGGAGAAGGAGGGGAAGTACTCATGGCCAATTAGGTACACTATATTGCCAAAAGTATTGGGATGCCTGCCTTTACATGCACATGAACTTCAATGGCATCTCAGTCTTAGTCCATAGGGTTCAATATGGAGTTGGCCCACTCTCTGCAGCTGCAACAGCTTCAACTCTTCTGGGAAGGCTATCCACAAAGTTTAGGAGTATGGGAATGTTTGACCGTTCTTCCAGAAGTGCGAAGGCCTGACTCGCAGTCTCTGCTCTAATTCATCCCAAAGGTGTTCTATCGGGTTGAGTTACTCCACCCCAGACTCGCTCATCCATGTCTTTATGGACCTTGCTTTGTGCACTGATGCACAGTCTTGTTGAAATAGGAAGGGGCCATCCCCAAACTGTTCCCACAAAGTTGAGAGCATGAAATTGTCCAAAATGTCTTGGTAGGCTTGGTAATTCTTTCTTTAGAACCACTTACGTATTAATTATAACAGGACAATATTTTTAGGTCAAATCTGCTAACCACACTTTAAAAAATTATTGCTAAAACAATATGAATATGAAATGCAGTTCAGAGGACAAAACACTTACAAGCACATCGGATTTTGCAGTTTTTTTTATTAAAAAGCAACTTTTTCTGCTGTTTAGAGTATTAAACCTGAAAGAGTACTGAAGCAAGCAACAGATGTACTGCAACTTAAATTTTGATGTGTTGGTAAATATACATAAGGTGTGTGTAAGAAGCATTCTGATCACACAGAATAGTCCTCTTAATTTAGCTCCAGCCAAAAAAGTATCTTTTTGGTCACAATTTCTATGTTATTGGATACATTTAAGCAGATTTATTAAAAAAAGAAAAACTGGAGGAAAAGAAAAGTATAGGTGCTTTTGTTCTCATGTTATCCAGTCATTTTGAGCTGTCATATTTCTGTTACAACAAAAGTTCAGATTGGTAGCTTTGAGAAACACCTCCGATTTATCTTTCTCCAGTTTTAAAAAATTGGCACCAACTTAATTGTTATGTACACTTTACTGTTCAAGTCTTTTTTCTGAAAAATGTTTCATACAGTGGTTCTCTGCCCGTGTTTTCATTGATCAGTAATACCAAAAGGTTTTTTTTTCTTTAATTCCTAGTAATCTTTTTTAAATGCTGATAGACTGAGATCCCATTATTCCCTGTGCAAGTCTTAGAAAAATGTGGCTACATATCACTTTCACGACTTTTACTTTCATGTTTGTGATTGTTTCCATTTTCTAAGATCTCAATCTGTCCACTGGAAAATGTAAGTGCAGAGAACAGGCTACCGCGCCTGGTCTCAGAGTGTTCCATTCTTCTGAATCTTCGATGCCATAGATCTAATGCTTTCCTCCGAAAGTCTTTACAAGCAAAGTAATAAAGAAAAGGGTCCACACAGCTGCTTAAGCAGCTGAGCGTAAGTGAGAGTTTGTAAGCGTGGTAGTAACTTTTGTTAAAAAACAGGCGAACAATTGTATGTACAAGAAGAATGAAATTGTTGGGAGCAAAACAGGTAATAAATATTATGAGCACAAATATGGCAAGGTTGATGGATCTCCTCTCCTGCCCAGTTCCGTGTCTATTGGATGTCTGAATAAGCTTGCGAATAATGCAAACATAACAAGCAATAGTAACTATGGAGGGAACTAAGAATAAAATGAAAAAAAGTACAATAATGAAGGCTGCCCAGGATAATATGTTGGGTAGCATGTTCCACTTGAGAACATCAAAGCATGTTGTTTTGTTTAGATGTGTCACTTCATAGGTTAGGTCAGTAGACTCCATAGGATAGAATGCAGCAAGCAATGAGGTCCAAATGATAATAATTGTTCCAACAGCGTATCTTTTCCTCCTCCACATACTTGACTTCATGGGATGGACAATACCCAAGTAACGTTCTATGCTGATCAACATGATTGTTAGTATTGTACAATACATATTCACATAGAACATGATGGTCACCACATTGCAAAGACCTTTACCAAAAATCCAATTGTTCCCATTATAGTAGTAGTTTATTTGGAACGGAAGAAACATGGCAAGGGCAAGATCTGTGATGCTCAGGTTGATCATGAGGATTATTAAAGATGTTATTGGTTTAGAGTGAAATATTAAAATCCATAGTGAAATAACATTGCCCGGAACACTAATTGAAACCACCAGTGAATACACAACAGGTAAGGCAATCCAGATGAGTTTATTTTCAAGGATGGCTAAAGTTTCATTGTCTGGTGAGGAATCATTTGGCAAGCTGTAAAGATTCATAGTGGCTTAAGGTTAGGATCGTTTTACTGACTTTTGAAGAAATGCCCCTGCAAAAATAAATAAATAAAAACATGTAAACTTGTATAAAATTCATATTTTAAACATTAAATACTATAAGCCAAAATATAAAGCATAATACTGAAATATAGGAAGTGATACAAAACACTGTGATTGATTTATTAAAACAGTGTAGAATTTTCACTTTACTAAATAAGATGGTAAAACCCAAAGTACAATACATCCTTCTTAGAAAATAATATAGCTTCATGTTGAACTAGTATGGATCTAGAGCAATATATTTTTCATTTTTTTCACATGCGTAAAAATCTTTGTTTTTGGCAATAAAATGACATTTTATATTTTCTAAAAGCAGTGGCCCTGTAGAATAAAAAGTTAATTGCAATTTTTTTTATGTCACATGATTTTTGTGCAACTGTTTATTAAACACAAATTTATAGTAAAAATATAATACAATATAATACCCATTACCCAATACCAAACATGCCAAGTCTTAAAATTGAGTGTGCCTGTGATATTCCAAAAAAAAAAAAAAAATCTTCATCGGTGACTTTTTAAAAGCGTTTACAGCTCATCAGTTTAGAGCTAACCAGTAGTTCTTGTGCTACAATTACTGCTTTCACTCTGACATTCGCAGAGATATGTAACATGTGTGGTGCCACCATGGTTTACATATGCGTGCACACCCTGGGCTGCATTTGCATTACAGCAATTTTTTTAATACATTTTATTATTATTTTATTGTTTGTAAACTTTTTTTTAAATTTATGTATTTAGTTTTATTTGATTGCTATCACTAAGGGATAACAAACCCCCAGGTGACAGCATTAGGCAAGTGACAGGAACTCTTTATAGAGACATTAGGGGTCTAATAGGTCCCAATGTCTCCTCCTTCCTTCACACCCTCTAACCAAGCACAGACTGGCTCAGTTAGATGTGTCCCCTGGCTGTACCAGTCAGGAAATTATGGATCTGAAGCTGGAAGTGCTTCAGGTTGCTTTGCTTACATGCAAGATAGGAGCATGGATACGCCTTCGTCTCTCCATGCTCTCCATCCTGAAGCCAGCGGTTGTGGTCCCAGGTGAGAGCTAGTGAATTCCGATGGACGCACTGCGCCGCCTGCTCTGTGAAAGTGATCGGTACTTTCACGTCGAAGCCAGGAGCTGGCTGAAGAAAACCGCCACAAGCTGATGGCTGCTACTGTAGCCGTCAGTTTGTGATTAACGGCTAGCCATACTAGTTAAAGTAGAATTCCAGTCAAATACTAACTATAATTAACCCTGCCCCCACCCCTTTTCTAAGCCTATTATAACTACCCTGTAAAGGAAAGATGTCTATACTTACCTATTCTGAGGGTGCTCCATTCTGGTCACATGATTGGCTCCTAGCGCCAACTTCAGTGTTGAGGAGGGACAGCTGACAATGAATGCCACATAGTAAGCCTATGGGTGCCGTTTCCCAAACACTGCAGTTGTTGTTGGCGATCTCTTCTCTTATGAAGTCAGCCACTGGAGAGATCATGTGACTGGACCTCTGATTAGGTAAATATAGATATATTTCCTTTACAGTGCAGTTAGAATAGGCTTAGAAGGGGGCAGGGCAGTTTTACTATAGACAGAATTTGAGTGGAATTCTACTTTAACTTCCATCAGCAATCACCAAAACAAGGGGTATATATCCAAAACCTGTTGGATAATTTATTCTCATTGCTCCCCAAGTCTAACGCTATAAAATTATTATTTCCAGAAACTCTACTAATATAAATTAACAGGTCTGATACAGTATGCAGTTTACATGCAAAAAACTAAGTGCTCTATAAATTTAGCCTGAAATGGAGCTGAAAACTGGAAACTCTTGATGCACAATTAGCCAAGGACCAGAAAGGAGTGATTTGCATATGATGGAACACCTTTTTGCAAAGTTTTACTGTGTTTCACTTTGCAATAAGAAAGAAAATATTCATGTACCTTTTGTGTTTCAATAGTATATTTGGAAAAATAAAAGTATCCTAGCATGATAGCAACACAATTATTTCTGTATACTGAGATCAATTTACAAATATGCCTCACTCTATTCTTCTGCAAAGAAAACAATTATCCTTTGGCCATATAAATAAATTCAAGTAATTACACTAACATTTGAATGGCTGCTGTTATGTAGAGTAAAGCCGACCAAATTGAACAATGAAAGTTCTGTTAATAGAAAATGAAAATAGCTCATACGATTGTGCCAACAATTGTTTTGATTTTCTAAAAAGAACCCAGCATGATGAATCAGGCATTTCAATTGCAGCTCAAAAATCTTGTGTCGCAGCTGGCACACTAATGATTCAAAAAATGATAATGATTTTCGACCCGTCTATGGCCATCTATATCAGTGTTTGCCTCTTATCTGTGATAGTAAATAACCATCATAATACTTCCTATTACAACCTCAAAGTCTATTGTTCCTAATAAACTGGTAATAGATATACGTGTTATTCCTAATACAGTGATCTGGCAATAGATATACAGTATGTGGTATTCAGGCAAAGCTTGCAGGATAGGCTGATCATCACTGCCATGTGACTGGAATGAGGCAAGGCTGATAAGCAACAGAGCTTTTCACAATGCCAATCTCCACATTTTTGCTGGCTACTGCCCTGATCACATACAGCCATGGCCAAAAATATTGGCACCCCTGCATTTCTGTCAGATAATGCACCACTTCGCCCAGAAAAACATTGAAACAAAAAAGTAAAGGTTGATGACAGGGTCTCTATAGCAACTCCTAGGATGAGATATCAGCCACATGTAGATTACTGTATTTGTTAATATAATGTATAAACTGCTCAAAAAACTTAAAGGAACACTTATTAATCAGAGTATAGCATCAAGTCAATTAAAGTCCTGGTATATTGTTGTATACTAGTCAGTTAACTAGCAAAGGGGGTTGCTGATCAGTTTCAGCTGCTTTGGTGTTAATGAAATTAACAAAAGGTGCAGTAGATGGGCAACAATGAGACAACCCCAAAACAGGAATGGTTTTACAGGTGGAGGCCACTGACATTTTTTTCCCTACTCCTCTTTTCTGTCTGTTTTTCACTACTTTTGCATTTGGCCAACTCCTCCAGAATGGCACATCAATAGGTGCCATTGCCAGAAGGTTTGCTGTGTCTCCCAGCAGTCTCAAGAGCATGGAGGAGATTCCAGGAGACAGGAAGTTACTCTAGAAGAGCTGGACAGGGCTGTAGAAGGTCCTTAACCAACTGCAGAACGTCCATCTGCTCCTTTGTGCAAAGAAGAACAGGCTGAGCACTGCCAGAGCCCTACGAAATTACCTCCAGCAGGCCACTGGTGTGAATGTCTCTGACCAAACAATCAGAAACAGACTTCATGAGGGTGGCCTGAGGGCCCAACATCCTCCAGAGGGCCCTGTGTTCACTGCTCGGCACCATAGAGTTTGAATGGCATTTGCCATTGAACACCAGACTTGGCAGGTCCACCACTGGCACCCTGTGCTTTTCACAGATGAGAGCAGGTTCACCTGCACATGCACATGTGACAGATGTGAAAGGGTCTGGAGAAGCCATGGAGAATGTTATGCTGCCTGTAACATAATTCAGCTTGACTGTTTTGGTGGTGGGTCAGTGATGGTCTGGGGAGGCATATCCATGGAGGGACACACAGACCTCTACAGCCTAGATAATGACACCCTGCCATTAGGTATCGGGATGAAATCCTTGGACCCATTGTCAGACCCTACGCTGGTGCAGTGGGCTCTGGGTTCCTCCTGGTGCATGAAAATGCCTAGCCTCATGTGGCAAGAGTATGTAGGCAGTTCCTGGAGCATGAAGGAATTGATACCATTGAATGACCCCCAAGCTCGCCTGACCTAAATCCAATAGAACACCTCTGGGATATCATGTTTCAGTCCATCTGTTGCCGCCAGGTTGCACCTCAAACTGTCCAGGAGCACAGTGATGCCCTGGTCCAGATCTGGGAGGAAATACCCCAGGATACCATCCACTGTTTCATTAGGAGCATGACTGAGGTTGTCAGACATACATACAAGCACGTGGGGGCCATACAAACTACGGAGTACCATTTTGAGTTGCTGCAATGAAATTTCAGCAAAATGGACTAGCCTGCTGCATCATTTTTTCACTTTGATTTTCAGGGTGTCTTTGAATTCAGTCCTCTGTAGGTTGATAATTTTAATTTCCATCAAACGATGGAGCATCCTTACATTCCTAACATGTTACCCAGTCGATATCAGTATAGATATCCAGCATAATTTTTTTCCCCATTGAGATCTGTTTTCAAAGTGTTCCTTTACGTTTTTTGAGCAGTGTATATATAACCTAACAATGTTTATCTCCCCATGGGACTTGTTTGTCCTCGTGCCATTTTGACCATAGACTCATATTGTCAGGAAGGATAGGGTCTGTTTTGTCCCCGAGGTGGTGCTTCCCGACATCGGGAAGGAACCTAGAACCTATAAGAAGTGGGGGTAAAGAGGATGGGGTCTCTCTTTAGGATAGAACACACCCTTGGAGTTTCCCCTGGACCTCAGATACCCTGAAAGGTATATGGATCATTGAGTGCACTACTTCTATGGGGCCTACATACAATATTGACTCTGTACAGTGAGGGTCTGATAGTACTTAGTGTTATTGGTAGACTTTTTTTAAAGCTTTGATCATGCCCTTATTTTAAAGCAAATAATTATTAGTTTTGTATAATTGAGTAGCAATGCTGTTCAATAATGTTATTTTTTTTTTGTGCAGTCTTATTGGCCTATGATTCTAAGCTGGTCAAATGTAAAATGTGTACAGTATATATACAGTACATATATACGGTACATTTTATAGCCTCATACATATCCTATGGGATTATAGCTATCTTCTGTGGAACAAATAATTCACCTTCTGCCATTCTCCTGCCGTCCTTTGTTTCTTTGGGGTTCTTTGGGTCTTTAGTCTTGTCCCCTCACTCCCAGGGCAGATGTATTTGGTGTTCTCCTTCCTGAAGTACTTCGGTTTTATTTTCAAGCTGATTTGTAGGGGCACTGTAAGTATGTATCCTTTTGGATTGACATTACTCCCTGGTAAATTTGTTTATTAATGAACGGATGACTGAAGTTAACTTTTGTCTTTCTATCAGACTCTCTTGTCAGTGGCTTCCACTCCTGAGAAAGTGAATTTATGTTCACAAAACATGTTGAATTGTGATGTGTCTTTTCTATTGGTCTGACTCTATGAAAACATCTTTTAAAACATTTTGATGAAATGGATATAGAAGTAAAATGTATATTTTATATGAACATACCTTGGAATATTTGAAATTGGCTTTTAGTTGTTCTCTAACATGTGTAATGAGATTTTTATGCATATATCAATAATATATTTTATGTTTGGATAGATGGAGGTACATCACCATGTGTTTCAGATCACTATATATAGTATCTCATGGAAGTGAGTATACCCCTCACATTTGTGTAAATATTTTATTATATCTTTTCATGTAAAAATGCTGAAGAAATTACACTTTGTTACAATGTAAAGTAGTGAGTGTACAGCTTGTTTAATAGAGTAAATTTGCTGACCCCTCAAAATAACTCAACACGCAGCCATTAATGTCTAAACCGCTGGCAAAAAAAATTGAGTACACCCCTCAGTGAAAATGTCTAAATTGGGCCCAAAGTGTTAATATTTTGTGTGGCCACCATTAATTTCCAGCCCTGCCTTAACCCTCTTGGGCATGCAATTCACCAGAGCTTCACAGGTTGCCACTGGAGTCCTCTTCCACTCCTCCATGATGACATCACGGAGCTGGTGGATGTTAGAGACCTTGCACTCCTCCACCTTCCAATTGAGGATGCCCCACAGATGCTCAATAGGGTTTAGGTCTGGAGACATGCTTGGCCAGTCCATCGCCTTTACCCTCAGCTTCTTTAGCAAGGCAGCGGTCGTCTTGGGGGTGTGTTTGGGGTCATTATCATGTTGGAATACTGCCACGCAGCCCAGTCTCCGAAGGGAGGGGATCATGCTCTGCTTCAGTATGTCACAGTACATGTTGGCATTCATGGTTCCCTCAATGAACTGTAGCTCCCCAGTGCCGGCAGCACTCATGCAGCCCCAGACCATGACACTCCCACCACCATGCCTGACTGTAGGCAAGACACACTTGTCTTTGTACTCCTCACCTAGTTGCCGCCACACATGCTTGACTCCATCAGAACCAAATAAGTGTATCTTGGTCTCATCAGACCACAGTACATGGTTCCAGTAATACATGTCCTTAGTCTGCTTGTCTTCAGCAAACTGTTTGCAGGCTTTCTTGTGCATCACCTTTAGAACAGGCTTCCTTCTAGGATGACACCCATGCAAACTAATTTAATGCAGTGTGCGGCGTATGGTCTGAGCACTGACAGGCTGACCCCCCACCCCTTCAGCCTCTGCAGCAAAGCTGGCAGCACTCATACATCTATTTCCCAAAGAAAACCTCTGGATATGACGCTGAGCACGTGCACTCAACTTCTTTGGTTGACCATGGTGAGGTCTATTCTGAATGGAACCGGTCCTGTTAACAATTCTTTTTTTCAGATCCTCAGAGAGTTCTTTGCCATGAGGTGCCATGCTGGACTTCCAGTGACTAGTATGAAAGAGTGAGAGCGATAACACCAGACTTAACACACCTGCTCCCCATTCATACCTGAGACCTTGTACCACTATTGAGTCACATGACCCCGGGGAGGGAAAATGGTTATTTGGGCCCAATTTGGACATTTTCACTCAAAAACAAAAGTGTACTCACTTTTGTTGCCAGAGGTTTAGACATTAATGACTGTGTGTTGAGTTATTTTGAGGGGACAGCAAATTTACACTGTTATACAAGCTGCACACTCACTACATTACATTGTAGCAAAGTGTCATTTCATCAGTGTTGTCACATGAAAAGATATAATAAAATATTTACAAAAATGTGAGGGGTGTACTCACATCTATGAGATACTGTGTGTATATATATATATATATATATATACAGAATTTAATATTAACACAGATTGCTTACATCAAGCAAATCTCTTTTACATAACAAAAATATCCAAATATTCAAAAAACAGACCCCCCTAGGGACTAGCCACTGGAGTTTATATGAAGAGCCAATTTGAAGAGGCAGTAATACTAGTGCAAGGACCTTGTGACCCACTGTAGGTGTTAGCACTAGTACATGAACCCATCCACCAAGATCAAGCTTGTAGAGCACTCTAGATTTAATTTTGGGCAACCACATCAGCAATTCTCATAAGCGGTAAATAGGCAGACTTCTTATTTATATAAAATATTTATAAAACTGCATAACTGTTATGTCCAATGAATCACCCTAACTAAAGAAAACAACACCTTACACGATTATCTTCAACCCATATGTGGTCTGCAAGGCAATGCGCTTTCTTTTCCAGCGAAATATATCTAGTATTGAGGCAAAGTTATATAGGTTAATGTTACTAACAATGGGAAGCACAGTTCAGCAGCTGAGTTGTAAAATAAACTTGTCACTTATTCTATATTTACTTTGCTAAGAACTTTAATCTCTACTGGGCAGCACAGTGGCTTAGTGGTTAGCACCTCTGCCTTGCACTAAATGGGTCATGGGTTCAATTCCTGACCATGGCACCTCCTGCATGGATTCTGCATGTTCTCCCTGTGCTTGTGTGGGTTTCCTCTGGGTGCTCCAGTTTCCTCCCACACTCCAAAGACATGCTGGTAGGTTAATTGGATCCTGCCTAAATTGGCCCTAATATGTGTATGTATGAATGTGAGTTAGGGACCTTAGATTGTATGCCCCTTGAGGGTTAGGGACTGATGTGAATGTTCAATATATATATATGTGTAAAGCACTGCATAAATTGACAGCGCTATATAAGTACCTGAAATAAATAAATACTGATTATAAGCAAAATTTTGAGTTTTCATTTCCCACAATTTAGGCAAAAAGCAGATTTCTGTGAAATCTTTCCATCTTGTGATTTTTTTCTTCACAGAAAAAGACAGGAAAAAAATAAATAAAAATGTAAAGTGAGTGTACACATATAAAAATGCAATACGCAAAAGACAAAATCACTCCAGGCATGTCCATTTCTCCTATTCATTTACATAGTACCTTTTTTTTATTCTTACTTATAAATTAGCATTTTTAACAGATCTCATTACTTTTGGCTCATGTCAATGAGTGTTCTTGTGAAACATTGTATCTTCCCATTCAAACACATGCAGTTGCTAGAAAAGGACACATTGAACCTGCTTTGCTTGTAATTCAAACACACCTCAATAGGACACGCTTCATCCAAAGAAATGCAGTGCAAAGCAGGTAAAAAACAGCTTGTGAGCTGTCATAGGTTTTGCTCATTAACCACATGCCGCCCAGCCACTGTATAAATACGGCGGCAGGACGGCACGGCTGGGCAAAAGCACATTTTAAAACGTGTGTTTTGTAAACAGGTAGGGGGCACGCGCGAGGTGCGCCGCCGCCCTATCTGTCCCGCCGATCACAGCCGCGGATGTCAGTCGCCAGGTTACAGCCAGTCGTTACCGGCCATGTCCCGGCGACCGACGGCAATCACTGACAGAGAGCACAGCTGCAGTAGCTGTGCTTTCTGTCAGTTCCCTGACAGCTCCAGGACACGCTGATCGGGACAGAAGATTTTCTCTCTCCCGATCAGCTGTGTTCCCTGCAGTACACCCCCCGCCCCCTAGTAAAACACTCCCCTCACACAGTTAACCCTTTCCCTGAAAAATAAATTTAACCCCTTCCTCCCCAGTGCCATTAGTACAGTGTCAGTGTTTTTTTTTTTTGCACTGATCACTGTATTGGTGTCACTGGGGATGTCAGTGATCCCAAGTCAGTACCCCCCAATGTCAGAATGTCCACCGCAGTCCCGCCATAAGTCGCTGAGCGCCGCCATAAGTCACTGATCGGCACCATTATTAGTATAAAAAAAACCCTAAAAATCCCAGTATCTTTCCCGCCATTTGTAAATTCTATAACTTTCACGTAAACCAATTAATTTACACGTATTGGGTTTTTTTTTTTTTTAGCAAAGACATGTCGCAGAATGCATTTTGGCAGAAATTTATGACTAAATTTGATTTTTAAATTTTTTTTTACTGGACATGTTTTATAGCAAAAAGTCCAAAATATTGTTTTTTGTCCTCAAAATTGTCAGCCTTTTTTTTTATAGCGCAAAAAAAAAAAACCGCGCAGGCAATCAAATACCACCGAAAGAAAGCTCAATTTGTGGGGAAAAAAAGGACGTAAATTTCATTTATGTATCGTATTGCATGACCGCGCAATTGTCCGTTAAATTAGCGCAGCGCTGTATAGCAAACAAATTCCGTAAATTGCAGTATCAATACCATAGTTTGTAGACGCTATAACTTTCACACAAAGCAATCAATATACACTTATTGGGATTTTTTTTCCAAAAACATGGAGCAGAATACATTTTGTCCTAAATTTATAACCATATTTGAGTTTACTATATATTTTTTATAGCTGAAAGTAAAAAATATTGTTTTTCTTCAAAATTTTTGGCCTTTTTTTTGTTTATAGCGTGAAAAATAAAAAGCGCACAGGTGATCAAATACCACTGAAAGAAAGCTCTATTTGTGTGAAAAAAAGGATGTAAATTTCGTTTCGGTGCAGCATTGCATGACCGCGCAATTATCAGTTGAATTAGTGCAGCACCAAGTAGCAAAAAGAGGCCTGGTCATTAAGGGGGGTAAATCCTCTGGAGGTCAAGTGGTTAAAGCCAATGAGGTTTTGATGACTTGAATTTTTTTTTTTATTTATTTACAAAGGTTTTTATTGAAATGCCAGTAAAAAGATGATACAATATGTGCCATTGTAGCACCAAGGATACAAAAAGAACATCAAAATATAAAGATACATGAAAAGCAGCTGGTGCTTCAATAAGTAGATTTCAATTAACTGGTTTTTACACAGCACATATCAAAGTATCTTTTGAATAAGCAAATAATGGCAACAACAAAAGAAAATAAAACAAATGCATCATCAGCAGCAAAACGTCTAGTAATAGTAATAGCGACAAAAAGACATTGCTTGACATGGGGTAGAGTTTTCCAAAAGAAAATAACAAGTGGTACAACAAAAGCAGGAAGCCTGCTAGTAAACATTCCAGTAGTTTCATTTATTATTAAACATGGTCATGGAGTCGAGTTGAATTGTTTTTGTTGCTGATAGCAACAAGATTCTCCTTTAATGTCTCAAGCGCTGTATGGGAGAGTAAAAAAGCACAAAAAGAACATAGCAACCTTCAGATATTATCATGAATAGCAAGGATAATTAAAGTAGAACTATAGGCAAACCTTTTTTTTCTAAATTTGGGTAGAGCAAGGGAGGGTTATAACCCCTGTCAGATTTTAGTGTCCTATTTCTGAGATTTCTCTTTACTTCCTGTCCCATAGCCAAACAGTATGTGAGAGGAAATACCTGCAAATTAAGGGAATCGTTAGGGGACCCCCCAGGTCACCGGAACTAGTGTCCCCAGAACTGGGAACAGAAAGAGAGGGTGCATTCCTCAGCAGGGACACAGACTGCATTTAAAGCAGAACACCAGGCAAAAATCAGCCCATTAAAAAATAGAATAGCAAAACCAGGGTTTACTGTAATATTCACATTGTAATCCAGAGATAACCCCCATTATACTTATTTTTTTCTAAATGTCCTCTGTTGGATAGACATCATTCATCCTCTAAGGTCAAGGGTTAAGTTGCAGGGTTAGGGTAAGTGTTCAGTTTTAGGAGGAGGTTAAAGTGGAGGTTCGGTCAACATCTAACTTAGGCTAAACTTAGTCCCACCCCATTCTAAGCCTATTCTATCTAACCCTGTAAGGTAAAGATCTGTATGCCCCATAGTAAGCCTATGGGTGACATCATCGCCCAGGTATTTGCAGCCATTGTCGGTGATCTCTTCTCGACAAAGAAGAAGCTACTGAAGAGATCATTTGACTGGACCAGAGTAGCTTCACAATAGGTAAGTATACAGATCTTTTCTTTACAGGGTTAGATACAATAGGCTTAGAATGGGTGTGAGAGTAAATTTAGCCTTAGACGTTGACTGAACTTCAATTTTAAGCATTAACTTAGGGGTTAAGTTAAATTAGATCCAAAGCCACATTCTTTTTTTTACTCTTTGAGGTCTCTTTATAAAAAATGTTGCTGTATTTATGTCCCAAGCATTCACTCAGCTGTCACAAACAATAAGTTTACCCAATATGTTTGTAGGTTGTCTACAGTAGTCAGCTAGCATAGCTGCCCCAGCAGGAGGGAAGGGGTTAAATCTTTTGCCGACGCTCTCAGATTTTTTTGGGGCGGGCTTTTTTGGGGCTGACCCACTGATCCTGTGCATTTTAAAAGGGACAAGGGTCCAGATCCACCGGGAAAAAAAAGGGCAGAAATGAAAGGAAGGGAAAGAAATAAGGAAGGAACCAGTATTTGGACTCTGCCTTTATGGACTATGCCAAATATGGACTCTTACTTGTGCAGGTATGCTGGGGCAGCCACAACTACAGTTAGGTTCAGTTAGGAAAAGATTGTTTTCTATGGAACAATTGCACTGAGGTTTTGCAGGAAAGCTTTGAAACGTTACTCTGCCTGGTCTGAAGTTAATCAAAGTGGTGTATGAAAGTAACCGGCACATTATAGATAGCCTTCTACAGCTTGGGTCAGTAAAGCACATTCAGGAATGAAGACAGCATTGCAAGAGTTAGCATGGTGTGGAGTACTGCAAGTGTTTATCATTAATATCAGAGCTCTAGTAACCAGTACAAGCAGCCTATAGTGAAGTGCGGTACCGGTGATAGGCGGGTGTCCTCTAGCAGATAGAGGCCCCTTTCCTGCAGCCCAGCCACTATGTATGGAAGAGGAACAGTTAAATAAGTTCACACATGAGGTCTCTGCTAGGTGCACGGGGGAACCCATTGGGTCACTGGGAGTGAGGTCAAAGAGATACACTGCATGGATGGAGTGGGCAAAGGCTCAATGTGTCCCTCATAAATGCAATAGTTACAGTCAAGGTGTGCATTGACATGGGAACGGAGAGTTAACTGGAGTACAGTTTATTGGTCAGTGTACACTGTGTATGGCCATTTATAAGTTGGAGGACCACCTTAAGGTTGAGTTATCCCTGAAAGCAGCCTCTGCCTTGTCCCGGGGCATTGATGACCACAACTCAGTAAAGGTACCCCATGTGCATTGTGAGTGATCCTTTCCACAGTGCCCGTCCAGTCCCCCCCCCTTTGAATGGAATGTGGTCTGTGTGTGTACTGGGGTCACAAGTGCATAAGGCACAGCTGAATAAGCTTCATGGTTGTAACCCCAATTAGCCTGGTGCCAGAGTGTCTGACAAACCTTCTCCTCTGCCGGGTCATAAAACTATAACTCAGTCAGTCACTTGACATGTAAGCATTACAGCAGGGGCCATAAAACGTACATCCCACATGAGTCATTTTTCATACAAATTCATAAACTTCAGCAGGAACTGGGCACATTGAGCATATATTCAGATAGGTCATTTTAATATGAGTCACATGACACCTTACATCCCTATGTAACGTCTACAAGAGGGTAGAAAGCAATATATTTTTATCTGGAGTGGCAGGACATGCCATATTTGGTATCTGGGCGTTCAGAATATGATTCTGCATATTAATCTGCCAGTTGCTAGGATGCTACCAGTACCTATTGAAGGTTAGTGACCATGGTATAACCTTGGAAGGGATTTGGTCATAGCCTGGGTCCCCGCCTAACACACATCCCCAAATGAAGTGATTGGCCCTTTGCTTTCAGGAGACACCCCTTTGGGTTACTAGAAAAAAGGTTGACATGCCTGGAGAGAGGTAAGAAGAGATACCTCCCTTTCAACATCAGGAACATCTTTGGGAGAAAGGCAACCTTTTTGTTGGGACGAATGGATTCTGCTCAAACCAAGGTCTCTTGCAAGCATCCTGCCTTCTGAAACTTCTTTCTTTTATTTCTCTGTTGTTTATTGCTCTCTTTTTATATATATATATATATATATATATATTGTTACATCTTTTCTGTAAATATTTTAATTGCACCATTTTGACCTTTTTAGTAATAAATCCTATTTTCTGAAAGGTGTTGAAACTGTCTCTAAAGCTTTTAATGCAAACTAAAAGAATCCCTGTCTCTGGAGAGTGCTACTGTATGTATTAACCCTCTGCATACATCTGTCTGCAGTGGCAGTATGTATACAGACGCTTATTCAAACATCATAGTGTTACTGCTAAAATTTGTGAGTTTCCTCCTTCTCTGTAAAAAGCTGGTGGTGGCAGTGTGAAGGGTTAATTGCGTAATTAACCTGACCCAGTAACAATCGCTCTCAGGCTGCTGGCACATAGATTGTGGTCCAGCGAGCTGGAAAATCTTTGTGCAGGGCGCAGCTGAAAGTGACATTGTTACGCAAGTGACAGCACGGTCTTAGATCGGCTGGTCCTTCAGTCACAAGTTGGTGAGAAGGGCTGGGGTCTGACGCCGCGCACCATCACACCATCAAGTGGTCATAATGCAGTATTTTCCGGAGTGAGGCATTTCAGGAAAATACTACATTAGATAAGGCTGAAGACTACAGGAAATATGTGATTTTTTGTGACAGCTGAGCGAATTTGAACAATAAAATATTTTTATGAATTGATCCCTGTGTGTATGGAAGTGTTAAAAACCCTGTTATTTTTTTTATTTTTGTTTGTTTTCTGGGAAATCGTACTGTTTTCATTTGTCTCGACTACCATTTTTACTGTGACGGAAACTGATGGCAATGACACTCTACAGTACAGACACCACCAGAACAGGAATAGAGGGAAAATCTTCTAATGGGGAAACCTACTCTAGTGACAACTGCACTGCAGAGAGATTTTCTTTAATTTCTTCCTGCCCTTGGGATAGGAAACACGGGTACATCTCCCCATGTGGACACAGAAAAAAACTGACAGGTTGTAATATTCCCTACCATATATTTAGGCCTCTGTTTTCAGTGCAGAATTTTTATTTAAAATACTAATAAAACATGACAGCAAGATTACACTTTATGCAGTTATATTTTTGTGCTATATCAGATATTGCTGCCTCCATTTTAATAATGCCAGCTGCAAACATTGACCTATTTAACAAAAGGAAACTTTAAGTGTTGACTTGAAATTCATTATAGAAAATGCATATATAATAAATACAGTACAGTAGACTGCACAATATACTTAGTTGATGTATACTTAGATGTGAACTTCCTGTTTTTTCTACATACAGCACCTGCAAAGCTTTCAGAGGAACTGAAGTACATTGAATTCGTTGCTTTTGACGCCAGTAGTTAACCGTTTTTACTGGAACCCTAAGTTCAAAAAAGTTCTAATATGCAAAAGATAAATAACCAAAGAACATTGTATAAAAAAAATGTAATTACATAAAGAAAGAACACTCTGAAAAACCACATCAAACATTCTGCTAATGCTAACGTTTGATTACATCATGTGCTTCCTTTGCAGCCACCACTTACACAAGGGATAAAAACGCATAACCAGTGCAACTGTGGCAACGTCCTATACCATATATAGTATGTACAAGTGCTGCTATTTCTAAAGGCTGATGGATTTCTTTTACATGGAGCTATTTACATTAATTTAATTCAGGGTGGATTTGATTTAAATCAAACTGATTTAAATCACGATTTAAATCACGATTTAAATCACTAGTCAGTAAGGCTTGATTTAAATCCTAGTTTTCTACATAGACTAATTCTTGCTGGTATAACTTTAATATGCAATTAGATGAAGATTTTTAGAATAGCAACTTTTCATATTAGTTTTTTTATCCCCAGTTTAATTGGTTAATCATTCATATTTGGACAACTTTTCTGCTGTACTTAGGAAGGAAAAAAATAATCATTACCCTAATAATAACAATTTAAATAGATTTATTCAACTGAAACAATAACATTCCAGCATATGTTATTTGCTGAAACAAACATCCATGTTTAACTAATTTGGCTAAACAAAATATATATATTTTAAGAAACTTAGACTGTCAGCCCCTTCCGCCTCACACTTAGTTTCACTTTCTTCTTGTGCAGATCTATTCCACTCCAAACAATCAGAAAAATATTGTTTCTATTCTATTCACTGAACTTCTTGAAACTTAGCACTGAAGGGGTTGATTCTGTATTCATAGGTTTGTAGAAGTTAGGATTAAGGTCTTTTTCTTAACTCTGTTCATGTTATAACATTTTTGCTGTGAAGAAGAGGCATGTGATCTCCGCTGAGTCAAATTCAGTTTTGAGAATTGCAAAAGTAAACCAAGCATCTGTGATAATATCTTGTAGGCAGAGAAACTGCCCAATAATCTTACAAAAACCTCTGGAAGAGCATGACATTGTGAATGGATTAATGGAATTTATTTATCAAAAAAATTAAACATATACAGCCTTATTCTACATAATTAAAAAACTAATCTTTATTTCATGATGGAATAACCTTTGGATGGTAATATATTTTCCTCAAAAAGCATTTTATTCAAAAAAATCCGATTTAAATAAAAAAAATCAGATTTTTTTGATTTTTTAAAAAAAATTATTGATTTTTATCCACCCTGATTTAATTTAATTTGTGCATTTAATTTTAGATTGTTCCATAAAAGATTTAAGCATGCCATTGCTGAGACCCCTGAAACATATAAAATATTTCTTTAGTTTGAAATTTCAAAGCTGCACCTAAATTATTATGTTTGTGCATTTGTTGCCAGCATACCCATATATATCTACTGTATGTTGAAATGCATTTTTTATATATTATAAAATATTAACATATATTTTTACATATATTTGTACATGCATTCCAAAAATGTAGAATAAATGTATTTTTAAAGACATACAGTATATTTGAAAATGTATTTTTAAAATATTTTTAATATTTTGTAATATTTAAAAAACGCATTTCAACATACAGTATATATATATTGAAATATATTGAATACGGCCAAAATGTGGAGTATTTCAAATATATGTCAATATATTTGGGAAGAATATTTTAAAAATATATTTAAAATATATTTTTCTTCCATGTGGGTATCACCACTACTGCCTATTGTTTCCTACATATTACTATTATTACCCATCTGCTGCCCTTGTCATGCCATATTTGCCTTTTATCTGCTCATTTGTTGCTTTAGAATTGCCACGATTGCCTTTTCTTATCCATTTATTACCACAATTGCCCACTTGTTTGCTGTGTATTTTCATGATTGCCTGTTTGTTGCTGACTTACTGTCTTAAATGCTAGTGTGTTGCTAAGAAAAGTTGTCTATCTGCTGTAAAGGCTGGTACACATAGGCTGAATATCGGCTGGTATCGGCCTGTTCAATGGCCACCAGCTGACTGTTGGCCCATGTGTACAGCTCCTCGTTCAACAGAAGAAGGTCTCACAACTGGCTTCTATCGAACGAGCATGCTGGAAAACCAGCATCTGATCAGCTCTCGCAGCCAATGGCTGTGAGCACTGATTAGTGTATTGTAATGGGGGGGGTAGTCCCCCTGTCAGAACACAATAGCACAGCAGGGGACATCACTGCACTTACATAGGATGTGTTAGTATGGCAACCTTTCAGTTTGTTTTTTTTTCATTCAGCTTGCTGGTTGAACAAACAGAAAACTTCCTGTGTGTGCCTAGCTTAAGTGTTGCTAGTGTATTGCCCACGTTTATTGCTGATATAATCACAAATGCACCTGCATTGCTTTTATATTACTACAATACCTGTTTGTGTATTGCCACATTTGTCATGATTTATTGCTGATAGCATGGTATTGAGTCACTACTGCTTGTTTTGGGGACCATGTTGCTATATTCTAACAACCCCACAGGCCCGTCTCTTTAAACCCACACCTCTAAATGCTGTAATATTTGGCTATATTTGGCTATGCCAAATTTTTCAGCATAACCCATAATTGGTCTGCTGTCTCTATGCAGAATCTCACAAATGGATCAGAAGTTCCCAGGTATACAGTTGTGGCCAAAATTATTCAACCCCCACTGAAATTGAGTGTTTTGGCCAGTTTGACATTGCTTTTGATCATTCAGTCATCTTGCTTACATTTACATTAAAGAGGCACTTGTAGGTCAGACAAATATAACATAACAGTTATAATGAAATAACCACAAATGTCTTTTCTGTGCTCACAGCATTATCAGTTTTATTCAACCCCCAAGTGACATTCAATCTTAGTACTTAGTACAGCATCCTTTTACAGTTATAACAGCTTTTAAACGTGAAGCATAGCTTGACACAAGTGTCTTGCAGCGATCTACGGGTATCTTCGCCCATTCTTCATGGGCAAAGGCCTCCAGTTCAGTCACATTCTTAGGCTTGCGCACTGCAACTGCTTTCTTTAAGTCCCACCAGAGGTTCTCAATCGGATTTAAGTCTGGTGACTGCGATGGCCACTCCAAAATGTTCCAGCCTTTCCTCTGCAACCATGCTCTAGTGGACTTGGAGGTATGCTTGGGATCATTGTCCTGTTGAAAGGTCCAACGTCTCCCAAGCCTCAGGTGTGTGACGGACTGCATCACGTTTCCATCCAATATCTCCTGGTACTGAAGAGAATTCATGGTACCTTGCACACGCTGAAGCTTCCCTGTACCTGCAGAAGCAAAACAGCCCCAAAGCATGATTGACCCTCCACCATGCTTCACAGTAGGCAAGGTGTTCTTTTCATCATAGGCCTTGTTCTTCCTCCTCCAAACATAGCGTTGATCCATGGGCCCAAACAGTTCTAATTTTGTTTCATCAGTCCACAGAACACTATCCCACAACTTTTGTGGTTTGTCCACATGGCTTTTGGCATACTGCAGTCGACTCTTCTTATTCTTTGGAGACAGCAAGGGGGTACGCCTGGGAGTTCTGGCACGGAGGCCTTCATTACGCAGTGTGCGTCTTATTGTCTGGGCTGAAACTTCTGTACCCACATCTGACAAATCTTTTCTCAGTTCCT
This sequence comes from Staurois parvus, assembly GCF_062004578.1. Lineage (NCBI taxonomy): Eukaryota > Metazoa > Chordata > Amphibia > Anura > Ranidae > Staurois > Staurois parvus. The sequence continues at coordinate 1,885,620 of NW_028318120.1, read as the reverse complement.
CAGCAGTCACACGGGGACTTCTCTCCACTCTACGCTTCAGGTAGCGCACAGCAGTCGAAGTCAGCATCTTCTTTCTGCCACGACCAGGTAGCGTTTCAACAGTGCCCTTTGCCTTGAATTTGCGAATGATGCTTCCTAAGGTGTCTCTTGGTATGTTTAACATCTTTGCAATCTTCTTATAGCCATTGCCCTTCCTGTGAAGAGAAATCACCTCTTCTCTTGTCTTCCTGGACCATTCTCTTGCCTTCACCATGTTTGTAACCACACCAGTAAATGTCTAGAAGGAGCTGAGTATCACAGTCATTTTAAAGCTGCCTAATTGGTGCTTATTATGCTTGATTGCTGCTCGGTGACATCCACAGGTGTTTTCAATACCTGATGGAAAGCACCTGTATGAACCTCTGTTCTTCAGAGTGGTAGTCTTTAAGGGGTTGAATAATTGTGGCAATGAAGAAACCACATAAGAACCATTTACTACTGTATTACATAAACAATTGATGTCATTTTAGTTGCATTTGGGTAGTTACAACGTCCTTGTAGGATTTGATTCTGAATACAATTCCAAATGTACACTATAGTCCCTAAACCCCTTTACAGCATTGGGGGTTGAATAATTTTGGACACAACTGTAGCTAGTGAACTTTGAAAATGCACATTAGAGAAATCCTAAATGGCTTGATCCCACCCTTATTGTTATATAGGACCATCAAATCAGCATTGATGGTAACAGATTTTTTAAAAGAGAAATAAGAGGAGTGGCATTACTGACACCTTTCTGAAAGTGCTTATAACGAGCAATGTCAGAATGAAGCCAGAACTCCTAATAACGTCAGCTGCCTCTATCTCTCAATGGTAGTTTTCTGTTCAGATCTCCTGGTGCTCCCTCATATCCTCTAACCCTCCAAACAACCCTCTCTGTTATAACAAGCCTAACAGTAACTTTCCCTAATGTAAACCTAACCCTGAATTTGTATACCATCTTTTCTGTGCTGGATCTGCTGCACCAGGCAGACTAAAAATGTACTGTTATGAGTTTCACTGATATGAATTTTTTTGATCATTTTTATGAGCTTGTACTTGGAGTGCATTGGTGGTGGGCTTGAAAGAAACATTTTTGAAAGCAGCTCTGGGATCTAGTGAGCAAAATTGCACTGAATTGAGGACAGGAGAAAATAATACTGGGAGGAGGGCTGGGGCTCGGGTGGGTACTTACCAGATAAGGGGAGTTAGTGGCATTATGGTCATATATTATCAGGATTATTTAGTATTAAAGTGAATCTATGAATTACCTATGCAAGGCAAATCAGGAGGTACACCTAACTGCCTCCACTCAGCACAATCACCTTCCCTTACACTACCGCTGTAAATCCATGAAATGGAGTTCACACAGGGTGAAGGACTAACTCCCCTTCCTCATGTCACAAAGCTGGGCCAATCACTAATCACTATTGGGGGAGTTAAGTAAGTTGTTTCATTCAGTTTAAGATAATTTTGATGGAAAATTATAAAAAAGAAAAAGTATTTTATTGCAAAAGAACAAACCACGCTGGCGAATAATTTATCCAAATTTGACCAAAGTAGATCTTTCATTTGTTGTTTTGAATGACCATTTCAACTGAAGGATCTTTTAAAATAATGATTTTTTTTGTTTATCCTTATGTGTATGACCAGCATTCAGGAATCGCTTTGGGGAATAGGTTACTTGTCAAAGTCCAGCTTATATATTAAGGTCAAGTTAAGTGTTGAGGGAGAAAGGTTAAATTAGATTTAAATTGAGGAAGTATGTATAAATGAATTGTACCCCTCAGTGCGTATTTTTGCTACATTGGTTAACACTTTGTGCACCGCTGCTGTTTAGTTCACAGGTGTGGTGAGCTCAAGGGTTTTCTTATTCATTTTTCACCTTTCACATACAGTGTTAACCCACATTCAAGATATGTTTTACACACTCTACAGTTAAGAACTGTTGCCTAAAAGCTACCTCTGGCTTTCAGGTTTTTTTTCACAAGGGGAAGTGAATGCTGTAAAAACTTCAAAAACCTACAGTGTGTTAAAAGATCTATAGCACACTGAAATTGAATTTAATATGTGTGGTTGAGTCAAAGTTTAGAGAATGTAACATATCCTAAAGTTCTTGAAATGATGCAAAGTGAAGTAACACTAAAGTGTTGGTATATACTGACTCATCCACCTGGTATTGTTTTATTTACCTAGCATTCTAGCAGGAGATAAGTGGTTAAAATGCTTGTTTTTGCCACATCTCCATGTGAAAGCGGCCTATGAGAGATAAGGTTTAAGATAATTTTTAGTTCTAAGTGCAATGGTAAAACGGAATCAGGGGGGTGCATAAAGAGTGTCTGAGACACTCTTTAAGATTCTGACATGCCTCCACATGACAAATGTCAGTGCTGGTGCCAGGTACATGAATCTATGGCAGTGTTTCTCAACCTTTTTCCAGTAAAGTCACCCTTTAAAATTCTGCCCAAATCTCAAGACACCCCAATCTAAAATGTAAAAACCTATTCTTCACGCATCCAGTACACCCAATGTTAGAGGTAATTTATTCTTCTAAAGCAAATACACCTTTGCACGCTGCTACTGACTAGTATTCCAGTGTGTCTCTCTCATTTTCTCATAATGGGTTAGGAACGCAAGGATGCCCCATTGATTGAAGGAAATAAAAATTATCAACCTACAGAGGACTGAATTTAAAGATACCCCAAAAATCAAAGTAAAAAAATGATGCAGCAGGCTAGTACATTTTGCTGAAATTTCATTGCAGCAACTCAAAATGGTACTCTTTAGATGTATGGCCCCCATGTGCTTGTATGCATGCCTGACAACCTCAGGGCATGCTCCTAATGAGACACCGGATGCAGGGGCGGACTGACCATTTAGTCACCCTTTAAAATTCTGCCCAAATCTCAAGACACCCCAATCTAAAATGTAAAAACCTATTCTTCACGCATCCAGTACACCCAATGTTAGAGGTAATTTATTCTTCCAAAGCAAATACACCTTTGCACGCTGCTACTGACTAGTATTCCAGTGTGTCTCTCTCATTTTCTCTCCCTTACTCTGGTAATGTGACCCCAGTGCTGACAGAGAGGGGCAGGGGAGGGCCAAACAAGGATGATGTGCATGCAGCTGATGCCCTCCTTATCAGCTGATGATATCATTGGTTGTTAGGATGCTGGCAGCTAGAAGGGTATAAAAGTGCACAATGAAATCTTGTGGCTTTGTGTACTAAAAGGCAAGATTGAGCCACCTGTTGGCTTGTATACAATTTTTGGGCATTTTGCCAAGGCACCCCTGAAGAAGTCTGAAGGCACCCCAGGGTGCCTGGGCACCCTGGTTGAGAAAGGCTGATCTAGGGCATGCTGTGAGTGTGGACGTGCACTGCCTGCTGTCATTTACATAGTGAGAGTGGACCTGATGGAGAACTAGTGTCTCTGCTTCCTCATCGGGCTTCAACTACTGCAGTGTTGCTGCTAGGAGGCTGTTGATGGTAAAGCCATCAACATCCTTAACAACCAGTAACAGGGAAAGTGTAGCGGTGTCAAATATGGTGCTCTGCTACAATGTGTACAGGGATAGGCATTTGCCTGTATCTGTACTCCAAGTTAGTAGGTCGTAATTACCTCCAGTTTTGTTATGTATGAACTGGAGGTAAGTATTTTTTAATTTTGTGCAGTAGAACCATTTTGTAAAAGGGCGCTATTAAGAACTACCTGAATATGTTGCATGTGTTGGTAAAATTAAGGGCAGTATGGATTTTTAGATCTGGTGCAGCCCATTTTAAAGGGCCGTTGCACCAGAAAACTGTAAGTAATGCTTAAATGAATTCCCCTGAATGTTTTTTTTGCAATTCATTTTTAAAGCAGTTCCATGTATAGACATGCTAAATATACATGAAAGAAAAGTACAGACTCCTACACCATCCCAAACAAAATAGAGCCTACTAATACAACCAAATGGATGCCCCTAGTGCCCCTTTTCACTTCTAGGTGCAAAGAGTTCTCTTCAGGTTGCAAAAAAGAGAAGTTGACCAATATACTGTATATACACTGCTCAGAAAAAATTATAGGAACACTTTGAAAACACATCAGATCGCAATGGGTAAAAATATCATAATGGGTTAGGAACGCAAGGATGCCCCATCGATTGAAGGAAATAAAAATTATCAACCTACAGAGGACTGAATTTAAAGATACCCCAAAAATCAAAGTAAAAAAAATGATGCAGCAGGCTAGTACATTTTGCTGAAATTTCATTGCAGCAACTCAAAATGGTACTCAGTAGATGTATGGCCCCCATGTGCTTGTATGCATGCCTGACAACCTCAGGGCATGCTCCTAATGAGACACCGGATGCAGGGGCGGACTGACCATTTGGAAACTCGGGCACTGCTCGAGGGCCTGGGGTCAGTAGGGGGCCCCATGAGATACCCCTGGTACCTTTTTCATATGCTTTTTTGAGTTTGGACAAAGACACAGGGGCCCCATGATCCCCTATTGCCCAGGGGCCCCATGAGTTGTCAGTCCGCCCCTGGCCGGATGGTGTCCTGGGGTAATTCCTCCCAGATCTGGTCCACGGCATCACTAAGCTCTTGGATAGTCTGAGGTGCAACCTGGTGCCGTCGTATGGACCGAAACATGATATCCCAGAGGTGTTCTATTGAATTAGGTCAGGCAAGCGTGAAGGCCATTCAATGGTATCAATTTGTTCATCCTCCAGGATCTGCCTGCCTACTCAATCCACATGAGGCAGGGAATTGTCATGCACCAGGAGGAACCCAGGACCCACTGCACTAGAGGGGTCTAACAATGGATCCAAGGATTTCACCCCGATACCTAATGGCAATCAGGGTGCCATTGTCTAGCCTGTAGAGGTATGTGCGTCTCTCCATGGATATGCCTCCCAAGACCATCACTGACCCCCCACCAAAACTGTCATGCTGCATGATGTTATATGCAGCATCATGTTCTCCACGGTTTCTCCAGACCCTTTCACGTCTGTCACATGTGCTTAGGGTGAACCTGCTCTCATCTGTGAAAAGCACAGGGCACCAGTGGTGGACCTGCCAATTCTGGTGTTCAATGGCAAATGCCAATCGAGCTCTATGGTGCCGAGCAGTGAGCACAGGGCCCACTAGAGGAGGGCAGGCCCTCAGACCACCCTAATGAAGTCTGTTTCTGATTGTTTGGTCAGAGACATTCACACCAGTGGCCTGCTGGATGTCATTTTATAGGGCTCTGGCAGTGCTCAGCCTGTTCCTCCTTGCTCCTTTGTGCAAGGAGGAACAGGATGAACACTGCCAGAGCCCTATAAAATGACATCCAGCAGGCCACTGGTGTGAATGTCTCTGACCAAACAATCAGAAACAGACTTCATTAGGGTGGTCTGAGGGCCTGCCCTCCTGCTCATCCTGTTCCTCCTTGCAAAAAGGAGCAGATTCCGGTCCTGCTGATGTGTCTCCTGGAATCTCCTTCATGCTCTTGAGACTGTGCTGGGAGACACAGCAAACCTTCCTGGCAATAGCACGTATTGATGTGCCATCCTGGAGGAGTTGGACTGCCAGTGCAACCTCTGTAGTGTCCAGGTATCACCTCAGTTGTGACACTGACCCTAGCCAAATGCAAAACTAGTGAAAAACAGTCAGAAAAGATGAGTAGGAGAAAAATTTCAGTGGCCTCTACCTGTAAAACCATTGCTCTTTTGGGTGTCGTCTCATTGTTGCCCATCTAGTGGACCTATTGTTAATTTCATTAACACCAAAGCAGCTGAAACTGATTACCAACCCCCTCTGCAACTTACGGTAACTGACCAGATCAATTTCCCAGGAGTTTAATTGGTTTAATGCTATACTTTGATTAAAAAGTGTTCCTTTAATTGTTTTTCAGTAGTGTACATTTCGTTCATATAAGCTTTTGCAATGTCACTTGTTCCACACCAGAACATTGACAGGATATATTGCATAAACAACTCATAAAATACTCTTTCCAGAATACAATCCTTCTATGTTTCTAAATGCTAACAGCCAGCTACACAGTTTTTATTTGTGTATATTGTTGAAGTCTATTTGTAGAATCTCTTTTATATTAAGAGCAATAAAGATGTTTTATTAACATTGTAAATAGAAATAAAAACCCCTGTTTAATACTCTCTGAAGCTGGTCATACACTAGTAGACAAATTTCATAAGTACACTAGATAATGTCAATAGAGACTTGATAATTGTTGTTCAAAAATACTTGTAAACTCCATTTGCTCTCATTATTTAATTTTAAAATAAATGGAATTTCCTGAATGAAAGACACATACACTGTTAGAAATTTGTTCTTTTGAGAAACTTTTTCTACCCTGCTGCTTTGAATTTCCATATCACTACAGTCATAAAACTGTCTTTGAAAACAAATAATTTCAAATGAAATTCTATTGGTGTATTGTCAGGGATTCCTGGTACCGCAATGACAAGTAGGCGAGTTAACTGTAGCATTATTCTTTTTTGTAAAGCTTTTTTTTTTTTTTACTGTCTGTGTCATTGCTGGGGAGAGTAACCCTCTCTTTTTGTCCTTATGTCCATTGTCATTGAGACAGAAAGTAATGGGAAATCCAAAATTTTACAGTTGTCACTGGAAAATGGGGTTAGGGGAGATGTTTCAATGGGGGTACCTGTCCTGGTGACAGCTGTCTAAGAGTGAACTTTCATTCACTTTGGAAAGATGTCTTCTTACTTCTTGTTGTGTTCTTTCTGGAACAGGACGTGAATGGACACAGAAAATGAAAAAAAACATTGCCCACTTTCCTCATTAACCTAATCCGAAACAAAAATTAGGTATAAGATTTAAATGTAATGTAATATTTCAAGTAGAGGAGGTTAAGTGTTAGAGCATGCTTGGGGTATGGGATATTTGGGGACTTTGTGTCTGAGAACTGCCCTAGGTATGGCCAGCATTACCCTCTTCTGAGCTTTTGGAAGCCAAGTTGTTTTCTATTTTGGTAGCCAGTTTGTAATCTGACCTCATAGTTTAATTTGTTGATGGAATTATGAGAAGACAACTCAAGAATTAAGAGAGTACAATAATTGCATTATAAACTTAAAGAACTTCTCTTTCTTTCTGCCTGTTATCTGTAATTGGTGTCCTATGATGAAGATTTGAGAAGGTTGACGTGAATGAAAAAGTACTGTGAATGTTCCTCTCTAATAAACTTATTCAGTGAGAAAAATTATGTAATATCAAAATGAGGACAGATATTCTCCTAAAAATCACTGTAAACAAAACAAAATATAGACATATAGTTGAACGCCCTGCTGAGATCCAAATCCAAGCATAGGTAGATTGTCTGGATATTGTTGTTAGACCAACAGATGAAAATATGAAAGCAATACAGTTGCTGCCTAGCCTCTAAATTCCATCCAGGTATGGCTGTAGTACAGAAAACCAACCACTCTATGTGCTAACATTTTATAGCTCTTGTCATCCCTCTTTTTTTTAAGGGAAGATTTATATACTATATATATATATATATATATATATATACAGTGAGGAACAGAAGTATTTGAATTTTATTTTAAAATTCTGTCTCTCAGAGTGGGAATGCACCTACAGTGTGAATTTCAGACCCCTCCATGATTTCTAAGTGGGAAAACTTGCAAAATTGCAGGGTATTCAAATACTTCTGTTCCTCACTGTATACATATATATCTATATATCTATATATATATATATATACCACTTCACACAATTCAGGGAGAAAGTTGCACTGCTAAGCAACATTAATTTAAATATTGTCTTTATCAAGACTTATATATACAGTGTACATACACATTTTTTATGACTGACAGGTGCAAAACAAGAGAGCCAACTTCTGGAAGCTCAAATATTTGTTGTCTTGTGAAATAATACTGAGTAGCAGAAGTGATGAAAATACAGACTGCTCAATAACAAAAAGGAGAGACAGATAGATATACCCACTTTCTCCCACCTAACAGAGGGTGTATAGTCTGGCTTACTTAAATACCAGCTGCCAACATGTATACAAGAAGTGCTAGGCTTTCTTATTAGAAGGCCAGAAGGCCAAGCATGTTATGCAAACTAAGTTACATGGAGGATCCTTGCAATTAAAATGAACTTCAGCAAAGAAATATGTTGACTCCTAAGGCAGGCCAGAGATGATGCGATTTTCTTTCCTGCAACTTGATTCCTCTATCAACAGGTCAGTGTTGATGGGGGAATCCCTCCCGTGGAGCTAGTATGTTCTCCCGATGGATTGACTTGGGTACAATCAGCCTGCTTATAGATGGTTAGAATCTCGGCAGGTCCCTGTTGGACGGGGTGAGATTTAGACAATCTATGGCCAGCTGTAAGCAATTTTGCTTACAGCTGCCTGGTCCTGGACCTTTTTGCAGACTATACTTTAGCTAATTGATACAGTTTGATCTAGGATTCACCCCAGCTGGTGGTTGGACAATAAAAGCAGCAGTGGCACCCTAATGAGGTCAGACCTCCATTCTCCCCTCCTATGAGCATGTTCAGCATGTGCACAGAAAGAGAGTTCTTACTGGGTTAGAACTTTGCCCCTTCTTCTCCCAGTGCAAGTGCTGCTGTGCAGAGGATTACAGGTTATTTCAAGGATAATGAGTAACACCCAAAGCTCTAAAGTAGGAGGAAAAAGAGCCATGAGCTCTGGCTGGAACATACCACATCTGAAATATCCAACATAGTGCATTATTTGATGACAAGTATACATAAAACATAGGATATATTTACATTATCTAAGCAAAAGCCTTCCTAAAAGAAAATAAATACTCTTCCCACTGGTTATGCTGCATAAAACTGCTCTAATCAAGATAAATTGTCCCCAAAAGTCTCTGCAGAAGCCAATACTTTTAAGAATTTAAAGCTACTGGTCCCCTGCTGCGCTTAATGACTGCTTTTGCTGACCCCCAAACCTATACTGCACAGTGCACTATATCTATAAGCTACTAAAGGAATTTTAGACCACATTTACAACATTTTGTTTTAAATTTTATTTAATCCTAATTATATATTGTTACATTAGCTTTTGTTGGAATGTCTTTTATGAGAACTTAGCCCAGGCAGTAAACAGGGTAACCTTACAATCTGGCACTCCTTACACTTCTACTATAACAGGGAGAGAATACAAGTAAATACTAAAAATTCAAGGAGAGGGAAGGCTGCACTATTATAATAATTTAAGAGTTCAGATCATTACAAATGCCCATGGTGACTGGTTGTCTTTAAATAGAGTCATCTTGCCCATGCAGGTCAAAGGCACAGCATCTCTGCAAAGTCCCCCCCAACCCTTAGCCTCATGCACACTGCTGCTTTGAAACTGGCTTATGGCTTTCTTTGCCTAAGCCCCTGAATACACCTCAATAAAAGCCTATGTGCCCATGCACACATAGGCTTTTAGAGGAGTTTAGGAGCAGTAGTGTTTAGAGGCAGTCAAAGCTCCTTCTCCTGCAAGCAGAAGAATCGTGATCTGGAGAGGATTTTTTTTAGGCATAAAAAACACCAAATGAGGGTAAATGCACCTAAGCACTAGGTGTGTTTAGTGCTTGGACATTTTTATTTCAATGGCCAGAATAAATTAAAATTATTGCCAATTAAATAAATAAATGCCCAAACGCTAAACACACATGAATGCATCTAAACACGTTTGAAAAAATGCAGCTTAGGTGCTTTTTTAACTCTGATTTTCTCCTGCAAGGAGAAACAGCATATACCATAAACAAGTGTGCATGAGGCCTTATACTCACCTTCTCAGCGCTTCCCCATGGCTCTTTCCTTCTTTGCAGCCACTGACAGTACCTGGGACTTTGAAGTATGGAGAAGCATGTGACCTCTTTCTATGGCAATGTACAGATCTAGCAGCCCATTATACCTGAGCACTATCGCATGGAGTGGTATCAGCATTCTTCAAGTTTCCAAAAACAGTCATTTCTGTGCCTACCTGTTACTGGTAGGATGAGTATATGGGGTTGGGGGAGAGTGTTCCTCTACAACAGGGGTATCAAACTGGTGGACCTCCAGCTGTTGAAAAACTACAAGTCCCATCATGCCTCTGCCTTTGGGAGTCATGCTTGTAACTGTCAATCTTGCAATGCCTCATGGGACTTGTAGTTTGGCAACAACTGGAGGTTGAGATCTGTGCTCTACAGGGACACTGTCACTTTGCCCTGCAAGTCAGATTCAGAAAGGTTACAAAAGCAAAGGATTAGATTGCATGCTCCAAATAATAATACTGATACATTGCATGTGTTAGTGGTCCATTATTAGCTTTGATTCAATAATATACAGTTGTGGCCAAAATTATTCAACCCCCACTGAAATTGAGTGTTTTGGCCAGTTTGACATTGCTTTTGATCATTCAGTCATCTTGCTTACATTTACATTAAAGAGGCACTTGTAGGTCAGACAAATATAACATAACAGTTATAATGAAATAACCACAAATGTCTTTTCTGTGCTCACAGCATTATCAGTTTTATTCAACCCCCAAGTGACATTCAATCTTAGTACTTAGTACAGCATCCTTTTACAGTTATAACAGCTTTTAAACGTGAAGCATAGCTTGACACAAGTGTCTTGCAGCGATCTACGGGTATCTTCGCCCATTCTTCATGGGCAAAGGCCTCCAGTTCAGTCACATTCTTAGGCTTGCGCACTGCAACTGCTTTCTTTAAGTCCCACCAGAGGTTCTCAATCGGATTTAAGTCTGGTGACTGCGATGGCCACTCCAAAATGTTCCAGCCTTTCCTCTGCAACCATGCTCTAGTGGACTTGGAGGTATGCTTGGGATCATTGTCCTGTTGAAAGGTCCAACGTCTCCCAAGCCTCAGGTGTGTGACGGACTGCATCACGTTTCCATCCAATATCTCCTGGTACTGAAGAGAATTCATGGTACCTTGCACACGCTGAAGCTTCCCTGTACCTGCAGAAGCAAAACAGCCCCAAAGCATGATTGACCCTCCACCATGCTTCACAGTAGGCAAGGTGTTCTTTTCATCATAGGCCTTGTTCTTCCTCCTCCAAACATAGCGTTGATCCATGGGCCCAAACAGTTCTAATTTTGTTTCATCAGTCCACAGAACACTATCCCACAACTTTTGTGGTTTGTCCACATGGCTTTTGGCATACTGCAGTCGACTCTTCTTATTCTTTGGAGACAGCAAGGGGGTACGCCTGGGAGTTCTGGCACGGAGGCCTTCATTACGCAGTGTGCGTCTTATTGTCTGGGCTGAAACTTCTGTACCCACATCTGACAAATCTTTTCTCAGTTCCTCAGCAGTCACACGGGGACTTCTCTCCACTCTACGCTTCAGGTAGCGCACAGCAGTCGAAGTCAGCATCTTCTTTCTGCCACGACCAGGTAGCGTTTCAACAGTGCCCTTTGCCTTGAATTTGCGAATGATGCTTCCTAAGGTGTCTCTTGGTATGTTTAACATCTTTGCAATCTTCTTATAGCCATTGCCCTTCCTGTGAAGAGAAATCACCTCTTCTCTTGTCTTCCTGGACCATTCTCTTGCCTTCACCATGTTTGTAACCACACCAGTAAATGTCTAGAAGGAGCTGAGTATCACAGTCATTTTAAAGCTGCCTAATTGGTGCTTATTATGCTTGATTGCTGCTCGGTGACATCCACAGGTGTTTTCAATACCTGATGGAAAGCACCTGTATGAACCTCTGTTCTTCAGAGTGGTAGTCTTTAAGGGGTTGAATAATTGTGGCAATGAAGAAACCACATAAGAACCATTTACTACTGTATTACATAAACAATTGATGTCATTTTAGTTGCATTTGGGTAGTTACAACGTCCTTGTAGGATTTGATTCTGAATACAATTCCAAATGTACACTATAGTCCCTAAACCCCTTTACAGCATTGGGGGTTGAATAATTTTGGACACAACTGTACACTAGTACTTGAATGGCTAGCATGTAAATGTCTAAGGTCCCTATTCATTCTTGCTGTCTACTAACACTGGTATTAGATATTTCTATATCTTTATTATTAGGCATCATTCATAGTACATATGGCACATATGGCACTGAACATGGATTGAACAGTATCCTCTTTACTGTTCCATTCAGTCACATACTGTATATTTTCCATGCTGTATGATATTTAACTTATGTCACCAAAGTGGGTCAGGTTTCTTTATTTTAAGTAGTGACAAACTGATCAAAAAGCCAAGGTCTGCAATTCTTGATCTGAATAAACAATTGAAAACTAAGTAAACAGATTCCACGTGTGGTGGCTTTTTGCAACATTCCCTTTTATGAATAATGGCACGTGTTCACCCACTGAAAATAGTTAAAAATAAAGAACAAAACAAATCATGTTCCTTTTTTGGAACCTTGTGATTCTGAGAATCATGTGATTCTCATAAGATGTGGCACAATGGTGCTGACATTGTATACACATGTACCTGTCCTACTGACCAGTAAGAATAGATTAACCAACAAATGGAGCAAAGAAAGAAATTCTTAATAACTCTTAACAATAATTTTCATTCAAAGTAGACAGTAGCAAAAAAAGATCATCTAAATACATCTTTACATTTTTTTTCAAAAATATTTGGGGATTTACTTAAACGGGAGCACTCAGAATCTGGTTTGCATGGTAGCAAATCAGCGTCTAACTTCAGCTTGTTTAATTAAAGTAGAACTATAGGGAAAACCTTTTTTTCATTTTGAATAGAGCAAGGGAGGGTTAAAACCCTTGTCAGATTTTTTTTTGCCATCTGTGTCTCATTGGGGAGATTTCTCTTCACTTCCTGTCCACAGCCAAACAGAAAGTTAGAGGAAATCCCTGCAAATTAACGGAATTCCTTTGGGACCAGAACTAGTGTCCCCATTGTAAGATTTCCACTCTATTACTTTTCTGGGGGCAACCCAAAAAGTGGGATTTTCTTTTACTTTCAATGTTAAACTCTGATGTAAGAGGTTCTCTTGTCACCAGAGTCCCCTTTACATCAGAGTTTGCAGAGTTCTTCTTTACCTTAGAGTCTGCAAAGTTTCCCCTTGCATTGTAACTCTGATGTATGGAGGGATGCTGGGAACGCTGATGTGGGGGAGCTCTGGTGACCAGAGAACCTCCCACATCAGAGTTTCCCTTTACACCAGAGTCTGCAGGGTGAATACGCTAAGGTAAAGGGGTTCACTGATGTAAGTGGGGACTGAGGACACTGATATAAGGGGGAAACTTTATATCAGTCCTCCCCCCCTTTACATCAGGGACCACCCACAGAGTGACTGACTGCCCCACATGCTCTGTGTGGCCTGGAACTGTCACACGCTGACCTCTTAATAGCACCACCACACATCAGCACATTTTACTGTATGCCAAACCACATGGTGCTGCAGCATTATGCGGCTTGGTGTGGCACAATTTTAAAAAAAGGGTCAGGACTTCTTTCCCTGTGTTTCCTGCAGGTAGGGCAGCCCATTAAAATGAATAGGATGCCCTACCTGTGTAGTGCGTGTGCAAATGTACATTATTGACCTCAGCCCCCCCTCCATTAATGACCTCAGCCCCCCCCCCATTAAAACCCTCAGCCCCTCCATTAATGACCTCAGCTCTCCCTATATTAATGTCTTCAGATCCCCCATTAATGTCTTCAGCCCCCCTCCATTAATGACCTCAGCCCCCCCCCATTAATGCCCTTAGCCCTCCCTCAATTAATGTTTTCAGCTCCCCCATTAATGTCCTCAGCCCCTCTCCATTAATGACCTCAGGCCCCCCTTCATTAATGTCCTTAGCCCCCCCATGAATGTTCTCAGCCCCCCCGCCTCCATTAATGTTTTCAGCCTCCTTTCATTAATGTCCTCAACCCCCCCATTAATGTCCTCATCCCCCTTTATTAATGCCCTCATCCCCCCCATTAATGTCCCCCTTCTCCATTGATGTCCTCAGCCTCCCCTCCATTAATGACCTCAGCCCCCGCCAATTAATGTCCCAGCCCCCTCCCATTAATGTCCTCAGAATTACAGAATATGTGGTGTGATGCTTTGACCACGTAACAGAATACCTGGTCAAAGCATCACAAGACATTCTGGGGTGACTGCAAAATGAGAAATTTTGATGACTCTGCTTCAGGACACTTAGAACTAATGAAATGCAGAAAATGTGTAGGGACAATAACAATGAGGACCTATCTAAATAACAATGGCAGGCAGGAAGCACTATGGAACTGTTTATTATATGTTGGAAACTAACATTCAGCAATATGATGTGCAGGCAGCTGTATGCCACTACTGGCACCCCTAAGCCTATGTTAGCTATGGCAAAATCTGGCCCTATTGAGATCCCAGTGCTCCAGGTACTACTTTATAATCCAGCAGAATGACTGCTGAGTTTGACCATGATTGCTAGTTTAGTGCAAGGGTTGAACAAGTAGTATATAGGACCTTTGGGTGTATACAAAGAGTAATGATTATGTTAACAGCCAGGGGCGGACTGACCATTTGGAAACTCGAGCACTGCCCGAGGGCCCGGGTCAGTAGGGGGCCCCATGAGATGCCCCTGGTACCTTTTTCATAGGATTTTTTGAGTTTGGGCAAGGACACAGGGGTCCCATGATCCCCTATTGCCCGGGGGCCCCATGAGTTGTCAGTCCGCCCCTGTTAACAGCAGAGGCTATAATATCTCAAATATATTATATGTTATTTTTAAGAGGTTTTCCATGACCAAAAATAGCAACAAAGCTGGTTAAAAGTGACCAAACGGTTTCTATCACCCCCACCTAAAAGGTTGCACACATAAAGGAAACCAGTACTTAGACAGGAATTGTGAAATCATATCAGGATGTTGCTTCAGATAACTGTCACTGAAGTCTGCTTATATCTGTAATGATTTGGACAGATAATTGTTTGAATTACTCACTGTATTATCTTCAAAAAGATACATTGCCATGGACGTACATCTTTTTAAAGAAACAGTGCTTACTTGGAGTTTCGCAAGTGACACTTAAGGGTCTATTCACACCAGTTCCACCGCATGACAAGGCAAAATGCCTCGTCTTCTATAAGCTCAATTCGCACAATTGCATTGCTGTTATGTGCAGGCATGGTGCACTGAAAAAGAGTAGGGCATGCACTACTTTTTTTCAGCTCACAGTCCGGTGGCAAATTTAACTTTATGAAATATCTGACATTTCAATAAAAAAAGGAACATGCGGTACAGAATGTTGATTTCTGCCGGACTGTACCGCACACCAGCTGCTGCGTTATAAAACAGTGGTTGGTGTGAATGGACTCTAAAGCAGTAATAAACCCCAAAACTTTATTATATTGCAGCTTACCTATTCTTTCATTTGGAGGCTGCATTTGTATTTTATTTAGTTTTTTTTCATTTTATTTTAACCTGTTGATCCTGACATTAAGTTTGTTGTTTTCAACAGACAAAGCTTTCCAGTAAAAGTTGCAGTTAGAGGTTTGGGACAAACCAATTGGCACTGACAATGGTCAGCTTTTATTCCTTATAATTGCTTTTAATTTGTACACCTACTCTAATTACTAACTATGGAGGCAGGTTTAAACACTATAATGGTCATATGGGGAGTTATTTACTAAAACTGGTGAAGCTCTGCATAGTAACCAATCCGCTTCCAGGTGTTATTGCAAAAGCTTAATTGATCAAGCTGAATTTAGAAGCGGATTGGTTACTATGCATAACTCCACCAGATTCTGAGTACACAGTTTTAATAAATCTCCTCCATGGTGATAAAAGCGGAGTTCCAGCTGAAAAAAAAAAAAGTCAGCAGCTACAGAAACTGTAGCTGCTGACTTAAAATACAGCCACTTACCTGTCCCTCGGTCCAGCCGTGTCCTCACCACCGCTGGTTTCACCAGCCGTCTTCTCTCCCTGGCGCTGGCATCTTTAGTGTGGGCACTCAGCTGTGACAGCTCAGCTCAGCTGTGACAGCTTTTGGCTTGAAAGCCGGGTACCCACCAGGGGCGGACTGACCATTTGGAAACTCGGGCACTGCCCAAGGGCCCGGGGTCAGTAGGGGGCCCCATGAGATGCCCCTGGTACCTTTTTCATAGGCTTTTTTGAGTTTGGGCAAGGACACAGGGGCCCCATAATCCCCTATTGCCCGGGGGCCCCATGAGTTGTCAGTCCGCCCCTGGTACCCACTGCACATGCATGAGAAGCGCTGCGCTTTGTGAATGGCCCCGTAGTCTTCTGGGACCTGTCGCGTGTCCCAGAAGACTACGGGGAGGGAGGACAGTGTCCGCTTCCGATTGCCTAGGCGATCGCAAAGGAAGTGGAAGCGGGTACCTGTCAAATTCAGGTTACCGCTCCCCCCCATTCCCCAAAGGTACCAATCCTTAATGGGGAGCGGGGGACAAAGCATTAAAGTGGAACTTCCCCTCTTGGGTAAAACTTCGCTTTAAGGCCGGTTCAGGCTGAAATGCATTAGTAGTGCTATGCTCATGGTGTTTTACCTTGTTTGATAATGTTATATTTTTATCACATGTTCCTGGTTCAGTGCCAGCTTATATATGTAATTGACCATTGCGGGCTTACAGGAGCCACAGCCGCAGCACCGACACTTGCTACAGCCTTAATGGGATGCCTGGGTTGAGTGCAGTGAGTTTGTTTTGATTTATTCACTCAGCTTTTATTCATTTATGTAAAAGCTTTATCCCAAAAGACAAAAAAAGACTGTTGCTGTAACTGTCAGCTGGAGTTTGGCTTCAGTTTGTTAGTCAAGTCCATTAAACTCTGTTAGTGCATCTAACTCTACAAGATTGAAAATGCTGCGGTCCAAAGATGTCTTCATTGCTCCTTCATCTAGAGTGGAGACACCGTAAAAAAGGAAGCGTTTTTGTCTAGGGGAGAGGTGAAAGGAGATGTACTTACCTGATCCTCCCAGCACAAAACAGGTCCCTGCAGCCCTGCACCCCCGTGCTCTAGCAGTCTCAAGTCTTTATGTCATCAAGCCCAGAGCAGGCTGAATAGCTCTGCTCTGGATGTGAGGACTCCAGGAACATTCCACCGCTAGATTGTGGGGGAGCAACAATTTACCCATTGAGGGATGGATCAGGTGGGTAAAAGTCTTTCTCCTCTCCCCTTGACAAAACAAGCTCTTAACCCTTGCAGTACAGTCACAGCCCCACTGTAACAGAAAACTTTTTTTTTTGCTCAGAGTTGGGCTTTAAACAAGGGCTTGCAGTAGGGCTGATTTATTCATAGTTAATACTGTTTCCTAACACACATAGGCATATTTAATAAGACAATGCAACACACTTGTTAACCCATTAATCAAATATCGGTTTACCACTGATAGATCAGAAAAAGACCAAGGTTGTCATAACTGTAGCAAAAAAACTCTGAAAGGCCTGCTGATTTGTTCCAGGTCCTTTTTCCAAGCAAGTGTGGCACCAGCCAGGTATACAGCAACAGTCACCCTTTATAGATCAATGAAAAGTCTTTCACTTAGTCAAAGCTACAGTCCCTCCAATATCAGCTTAGGGAATCAGAAGCACTGGGACACCATATGAACAGTCCCAATTTAAGCAAACTCTGGCACTGATGAAAAGGGACAACAGCACACAGTCACTGGGATCCTACACTCAGGTCTGTACTCACAATGTCCCCCAATACTTCTAATATCAGACAGAAATTTATCTTGGGAACTCTCCAGACCAGATCCTCAGTGAAATCCCTTGATCAACTCCAGCTATTTTCAGAACAGTAGACCCCCAGATCTAGCTTTGCTGGGACCTCAGTTATCTCCTGTAAGAACTTCAACTGCACTGCCAGTAAAGCAGCAGCCCCTCAGGCTGGAAACTTCTCATACTGGACAAGAACCAGGCAGCTACAGACCCCATACTATTTATGTACTCCTCAGCCACTCACTGGGCATTGTCCCCCAGAGATTGGCTGAGGAAACATACATATTCAGGTTGCTGATTTGCCTTTCCAGACCACTGCTTTCTAGAATCCTTCAGAAGGCAGGCAGAAGCAATCAACTCTGCAACCAGTGAAGTCCAGAACAGACCAAAGTAATCACACTGATCCGCTGATTGCAGAGGAGCCAAAAGAACTAATTTTACCCAACCAACCTAGCAAACTACCTAGGAGGCTGCTACATGCTACATATCATGCACCTGCTAATTAGTTCATGTGGATGTGATTTTAGAGAAACTTCAGGAAGACAATTTAATACAGAGTAGGTTCCAAATCAATCATAATATCTAGGTATTAAGGTTAATATCTACTGTAGTTGGGTATAAAACCCCCCCCATCTAATTCAGTTAAGTATTAATAACTTTGGATCAAATTGTCCTGGTTTTGCACATTTAGGCAATTTTTCCTGGAGTTTTACCACTGGGTCCTGTATGGCTACACATAAGGACATTTTGCTAGTTATAGCTAGGAGGATAGGCCTGTCACATGACCTTTCAAAGGCTTTCCTCTTCCCAGTACTTTTCCTATTCACAAAAATGTGCTAAACACATTTATAAAGCACAACTCTGTGCTTTAAAAAATATACATGCTTTTTCTTTAAAAACATTAGTATGACCATGGGAACACCAAATATCCGCTTTATAAACTAACCCCTTATTTATGAAATGCTTACTGGATAAAATGTCTATAAATTCAAGAGTGCAGCTATCCAACCAGACTGGATCACCCTTGCTCCCATTATGTCATGCTCAAAATAAAGCTGTATTTCACTTTCTCTTCACATCCCTATTTCTCTTCTGCTGTCTAAGCTTCATCAATGAACTTCTCTTTAGTACCTTTGGCCTGTTTAATATATCATTGGAAGAGCTTTGTTCTATTATATTTAAATATATCTATTTGATAAGCACAAAAACAAAATGTTCATGTTGTCAAACATTCAAAGCTGACCTGTGATCTCTGCATACTTCATGTGTTATCTCAAAGAACTCTCCTAGTACTTATTCTGTACTACAGAATGATTAGCCTTAATGTTGTAAAGATCTGAGAGTGAGAGTGATTCAGCAGCTTAAAAAAGACATTGGACTGGTACAACCCAGACCACAAAAATGCCACAAAAGGGCTTAAAAGCTTAATGCACTTTTGGTAGATCAACAGGTATTTTTACATGCTATGTACTTGCTATGGATGAAATATAGGGAAATGTGCATGAATGGTAGAGATTTTTTTTTTTGCCCGGACATATGCTTTGACCACATCGTTACCGAACTATAGCCAAATGATGGCTACAACGTGGTTTTCCAGTTCTGGGAATGCGCCATATGACATCCTCCCAGAAAGCGCCGTCTTGTGTGCCCCCAGCGGTGCACACCCTGCGATCTCTGTGATCGCTATGTCCTACGGACACAGCTGATCACATAATGAGGTAAAAGGCCAATCACAGCGGCCTTTTACCACGTAATCAGCTGTGTCCAATGACACAGCAGATCACCTAGTAAATACAGTTTTCCAGTTTTCTGGCAGCTGTCACAGAGCAGATCGGCACTGATCATCAGGGCACTGATGATCAGTGTGCTGCAGTGCCACCTACCAGTGCCCAGCAGTGCCACCCATCAGTACTCAGCAGTGCCACACATCAGTGTCCCCATCAGTGCTACCCAGCAGTTGCACCCATCAGTGCCCATCAGTGCTGCCAGCCAGTGCCGTCAGTCAGCGTCGCCCAACAGTGCCCATCAGTGCTGCCTATCAGTGCCCATCATTGCTGCATATCAGTGCAGCATTATCAGTGCCAACTCATCAGTGCAGCCTATCAGTGCCCATCAGTGCTACCTATCCATGCCACCTCATCAGTGCTGCCAATCAGTGCCCATCAGTGCTGCCTATCGGTGCAGCCTCATCAACACACATCAGTGAAGGAGAAAAATTACCTGTTTGCAAAATTTTATTATAGAAACAAAAACTTTTTTTTTTTTAATTTTTTGCTTTTTTTGTTTATAGTGCAAAAATATCACCAAAAGAAAGCTCTATTTGTGTGAAAAAAATGATAAAAAATTAATGTGGGTACAGTGTTGCATGACTGTGCAATTGCCATTCAAAGTGTGACAGCACTGAAAGCTAAAAATTGACCTGGGCATGAAGGGGGTAAAAGTGCCCAGTAGGCAAGTGGTTAATGAGGTTAACAAGCCATCAAAGGCACAAAATCTAAGGGTACCTCTGGTAAGGTTCAGGTTATGAGGCCACTTTGCAATTCCTCTAAGCAATCAATGTTTACATATACTTTGCCTTTTTTTAATGTGAAATCTATAGACACAATGGAGACACACACACAAAACACCTGGCTACACACCCCATTAAAACATTTCAGGACATAAGAAGGTCTGTGTAAAAAGATTTTTCACTCTCCAACTTTAATAAAACAGCCTGGAACTATTTATTTTTTGTTTTTGTTTAGAGTAGGGAAGGGTTAGAAGATCTACAAAGTTTTATTGCTGTGTGTAACTCCATGGTGAAGATTTGTCTTCACTGGGTGCATCAACGAAATCCTTGTGATGCCAGGACAAATAGTATAGGTAAACAAGTTACGAGGACAGATAGGTACACAAAGCAATTACATCTTTACTGAGGTTGTAGGTACAAGGGTTTCCCTCATGTACCAAAAATGTGTTTCTGTTGTCTCTGTCCCATTGAAGAAATTTCCTGTCACTTACTGTCCATTTGGCTCCCTGGGACTATCACAAGAAGTGGGCACCCAGACTTCAATAGGTACCCAGAGTACAAAGGCAAATAAGAAAATACAGTAGACACTTGAGCTTCCTTGACAGGACCAGAGGGAGTGTTAAGAGTAGCTTTAGGCAGTAATGTTACCCAAATGGTAATAGAAAGAGCTCCACTTTTCCAATCCACATTCACTTTCAGCATGACATAAGGCTGTGTTTCAGTATGACTGTTACTTATTGTCCATGAGTAGTCCAACGGAAGTTTATACCGAGAGGAAAATGTAGACGGTCTTTGCTGACCTACTAGTTTGCTATTTTTGTGACTACCAGTACCTTCAATACCTACTAAGTCACAGACCCTGAATAAGTCTGCAGTGACTAAAGTAAGAACACAGTTAGAACACTTCTAGTAATGCTAGTTGCATGGCTGTTTTGCTAATTTAAGGGCTTCAATAATTTCTGAGAAATCAACCCAAAAGTAAAAACTCCACATTTAATGTTCTTTTAAATAGTTTGTTTAGACCAAGCTGGCCCAAACAAATTCTTTACTGCATTAACAGGTGCGCTTGCTAGGTGCACTATATCAGCCACATACAGTATACAGTGCTATGTTTGGGCATTAGTACAGAAGTGTACAAAATAGAGTCATGCCAAGCACCACTCAGCCATTAACAGGAAGATTGCATTCTATGAATAAATACAAAGTTTTCTCTGATTGGCTGAGGTGGAGATTGTGATATCATCTGCCCTCATGATGTCATCAGCCAAACAGAAAAAGCTTTGTATTTATTCATAGAATACAAAGCCATTGTAACCAGGTGCTTGGCTGGGATTGCAGATTGAGAGAAACACTGGCTACAGCTGCTCTCTGTGGCTGCTGTTATGAGGTGCTGAACTGGTTAACAGCTATATCAGCAAGAGGAGGGAGCTGCTAAGCAGTAAGAGTTCATTAGACTGAATCAGGTAGCACTGCACTGTGGGAACTGTAGTCAAGAGGAGAGAGACTCAAGAGCTTTTGAACTTCATTTCCCAGAGGGAGATTGCCAGGAGCAAGGGAAAGAGCTGCATTTTCTCAAGCTGTACAGGGCACAGCTTCCTATTGCCATGAGAGAGCCCGAAGAGTGCACAAGAGTGCAGACAGACTGAATCATCTGGATGCAGAGCAGAGAGTGCACTAATTGCTGTGTTTGACCAGATGGTAAGCTTCCACATTTCTGAGACTGGTGAACAGATGCTGTGGGGATTTACTATCTGATGCTAGAGAGACTGAGCTATTTAGGAACTAACCATGCACTCATCTAGTAGTCTAATTGTTGCCTGCAAGCTTGACTGGGACTATTCTCATGTGCACCAATGGTACAACTGGGCCCCAACACTAGCAGGCAGAAGAGTTGGGTCTAAAGACTGTCCCTTGACAGCTGTTACACAGAGACCTTTATCTATTGCTTATGTTAAGAGATACCCTTTGAGACACTGACAAAATATCCTAGCCTTTCTCCTAGAGTGCACTATAGACTAGTTATAGTATTATTATTCAGATTGTAGTTATGTTTACATACACTGTTACACTGTTTATTGCTGACTTTGCTTATTCATGAGTTAATCTCAGTCTAGTGGTACAGAACTCATTCTCAGCTACCTTGGCATAGTAATTATACTGTACTGTCTAGCACACTGTGTGTGAACCCCTACCTTCTGTGTGTTCATTTATGCTCAGACAACCATTAATTCTAACCCGTACCAATACACTGAGTTCATTTACCACCAAACAGTCGTGTGTCTATTTACTGGTGCTAATTCCCAGCCAAGTTAAAGGTATCTAAGCTTGTGCTCTTATGAATGTATGCAGTAACTTTCTGTGTCAGAGGGGCTGAGGTTGTTCTTGCAGTGGGCAGACATTGCAGTGGGGGAAATCATTCCAACAAGTATAAAGACAGCAATAAATACAATTTGTTTCAGAGATTTTTCCTCACTTCCTGTTCAGGTGATAGGTGTCATATAGAACTGGAAGTGAAAGGGAAATGGGAACATCACATAAAGCAGAACTCCAGCAAAAACTACAAGATATAAATGAATAGCCCATTGAAAGAAAAACAAAACAAAACCAGCTTTTGCTGCAATGTTCATTTTCAATCCTGAGATTTCCTCTGCAATACTTTTTGCTGCTGCTAGGTGTCCTCGGTCTAATGGCCAGCATCATTCAACCCAATTTCTGTGAATTCAGGTCATCCTGGACCAAACCCAGCCTGTGACTGGACCTTGAATACAGAAGCAGCATAGTGATGAGCTCATCTCTCTGTCACTCTGATTTCTCTTCCTATTCTTCCTATTAGTACATTCTTTGTCAGCACATGAACTGATTGGTTCTTTGTACTGCTTCTTCCTCATACACTCCAGTCCTTCTCTACAAGAACTGCAAGAGGCTGATACCAGTTCAAGTTTAGGTACTTAAACTGCTTGTATTAAAAAAAAAACTACTTCAAAACTTGAGATTTTAACCTTTCCTTGCTCTATCCAAAACTAAAAGAAATAAGTATACTTCTAGAGCATTGGTGCATAACAAAAATACACAATAATACAGACTTTTGTGCTTATTAAAATCTAAATGCAAGCTATACGATTAAAAGAAAAATGTCTGCAGCTCTAGAACCTGTGGGAACATCAACAGTTTAAATTCATTGTTGGTATGAAAAACAATATGGTGACACTATCTAAATAAGCTATTCTTTTATGACATGCCAAAAATAACATATTTATTTGATTAATAGACTTCATAGACAGCTTATATCCAAGCTTTTACTGTTAAAGTAACTTCATAAACTACAAAAAAATAAAAATAGGGGAAAAAGATCACCAAAATGACATGAAAAAGAAAGCAGAATGAGGAAGGGCTAAACATTGAGGACAGAGTTCAGACTGAATTGGGAAATACAGCAGATTTATTAATCACGATGAGAGTTATGCACAGCAATCAGAAATGTAGTTCTGGTAAATTCTCTGGGAAAGATTTGAATCATTATACACATACTGCTAGATGGGTACTTGTTTACTCTTCATTTGTAGAGGTGAGTGAACCTGCCCAGGTTCAAGTCACCAAGGGCTCATTCAATGCTGTTTGAAATTCATAAAACCCAATCCTAAAGACAAACCTTGCTAAAGTCTACGGGAGGCGAATCCTGCTAGTAAATTCTGGCAATTTTTAGGGCTAATCGGAAAGATATTGTCAAATAAGCTAGGCATTACCATGGGGATGTGCTCCAATGCAAATTGTAACAAGACCCTGCAGAGGGTGACAAGGGGCATATTGAGATTACAGAAATCCTTTAAATTACATTCTTCACAGCGGTACATGGTGTTATTAAACAATACGATTTTCATGGAAGTTACAAAATTTTGACTGTGGAATTGATTGTATACTCTACAATCAATTAACAATTAGCTTGGCATACATTCAACAACACCCCGATCTGATTCATTTCAGTTGGAAAGATAAGCATTTCTTCATGTAGTTTTAGCAGCCACACATGATTTTATAACCTATAGTAATAGCATACTTCCCAAAGTTTGAACTGGAAAATAAGGGGCACTTCAGGGGGATGCACCATGGGAAAAAGTGATTGTTAGGAAGGGGCACCCCCTGGGCACCCCAGGATGAGTAGTAAAGTGGTGTGCGCACCACATGGTGGCAAAGAGTGAATGTGTTCAAGTTGTTAACAGTGGGGGGGGCTTAAGGGGGATGATCTGATTAACCACCTCCCGCTCACCATATAGTAATATGACGGGAGCAAGGTGGCTCTCTCATTCTGGGAGGATGTCATTTGGCGTCCTCCCATTCTCACTGTGCATGCGCGGCTCAGGGAGCGCGCAGCACAGCAATCGGCGGTGCGCTGTGTCCCTCGGACACAGCGGATCAACGATCACGGAAAGAGCCAAATATGTCAGCTCGGTCATGTGATCAGCTGTGTCCAATCACAGCTGGTCACATGTATACAGGGAAATGCCGGTTATCGGCATTTCTCTCCTCTCGAGCTGTCACGCTGACAGCTCGAGAGGAGAGGAGAGCCGGTAATCGGCTTTCCGCGGAGGGGACATGTATACTGATCATCAGGGCACTGATGATCAGTGTGCCCTGATGATCAGTGTGGCCCCAGAAGTGCCACCTGTCAGTGTCCATCAGTGCCAGCAGTCAGTGCTCATCAGTGCCACGTGCCAGTACCCATCAGTGGCACATCAGTGCCACATATCAGTACCTACCAGTGCACATCAATGCCACATATCAGTGCCCATCTGAGCTGCCTTTCAGTGTCACCCATCAGTGCCAGTCAGTGCCAGTCAGTCCCACCTAACAGTGCCAGTCAGTGTCGCCTAACGGTGCCAGTCACTGCCGCCTATCAGTGCCGCCTATCAGTGCCATATATCAGTGCCATGTATCAGTGCTGCCTTTCAGTGCCCATCAGTGATGCCTGTCAATGCCCACCTACCAGTACCTCCTCATCAGTGCCCATCAGTGCCACCTATCAGTGTCCATCAGTGCAGCCTCTCAGTGCTCATCACTGCAGCCTCATTAGCGCACATCAGTGAAGGAGAAAAATCACTTATTTACAAAATTTTATAACAAAAACTAAGAAAAAACATTTTTTTTTCAAAATTTTCAGTGTTTTTTGGTTTGTTTAAGAAAAAATAAAAAACCCAGAGGTGATTAAATACCACCAAAATAAAGCTCTATCTGTCATAGAAAAATAATAAAAATGTCATGTAGGTACAGTGTTGCATGACCGCGCAATTGTCATTCAAAGTGCGACAGCGCTAAAAGCTGGAAATTGGCCTGGGCAGGAAGGGGGTATAAGTGCCCTGTAGGCTAGTGGTTAAACAAAACCTGGGTTTCCCTGTACCTATACAATTTCCCCACATATTCAGCAGGAAAAGCAGTTTAACCTAACATAACATAAAGGCCCTATCAACATATAGTAAAAAAAATACCACCAGAATCAATATAGTCCCCAAAATACCACTCCCTGAAACCCAAATGTTTCCATTAAAGTGAATAAAAAATATATGAAGCAAACATACCTGGGTTTGTTCAAGTTCTGTTCAACAAACATTGCTAAAGTTCAAGTACTAAACCTGAATGCCATTGAAATAATTGGAAGCCAAAAAGCAATGGTCATTTTCAAGACTAATAGGCAAGGGATTGTCAAACAAATGCCATGGGGGGGCTGGGCACTGCCCTGAGGAACAGGTATGCATGCTCGGATTAAGGGCTTGGTATGGGTTTTTAGGGGAACCTCATGCTTTTTTTTATTTTTTTTTTGCATGGGGATTCCCTTTAAAATCTATACTAGACTGAAAGGGTACCCCCAAACCAGACTAGGATTTACATTGTGGAACTTTTTTTAATAAAAGAGCTGTTAGAAAAGTTTAAGTACGTTTACATTTTTTGTGAATGAGTATGGGTGCTATCTTCCTCTTACACATTCACATAGAGGGGCTGGTATCTGTGGCCTCTTTATTGTTAAAGAGGGGTTGCAGATTCCAATAAGCCCCCCGCCCACAGCATTATGTAACCACTGGGCCAGGGTGGTGGGGAAGAGGCTCTTTTCCTCATCAACTTGCAGGCAAGACAGCGGTCTTGCTATGTTGAGGGCATATGATCGGACTTCATTCAGGTAGGG
Source organism: Staurois parvus (assembly GCF_062004578.1). Taxonomy (NCBI): domain Eukaryota; kingdom Metazoa; phylum Chordata; class Amphibia; order Anura; family Ranidae; genus Staurois; species Staurois parvus. The sequence continues at coordinate 1,859,287 of NW_028318120.1, read as the reverse complement.
GGCTTACACTTGTCCTCCTTCCTTTCCTGATCAGCCATGGTGCATGCTTGGCTCATTTTCTTGTGTGGATTTTAGGGGAGTCCTCATGTTTTTATTTCTCTTGATTTTTGTGTGGAGTTCCCTCTATAATCCATACTGGACATGATGGGTCTGGTATAAATATTAGGGGTGCCATGCCGATTATTTGTTTTTTTTGCCCATTTCATGTCCATTTGTTTATGTTTCCAGGTAACAGTTGCATAGGCTGTCTAGAATGACTCATGACTGTTAAGACGTCGATGGGTGCTGGCTGAGGGAACTATCCTGAGGAGTAGTAATAATACTGCTACTGTTTCACTTCCCCTGGCCACCAGAGATTCAACTTGACTGAACACCAATTTAGCTGGGCATCCAAACAAGAAAAATTTGGTCTGAACCGGCAGCTTATCTCTACTGTTGAGTTCAAATAAACCAAAAATACAATTATATACAAAAAAAAAACACAAACGATAACAACAATAAGAACAACAACACAAATTGTTAGTTGACCTTTACAGAAAAAAGATACATTAACACCAGACACCCTTCCCACCCCAATACTCCAGTCCATAGGGTATGCAGAGGTATGTAAACAGCGTTTGCATAACACTTGTTAGGGTGTAAGTATCTTTATCACCACTCCACCATGCAGAAAAAGTTAATTAATTTATCCACACAGAAGGGAGGAACGACAATTGATACGTTATATGACTCAGTTTGATAGCTTTTTGGCCATTGACAAATATTGGCCTTTTTATTTATGACAATAGTATCCTTATCTAGTGTGAAAGGGCTGTCCCCTGTCACATAGTCAGAAGGGTTAGATGTCACCCAGAGTTCTCACTTATGCAGGATGTTTGTTCTAAGTGGAGAAAACTGGTTCTGTATTTTTTCTTTCAGGATAGGTAACTCCTGGATTGGGTTCTGGAGCTCAGAGGCATTTTAGAGGGTTGAGAGGGGAGACACCTCTACCCTGGGTCCACAATTTACACATGGTCACAGACATTTTAGTATTAGAATGGTCTATGGTTCAGGGCTCCTTCTTGTGCGAACAGACACGGGAAGAGTGTCTTCTGGCCTCAAGGCTGTCAACTGAGAGGTATTAGGAGACTGTGGGGTAGATTTTCTTGTGCACTCATAATCTGGTACAGCTGTGCATGGTAGCCAATCAGCTTCTAACTTCAGCTTGTTCAATAAAACCTGTAAGCTGATTGGTTTCTATGCAGAGATGCACCAGATTTTGCCCTTTTCAGTTTTAGTAAAAAAATCCCCTGTGTGTAATTAGGCAGGAGCCTGTGCAGCCCCATGTTGGGTTGCTTGTTTGTTACAAAGCTGAATGAGATAATATTGTAAGTCTGTATGGAATAATATCGTAAGTCTGTATGGAAACAGATTCAGGGACTACACAGTCCAGATTGCCAAGGGGCTGGGGAATCTTTATTTGTCATTGTGATGCTGAAATCCTCTGTAAGGGTAACCCTCTCTGTCATTTTTGAATTTTAGGCTACAAAAAAGTGAGCAAAAAGCCCTGAAACATACTTCACTGGCTGAACTGAAGTCCATGAAAGACAATACACTTGAACTCAACTGCACACTAGTTTAAAATCTTCACCTCTGACATTGCACTCATAAATACCAAGCATGTGCATGCTTGGCAATAGTAATGAGACAAGTTATGCTTTCCTACCTAAGAAGGGGTTGGGGGGGGGTGAGTATGAACACTTTACAGTTTATAAAAAAAAAAAGAAGTAAGTTAGGTATCCAAGTAAAAGGGGGTAAAAAGGGGAAAATAAAAACATATATTAATAATGTAAGAAAAGAGTCAACAGTAAAAAAAATATGTAAAGTGTTTAAATCCACAACAGTAAAATCAGTCTGTAAAAGCAGTTAAGCATGCTTCATATACTCACTGTGGAACCGAAGGGGTTAATCCCCTCTATTGTGTAAAAAGGCTGTTTGAACCTGGCTTCTCTGATCCTCCCCTTCTTCCATTGTCCCCGACTCATCTCCTGTTTTTGGAGTCACTCTGCACATGCTCAGCTTAGTGTGTATGTGCTAGAGAGTTCATTTTTCCCTTTGGGAGAGTGCATGTGATCAGCACAAGGCCAATCAGCACTGTCCAGAAAGAGGGTCAGGGGTTATGCAGCCTCATAGGGCAGTCATAGGAGAATGAAAACCCCTTCTAGAAGCTTTAACCAGTGCTTAGCTAGACACTGATCGAAGTCACAAGACTGCTCTAACTGCTGATGAGAAAAGGAATTTAGCAGTTTATATTTACTAAAATAATTGCATTTCCATGTTCTGTGTACTGTGGGAGACCAGATATAGTGAATGCAGGATCCTGGGTTTAGTAACACTTTAAGTATAGGTTATATATTTGCAGACATGGCAAGATTACATTCCAGAAATAAGCAATAACCACTAGAACCACTATCAAATATATATTTTATAAAAAAAAAAAAAAATATATATATCTCAATTATATATATATATATACCGTTGCAAGAAAAAGTATTTGAACCCCTTGGGATTACGTGGAGTTTTGCATGAATTGGGCATAAAATGTGCTCTGAACGTCATCTAAGTCACAACAATAGAAGAACACAGGCTGCTGAACATAATACTACACAAACATTAGATGCTGCCATGGTTTAATTGCACATAACATGTAAACATTCACAGTGCAGGGAGGAAAAAGTATGTGAACCTTTGGACTTAATAACTGGTTAACCCTCCTTTGGCAGCAATAACCTCAACCAAACGTTTCCTGTAGTTGCAGATCAGACCTGCACAACGATCTGGAGTAATTTTGGACCACTCCTCTTCACAAAACTGTTTCAGTGTAGCAATATTCTTGGGATGTCTGGTGTGAATCGCTCTCTTAAGGTCATGCCACAGCATTTCAATCGGGTTGAGGTTAGGACTCTGACTGGGACACTCCAGAAGGCGTATTCTGTGCTGTTGCAGCCATTGTTTTGTTGAATTACTTGTATGCTTTGGGTCATTGTCCTGTTGCATCACCCATCCTCTGCGGAGCTTCAGTTGGCGGATAGATGGTCGTACGTTTTCCTGCAAAATGTCTTGATAAACTCTAGAATTCATTTTCCCATCAATGACAACAATCCGTCCAGGCCCTGAGACAGCAAAGCAGCCCCAAACCATGATGCTCCCTCCGCCATGTTTTACAGTGGGGATGAGGTTTTGATGTTGGTGTGCTGTGCCTTTTTTTCTCCACACATAGTGTTGTCTGTTCTTCCCAAACAACTCAATCTTGGTTTCATCTGTTCACAGTATATTTTGCCAGTAGTGCTGTGGAACATCCAGGTGCTCTTTTGTACACTTCAAACGTGCTGTAATATTCTTTTTGGACAGCAATGGCTTCCTCCGTGGTGTCCTCCCATGTACTCCATTCTTGTTTAATGTTTTCCTTATTGTAGATGTGTCAACAAAAATGTTAGCATGTGCCAGAGATTTCTGTAGGTCTTTAGCTGACACTCTGGGATTCTTCTTTACCTCATGCAGCATTCTGCACTGTGCTCTTGCAGTCATTTTTACAGGACGACCACACCTAGGGAGAGTAGCAACAGTGCTAAACTTTCTTCATTTGTAGACAGTCTGTCTTACCGTGAACACATGAACAACAAGGCTTTTGGAGATACTATTGTAACCCTTTCCAGCTTCATGCAAGTCAACAATTCTTGATCGTTGGTCTTCTGAGTGCTTCTTGAAACCAGTAAACCCAAAACAGGTGTGTGTTTTTTAAGGGCAGGACAGCTGTCAGCAACACATCCAATATCATCACACTGATTGGAGTCAAGGTTGGCTCACTCCTGGCTCCAATTAGCTCTGGGAGAAGTCATTAGGCTAGGGCCTCACATACTTTTTCCTCCCTGCACTGTGAATGTTTACATGTTATGTGCAATTAAACCATGGCAACATCTAATGTTTGTGTAGTATTATGTTCAGCAGACTGTGTTCTTCTATTGTTGTGACTTAGATGACACTCAGAGCACATTTTATGCCCAATTCATGCAAAACTCCACATAATCCCAAGGGGTTCACACACGTTTTCTTGCAACTGTATATATATATATATATTTATATATCAGATATATAATAGACTTTTGCAAGACGATGGGAAAATTCATACTGCCCTATGATTGCACAAATAATTTCCCATCACACTCAGCAAGGTTTCGGTATGTGAAAGTGCCTGCCAGGTTCTAAATCACTTACTTCTGTTTTGTGGTAAAGTTACCAGGTTTTAGCTTGAGAAAATTGTGACCCTAGCAGATGTGGAACATTTATACACCTCTCTTTGCATGAATGGAAAATGCTTAAACTGTAGGTCAGGGCAAAAAAACAAACAAACATGTGCAGCACATCTCTGCAATGCATGTACATTAACCCACATTTTATCACTTTAAAGTCACTGTAAGTGGGTCCTGTAGATATGCAAAAAAATGCACTACATTTCTTCCTCTCACAATGTAAAGATAGATTCAAGTGCTTGAACTGACTTCATATAAAGGACCAGGCTTCTTTTTTTGCAAGAAAATGACTTAGAATATTAATTTGAACCCCCAAAAAGGTATATATTTTTTAGCAGAGACCCTAGAGAATAAAATGGCGAGCGTTGCAATTTTTTATGCCATATGGTATTTGCACAGTGGTTTTTGCAAAAAAAAAATACATAAATAAATAATACATTTTAAAAAAACCCACAATATATATAACCCAATATATTTTTTTTGTAAAATTTGAAAGAAGATGTTATGCCGAGTAAACAGATACCTAACATATTGCACGCTAGTGGAATGGTGGCAAACTATGGTATTTAAAAATCTCCATAGGCAACATTTTAAAAGCCTCTACAGGTTACCAGTTTAGAGTTACGGAGGAGGTCTAGTGCTACAATTATTGCTCTTGCTCTCATGTTCGCAGTGATACCTCACTTGTGTGGTGCAAACTCCGTTTCTATAAGACCCCGCATCTCTCCTCTACAATGGAAAGCATTAGATAAGAAAAAAAAACATTGATCTAATGCTTCCCCCCCTTCAAAAAAAAATGGCATTGTTTACATGTTGCTCAAGTCCTCCTAGGTCATAGAGATTAGCTGAAGCCAACTCCTCAGCTAATCTTTATGACCGGCCGCCGTGACTGCTGGATTGGTTCCCGGGCTCACTGATCAGGCAGGTGAGCCCAAGAACTACTGGAAAGATTCGGGGGGGGGGGCGGGCAACTGCTCCCGCCGCTTCTAAAAGTGCTCCAGCAGCTAATCAGCTACTTGGATCACTTTAAGTGGAAACAGCAGCGGCTGCTGTAAATTTTAATACCAGGGTTATGGCATCCAGCTGCAGCCATAACCCCAGTATTCCACTTCAAAACCGCAACATATATATTCAAATTGTGGTCTTGAAGTGGTTAATCTTTTTCTTCTGTAAATGCAGAAGCAGATAATGTCATATTTTCTCCTTGCAATGACAAATTAAATGGAAATGTTAAGGTCTCATACATAAAAGCAGCTAAAGAAACACTCACTATGCGTCTCTATTGTGTATTATGATCGTAATTGTTAAATGAACCGAAGCACCCAGCAAAAAGCTTGTTTCAAGAACTTTGAAATGCCAACCGAAGGATCTGTCCCTGTCGAAGCCCTTATTCTAATTTTTGTCGATGAATAGACCCCCACACCTACATGCTTAGGGGAGTAATAGGTAAATTATTAGGGTTCTTGCATTAATGTCAAAACACTAGGCAATCGTGTGCACATAACCTTCACTTTAGGGGAAGAGAACTAATTAAACAGCCATTAATAAATAGATTGTATTACTTTCTTTTTGTTTATCATTTTTCTAAATGTGCAGTTTTTGCCTTACTAAAGCTGAAGGGAAAAAAACAAAATACATAGGTGAAGTTAAGCGTTCTACCAGTCACAAATGTTTTATATTGTTTAACCAGCAAGATAATCCATGCCCCTCAATCAGATAGCATAGCTTTGTCCATGACCTCTAATGCAGTACAACTTAGTCAAAGATCTACCTCTACCACTTTCACATGGATGTTCTGATTGGGTCCCCCTGCCCGTTTTTCAGGCAGACCCAATCGGAACCTCCATTCTCCTCTATGGAGCGGCGTGTGTAAACGGACATGTGTTCCTTTGCACTCGCCAACATCCGATCTGCCAAAATGGGACGGATGGGGATCTAATTTCACCCTTGGCCGTCGGTTCGGGTCAGATGAAAATGGGCAGGTGGTCCGTTTTCATCAGACTGCCTATTGAGGAGAGCGAGCTGCTCTGTGTCTGCTCTGCAGCAGCGGAGCAGACACAGAGCTGTCATTCGCTTGCTCAGCGGGAATCAGCGGAGAGATCGCCCGCTGAGCAAGTGGATCCGCTAAACAGGTCCTCTCCGTGTGAAAGGACCCTAAAGGGACTGTGATAGACTAATGAAATGAAATATGTGCTATCCCCTCCTGTTAACATGTTAGCAGTGTTAGCCTCTAGCACATGTTAGCAGTGTTAGCCCCTAGCACCTTTCACAGCAAGACAACCTTGATTGGCTTACAGCCCTGACCCTGCTTCTCTCAATCTGGGCCCTATGGTACAAGGAATATCGAGAAACTAATATAAAAAGGTACTTACTGTATATTAGTTGTATGTAAAAATGCATTTATCAATTTTACTAATATAACTAGATAAAATTATGTATTTTGCACATACATAGAATTCAGCCTTAACAGGAATCTACAAATATGAAAAAATGCAACCTGCATCTGGTAGAAGCAACCATGCCCCACCTCCCAAGCCATAGTTGTTCAGGGCAGAAAACCTGAGCTAGTCAGATTCCATACACTTGATGCCGCTACCCCAGGAAATGTATACAGTACAGAAGTTTAGGAATCTTTCCAGAAACATAGAAGAGTGATGGCAGAGAAAGACCAAGTGGTCAATCAAGTCTGCCCCATGTTTTTTGATATTTATTTATATATAATATTTCCTTCTGTACTTTTAATTATTTGATCTGTGCTTCTCTCAAGCATGTTTGAATCCACTTACTTTTAACTGAATTACTACCTCTGCTTCAAGTCTATTTCAAGCATCAACTACACTTTCATTCAAATAATATTTTCTAAGATTAGTTTTGACCTTGCCTTGCTAGTTTGAGGTCACATCCCTGTGTTTTTGATCTTAGCTTCATATTGAAAATACTGCCCACTTAAACCTTATGCACCCCCTTGATGTATTTCAAGATTTCAATCATGTCTCCCTTTCTCTTCTTTCCTCTATATACTGTACAATTTTAGTTCCCGAAGTCTCTCCTGATATGTTTTTTCCTCCAGACCTTTCACCATTTTTGTTGCTCTGTCTCTGGATTGTTCTATCTTATCAGTATATTTTTGTAAGTGAGGTCTCCAGAACTGGACACATGCTCTAAATACACTCTAACTAAAGATCTATATAGGGTAATCAGGACCTCCTTCCTCCTGCTGGTGACCCCTCTAGTATTATATACACTCACCAGCCACTTTATTAGGTAGACCTTGCTAGTACACGGTTGGACCCCCTTTAGCTATCTAACCACCTTAATTCTTCATTCCATAGATTCAAGAAGCTGTTGGAAACATTCCTCAGAGATTTTGGTCCATATTGACATGAGTTACTGTTGCCTTTCTATCACCTTGAACCAGTCTGCCCATTCTCCTCTGACTTCTGACATCAACAAAGCATTTTCGTCCACACAACTGTGTGAAGCTACAACGTAAAAGTCCAAAAAAGAAGAAAATGGAGGAAAAGACTCTTCAGCAAATCTGGATAGAAAGAGCCATATTTCTACTGGAGAGTGAACCCGCAATCCCGGTGCTGTAAGTCTTTAAATGGAGTGCATCACCACGGTGAACATATAGTATAGATGGACCCTCACCTTCATGTATGGATCAGTATAAGAAGCAGGTAAACCAGGCATCTCCCCTCCTAATGGGGGTAAAACAAAGATCTCTCTTCTATGTATAATCCTCCCCTCATATATGGCCACTGTATCCTCCGAAAGGACCTTTTGGCAGTATAGCTGACTCTGTAGGTGGAACTTTTGACTTTTTCCAGAAATCCTTTAATGCTGTAAATGCAGGGATGTTTTTTTCCTCCACAATGGCCTCCTCCCACAGTGCTGACCCACATGAGCGTTAACTTAGCCCCGGTATACCCTTGTTGGCTTCACACTATGCTCTTCCGGGTCATGCACGAGGAGGATACAGTGGCCATATATGAGAGGAGGATTATCCACAGAAGAAAAATCTTTGTTTTACCCCCATTAGGAGGGGAGATGCCTGGTTGACCTTGCTTCTTATATGGGTCCATACACGAAGGTGAGGGTCCACCTATACTATATGTTCACCGTGGTTATGCACACCATTTAAAGATTTACAGCACCGGGATTTCGGACTCACTCTCCAGTAGAAATATGGCTCTTTCCATCCAGATTTGCTGAAGAGTCTTTTTCCTACGTTGTCTTCTTTTTTGGACTTTTACGTTGTAGCTTCACATATGTGTTTTTGGACTTCATGTTATTTTTTTTTATGTTTTAATGTTTTTGCAGCAGCACAACACTACACATTAGCTTTATATATTTTTCACATGTCGTGAACATACATTTTATGTGTTTGCTGCAGCTTGTATATTTTTATACATATATTTTACATATATTTTTTGTGTTTTATTATCGATTTATTTGGCAGCGCACAATTTTTCACTTTTTTAAGCATAACATATTTACTTTTCTAGATCCTTGTTTACAATTACCTTTAATTTACAAGTGTTCATTTGTTCCTCTTCTTGTACTAATCTCACTGATTGTCAGGAAATAAGACATTCTTCACTAAAACCTAAACCAAAAATAAAATCTAGTTAGAATCTTATCAGCAATTTTTTTAAATTAAATAACACGTTTATACTGTCTGTGCAATTCTAAGCAAATTATGAAACAAGACATAGACTTATTGTAATGTGTAGACTGCTCCTAAAAATGGCAGCTGTCTGCCTGCCATAATACACAGGGCTGGTGACATCAGTCCCTTCACGTGACATCGGTCCAAACCTGGCAATTGGTTGCTCAGGCCCAAGCACTGCATCTTGTCAAGAGGTCACATGTTTTGCCATGCCCAGGAGGACTAAGTGAGTGGCAGGAGACCTTGGCAAAGGTGGGAAAAAGTAGGTTGGAGGCTTAATTTTTAAGAGACTTTGTCACTTCGCCTTCACACTTTGTTACTTTACATAATTAGGTTAGTTCATATAAACTTGTTTGAAGTAAAACCGGTCACAAACCTGAGCAATATAAATGGAACTTATACATAATAAATGTATAAGTAGAGGTGGGAACTCTATGAGAACTCCTGGTTTGTGTACTTTGACAGGTGAAGTACTGGTCTACAAGAGGTAGGCAGTCAGAACATAATCAGTTTCAATAATGGTGCCAAAAGGTAATAAGAGTTGTAACTTCTGAGCTGTTACCATTTACTTTAACCATTGTTGTGGAAGGAAACAGGCATCTGGAGGAAACCAAGCAGAAGAGTGAACCACCTAGCCACCTTAGTAAACATGCCAACATGGTACTAGCTTCAGTTCATGGCCTGTACTCACAGATGTATACAGTAGCACCAGGTGTTGACATGCACAGGGTCCAAACAACAGATAATAGGCATAATTCACAGAGCTAGCCCACCAGGATAAAGAATACTTACTTCCAAATACAAATTACATTTCAGTAGAATCCAATCAGTTCTGAAGATTACAGTTACATGGACAAAAATAGAGTGCCCGATGGTCTGTGTTGACGGGGCTTGGGCTTACTCACTTGCTCCTCTAACAGCACGAAGCATCAGGCCCCGACCATTACAACCGTGGCAGACTGACGACACCAGAAGTCTTAAAAGACATAGTCCTGCGCTGGAGCAATTGTGGCGTAAAACCAAATCTCACCAAGCATTCACCCTATATAAATCTGCTTTCTTAACATACAATTCCTCCCTTCATGCTGCCAAACAAGCCTACTTTGTCACTCTCATCAATACCTTGTCATCCAGTCCTCGCATGGAGGGAGGAATTGTATGTTAAGAAAGCAGATTTATATAGGGTGAATGCTTGGTGAGATTTGGTTTTACGCCACAATTGCTCCAGCGCAGGACTATGTCTTTTAAGATTTCTGGTGTCGTCAGTCTGCCACGGTTGTAATGGTCGGGGCCTGATGCTTCGTGCTGTTAGAGGAGCAAATGAGTAAGCCCAAGCCCATCACTCTCATCAATACCTTGTCATCCAGTCCTCGTCGTCTCTTCTCCACTTTTAACTCTCTACTTTCTCCACCTCCACCTCCATCCAGTACCTCACTCACTGCTTACGAGATTGAAAATCATTTCAAAAACAAGATTGATGCAATTCGTAAGGGCATCTCCACTGCACAGACATTCATCCCACTTAGCATACCTTATATTAAACCTCCCTAAACACTTTCCTCTTTTGACCTTGCTATTAAGAGGTCACTAAGGTTTTCACAGAAGCCCATCTCACTACCTGCCCCCTGGATCCTGTCCCCTCACAACTACTACGGTCACCCTCTTCTTCGATACTATGCTCCCTCACTCACATCTTCAATCTCTCCCTCGTTAACGGTGCCTTTTTCTCCCCTCTAAAGCATGCACACATCACTCCCATACTTAAAAAGCCCTCCCTGGACCCCACCAACCTGAACAACTTAAGACCCATCTCCCTGCTCCCGTTTACCTCTAAACTCTTAGAACGCTTAGTCTACAATAGCCTGAGCTCCTACCTCACTGACAACAACCTTCTTGACCCTTTACAGTCTGGCTTTTGCTCGCTACACTCCACTGAAACTGTCCTACTAAAACTCACTAATGATCTACTAAAACTCACTAATGACCTACTAACTGCTAAAACCAATGGCCACTACTCCATACTCTTATTACTTGACCTCTCTGCGGCTTTTGATACTGTTGACCATCCTCTCCTCCTCAAAAAACTCCACTCTCTTGGCCTCCGAGACTCTGTTCCCTCCTGGTTCTCTTCCTACCTATCGCAGTGCTCCTTCAGCATTACCTATAACTCTGTCTCCTCCTCTGCACTCCCTCTTTCTGTAGGGGTCCCTCAAGGTTCTGTCCTTGGACTCCTACTCTTTTCCATCTACACCTCCTCCCTTGGTCACTTGATAAACTCCCATGGCTTTAAGTAATATCTCTATGCTGATAACACACAAATCTATCATCTTAATCCTCACCTCACCCCTTCAGTCTCCTCTCGCATTACTAACCTACTGAGTGACGTATCCGCATGGATGTCACTCCACTTCCTCAAACTCAATCTTTCTAAAACTGAGCTCCTAGTATTTCCTCCAGCCCATGCCCCCTCCCCTGACTTCTCCATCAAGATCAATAACACAACCGTTAGTTCCTCCACTCATGCCAGGGTGTTAGGTGTAATCCTAGACTCCCATCTGTCCTTTCAGCCCCAAATTCAATCGCTGCCAAAATCATGTAGAATTCACCTCCGCAACATCTCCAAGATACGCCCGTTCTTAACCTCAGAAACTACTAAGCAACATATTCACTCCCTTGTTATCTCTCGCCGTTACTATTGTAACTCCCTCCTCATTGGCCTACCTCATCACAGGCTATCCCCTCTTCAGTCTATCATGAATGCTGCTGCCAGACTCATCCACCTTGCTAACCGTTCTGTATCTGCCACCCCTCTCTGTCATTCCCTCCACTGGCTTCCCATTGCCCAACGGATAAAATTCAAAACATTAACAATAACATATAAAGCCATTTATAACTCTGCCCCAAATTACATCACCAATCTTGTCTCCAAATATCACCCAAACCGTACTCTCCACTCCTCGCATGACCTCCTGCTCTCTAGCTCCCTTGTCTCCTCCTCCCATGCTCATCTCCAGGACTTCTCCAGAGCTCCCCCCATCCTCTGGAACTCTCTACCCCAATTTATCAGACTATCGCCTACTCTGCTCACTTTTAGGTGATCTCTGAAAACCTATCTCTTTAGGGAAGCCTATCCTGCCCTCAGCTAATAATGGAATCTTCTACTCCTCCTACCAGTCCATCCCCCACAGTTACTACCTTTTGTACCACTAGCCCCTCCCTCCTAGATCCAAGGAGCAGGGCCCTCCTATCCCTCTTGTTTTGAACTGTATTGTTGCTGTATTGTCTCCCGTTATATTGTAAAGCGCTGAGCAAACTGTTGGTGCTATATAAATCCTGTATAATAATAATAATAATAATAATAATAATGTCGATGGCATCAGTTTGACATCATTTGAGATACTTTTGAGATCAATCAGAATTCATTGACAGGTGCAGTTGACCTGCAGTTGACTTCCTTCTGACTTGCATTTGACCTGCTTTGGGTTTTGCATTCCTATACTGTAGACTTGCATGAGCATGCAAAGCCCACTTGGAGAGAACAAAAGCCTGTCAACACAGGCCCTTGGGCTTAGGTAAAACTTTGGGAACTTAGCCTAATATATCTCTGTTCATGGAACAAAAGTGTGAGAACTGATTGACACACACAACACAAATGCAGGAGCATTTCAAGAACCAATCACGATTGGGGTTATGCAAGAATCTGAACATTTATTATACTTCTTCAGATTTTACTATGAAATATTTGTGTTTACTGCACTATGCATGTAGCATGTTGTCTTACTGAACAAGACCTGATACAACCATCCTGAGGGCAGCATGTCTTCAGAATGCTACAAAGAACACAAAATCTACAAGGTCAGTCAAACTAGCAAGTTTATTTTTGGGCTTATTCTTACTTTATGGACCAGGCAGGTAGGAAGTTCCCTCAAATATCACCTCATATCATGTCATCATCTCATGACAGGACAACATCAAAGCAGAACTAAACTCTTGCAATCAATATGAACTATTTTTTATTCCTTATGCTGTGAACATTAGTAAAAAGATATGTAGGTATATTATATTTACAAATGTAAAACTTTTTTTACATTTCTTTAGTAGCTTCCTGCTTTCTGGCCCAGGCCAAAATGATGTAGTACATCCACGGAGTCTTCGTGGGCATTATTTTTTCTTTCATCTGGAGGAGGGAAGGAGAGGTTTTCTCAACTAAGCATACTCTCTTGCCGGCATGCCTCTGCTAAGGGCAGATAGATTCCAGAAAGTGAATGCTACATGAATCATCTTCCCTTTATCATGGTTGCTAAGAAATGCTAAGGGGTTGTGTTTTTCATAGGGATTTCACAACAAAATACAGCCTGAAAACATGAGGTTTGCAATTTTTTGAATATTAAAAAGTAAATGGCATTTTCAGTTTGTGGTGCTCAGATACAGTTTAGTTCTGCTTTTAGTTCCAATAGATCGACTTATGTACAACCAGCCTGCCCGTACATGGATGGAAATTTGTCCAGTCCCTACTGGACAGGTCAAATTTTGATTAATGTACAGCTGGCTTAAGTCCTGGATCTCTCTATCTCTTAGTCCCCTATAAGAATAAACTATTAGCTATTCACTGAAATTGCATGGATGTCTCGTAACCCTTTCACTGCTGATCTTGATAAAGCGGATTTATCTATAAAAGGCATTGACCACAACATGCTATCTGTAAAATAGGACACATGGTATAGTGTATATATGAGTGGTCTTTACTGTTTATAACAAAAGAATATTGTATTGAGCATCATATGTGCTTCTATTAATTTTTGTATGTTATGATTAATACATTTGAAAATTATTTTTATACTTATGTGTTGAATCTGTATCCTTGGGTGCCTTCCTATAAAGCCCCTAGTTTGTAGTCATTTATTAGTTTCGGATGATGGCATCCTAGGACTTTTGCCTATTGTCACTTTCCTGCTTCCTTCTTTTAAAATCTATTCATTTTGGGAAAGGGGTGCGGAGGAGAATTTCCAGAAAGATGCTGATGGTGCCATTTGTCTCAGAGGAGAAAAAAGCAATAGGGATAGGTTTTGTAACTCATAATAGAAAAATGATTTTCTAACCCGTCTGGTCAATATAGCCCTAAGAGCTCCCAGCAGTGGACATCTACCTGCTGCCATAGATGAGATTGTCTCCTGAAAAATAGCTGCAGTAGGCAACTGTCATCTCCTGTCTATGGGCTAAATAGGTCTGCCTTTGTCTATACAGGAATAAAACAAATGATAGAAGAGCTAGACAGAAAAAGAGAGAGAAAGAGAGAGTGATGGGGGAATGCTGGAGGAGTCAAAGATAGCTTTTAATGAATAGGTCTGTTTGGCAAAATATTAATACTGCAGTAGTGCTGTTTTGATTGATTCATAAAACAAAGTACATTGTTCAGGAGAATATGCACCCAAAGGGAACAGACTTGGCTGCACTAAGGCATGAGCCATGTTTGCCAAATAATATATCTGGCACTAGATAATTAGCAGTACTCCTATGTAAAACAGCTGATAGTCAGAAGAAAAGCAGCTGACATAACCATTGCCACAGGACAGGACAGTCCACAATGCTTCAGATTATGACAACAAATGTCATTGTCATCTGTAAAAAATCTGTACCAGCTTTTGAAGCTGAAGTTCTGGAATGAAACAAAATCTATCCTTGCAATGGGGTCTTTAGCACTACCAGGGTTAAATGTTTGTTTAGTCTAGGGGTGCATGGATATTTCTTACCCTATCCCTCAGTCTGGCAGGCTCCATTGCTGTTGTCTTCTGACCAAGGCTCTGGGCAAGCCGTGCATGGTCTCTCTGTGTCATAACAAACAATGCAGGGCTATTAACCCTGCATTGTATGTGGAGGAGGCAAGCGTGCAACCACAGCTGAGAGCACCTGTTGGACCAGTTGCATTAACAAAGGTTGTCTGCCTAGAGGAGAAGGCGATCATATGATCACGTCTAAGAGTGTCTGCTGGACCAGTTGTATGATGAAAGGGAGTCTGCCTGGAGCCAAGCTAGGTATAAGGTAACTGTTATGTCTTATGGCTGCACCGCTAGACTAAATGAGCATTTATCCCTTGCAGTGCAGGAGAGCAGGGGCACTACCAGGGTAGATTTTTGTCTAATCCCCGGAGTTCAGCTTTAAGTGCAAGGTTTCAAAAATCCCTTGTTTTTTGTCAAATATTTTTAGCAAATAAAATACATCCAGATTGTGATATTCTTCTGCACCTCCCCTATTTCTCCATCCTGTGAAAATAATTCAAGATTTTTCTGGAATGGAGGCAGTTCAGAGCAAGCGACTCACTATCATCTGTGTACTCCATATGGAATTATCTCAGTGCTGGACGGAGTGCCAGATTTACAGGGAGGGGGGGAGCAAAAGGGTCAATTGCCCCAGACCCCTTTGCCAGAGGGGCCCCTACTGGCCTCAGACTTCCTTTATAAAAAAAAAATAATTTTAAAATTAGCTTTATCACTAAAAATGTTAACAAAGTGTGTGAGGGTGTCAGGATATGGAAGAGTCAAGACTGACTTCAGAGGCAAAGAAAGGGGTGAGAATTCTGGCTTCTGTGATGTATGACCTGCCAGTTGCAAATACCTGTGTAATTAGTATTCTTACAGTCAATAACACTGTGAAAAAAAAAATCAGACATGTGTCTTCTTTGGAACCACAAATGTGGTTTATCATTCATTTCACTTCACAGTTTTATGTCATATTACTTCATTTCTATGTTGAGGGTCGCCCAAATTTGAAGTGCCCCGGGCCCCCCAAGATCTGAATCTGGCACTGGCTGGATGTTCAATGCTTATTAACTCTATAGTTTAATACTACTTTAAAGGCATTGCAAATATTCACAGAGTATATATTTGACCTTATAAGACATGTTTGCAGACAGATTTTGATGTCAGTGTGTGACCACTTCCTTTAATAAAATATAAATTCTATTTGTTCTGAGAATCACATTTAAAATAATATGTAGGGTTGAAATATAATATTGCACAATGTTCCATTCTTATTTGTAATTTATGGATTTTCTTTTCTAGAATAGGTAACTTGTTACTGGTTGCCATGGGTTAATTATCTCCTTATATCAAAATTGTTAATTTCTCCAGTTTTTATAGTAATGTTTCAGTGAGAAGTTATGCAAAGGACTGTTTTTTTTCTCATATTGCTTACTTTTGGGCAATATGAAGTGCTGAATAATTTCCAATAATAATACAATAATAATAATACAGCTTCCATAAAGAAAACTGGTAATAGATATGAATTCTTGCAGCCTTTTGTAATACTGATGTGCATGGATGCAAAAATCTAAAAGGTATAAAGTATTATTATTATTAGTAGTTTAGTTGCCAGAAATATCTGCTGCACACAGTGGGGTTGATTTATTAAAACTGGAGAGTGCAAAATCTGATGTAGTTCTGCATAGAAACCAATCAGCTTCCAGATGTTATTGTCAAAGCTTAATTGAACAAACTGAAATTAGAAGCTGATTGGCTACCATGATTTTGCACTCTCCCGTTTTAGTAAATTAACCCACTGAATCAACTGTAATGTAGATTTTTACATATATATTTTTTTTAATAGTAATACGTATATTATTTTAGTATTTATTATGGTAAGGACTAATTCTTCCACAATATTGCGTATTGGTATTCTGTATTCAGCTTTTCAGCCCAGCAGCTGGAGCATTAGGCCGGCCATACATTTTTCGTTCAAAAATCGGAACTAAGAATAATTGGCCAATTTTTGCTCTGTTAGTGGGGCAATGGCACTGGCCGATGTTCGTGGTTCCTCCCCATTTCGTTTATCAGGCATCCTGGAAAATTTGTGAAAAACAACCGATTTTCAAAATCATTGGTGGCAATATTGGATTACAGAATGAACTATGTTTTTGATCGAGAAATTGTTCGGGATTAAACCCATGTATGGCCTGCTTTATGCTCTTTAACGTCACTGGCGGTATTCCCGAGTGTAGCTCGGGGTAAAGTTTCTGTACCAAAAGCGGTAACCCTGAGCTACACTCGGGCTTACCATGCGGCGCTGCATAGGGAGTCCCTGCAGAGCTTACCTTGTCCTTCGCTCCCACGATGTGTCCCCTGCAGCGTCCCTGGCCATCTCCTCCGGCTGATGCCGGCATCCGGCTTCTGTGTTCCGGTCCCTGTGATGTCGGGACGTATGGGCGCCGCCAGCGGCGGCGGGAAATTTGAAAATTTAAAAAAATGTAATTTTTTTCAAAATGAATTTTACATAGTAAAACATTGCTGTTTCTAACCATTTCACATACATTTTGTCTCTACTGCTTTGTCCTGTGCCCTGCCTACATTTTGACTGTTCTTTCTGCCTGGAAACTTAGAAAAGTCCATGGCGTCCAAAAAGCGTCCCATTAGGTCAAAAGTGGTTTGAGACCAGCTAGAGAACAGCGATAGTAAATCAGAACCACTTGCAGAATTGAGTGATAATGATTCGTGGAGAAATTCTTCATCAGACACTGAAAACAATTCTGCGACTTTGCTCAATGATGTGCGAACTTGGCGCTATATTTCAAATTTCAGTGTTTTTGGTTTGATTATATTATTGAATTAAATGTATTATTATTATATTATTCTTTTTTATGATTATTTATTAAATTATAATTTATGATTTTGTGTTTCAAATTTTATCATACCCGGGATGTTTAATAGACTCTTGTTCGGACAGATTTCAGTGAGTTATTCCTAAATATTATAGCCTACAATAAAAAAACTACATATTTCCATGCAAAATAATGGTACCGCTTTCAGCACCAAAAATCTGAAATAATCATACCGTCAGGGAGGTTAAAGAAACATTATCACTTTTCCCGTTCAGCATGAAGCGAAAGTGTCTGTACATAGCCCTCCCACACACAGGTCTTTATTCTTAGGCCTCATGCACACAGAATATTTTTTTTAACTCTCCTAGAAGCCAGCACATTTTTGTAGGAAAAAATGACTGATGCTTGTAAATGCATCTAACGCTTAGGTGCTCATTCATTTCATTGCCCAGAATAAATAATTTATTTTGACCATTGAAATAAATTAACGCTCAAGCATTAGGTGCGTTTAGGCGCAAATACTGTAAGTGCATCAAGCTTTTTTTCATTCAAAACACAACTGCTCCAATGAGATTGATCCAAAACCATGATAGGTTCCCTTTAACAGGTTTAAAACCGTTTTTGCCTAAGATGCACATGCACAATCAAGTCTTGGGCAAAAAAAAAGATGTGCATTCATTTTTGCATTGACAACCCTCCCAGCTGAGAGGAAACCTGTAGTGAACCATGTTTGCAGAGATGGAATTCATGTACCTACTTTAGAGGGAATAATAAACAAAACCTAACAAATGAGCATCAGTGCATCCTATCCTGCAGAATTCTGATGGTTTGCTATTTGTTCTACAATGTCGTGTCACAGCAAGCCTGCTGATGCTCCCTAGCGGGCACTGTATGTACAATGGTGGGTTCCAGTGTGATCTAAAAGGGTAGTTATCTAAGGAATACATCATCCTCATCTATGTCCAACCTAATAGGTAATGTCCATCACTGAAAAATGTTAAAGATGAATTCCAGGTATGGCAACTTCTCCTTACATGAACACTTGACCTGGGTGTCATGCAGAGGACATTTTTCATTTCCTTAATGAATGCAAAGTGTTCTCTGATTGGATGAGGTGAAGATCATGACATCACCGCCCGTCTCTCCATCTTGTCCCATTAGAGAATTTGTTTTGTGCATTCGGATCTGTTTTGTATATTCAGATTTGTTTTGTATACTGGTTCTTTTCAAATCGATTCGGAATTTGAAATTCAAATTACGACATTCGAAATGCAAATTTCTGAAGATGGCTATATTTGTTTAATTTTATTCTATTCTATTCTAATCTATTCTATTCTAATATGTTCTATTCTGTTCTATTCTCTTTTATTCTATTATTTTATTTTCTATTCTATTCAGTTCTATTCCTTTATTTTTTTATTTTAATCTACGCTATTCTTTTATTTTCTGTTCTATTCTATTCTGTTCTATTATATTCTTTTATTTTCTGTTCTATTCTTTAATATTCTACTTTATTCTGTTTTATTCTATTCAAATGTTTACTGTTCTATTCTATAAATCAGAACTACAGTAAGGTAAAAAAGTGATATATGATGATGATTCCATCACTTTTTTACATTACTGTAGTTCTTGAAATATGTTTCCATTTCAAACTCAAATCAATTTTCAAATTATAATTTATTTTCTAATTTGAATTTATTTTCAAATTCATTTTTGAATTTGAATTCAGATAACTCGTTTCATTATAATTTATTCTGGATTCATTTAAATTCGTTACTATTGTGATTCAGACATTCAGATTCATCCAAATCTCCAAATAACGAAAATTTCATCTGAATTTTGATTAGGAAATGTATCACACATGTTTAGCACAGAGCAAGCGACCTCCTGTGTTCACAATGTAGCAGGGCAGCTGCTTGGCACAGGACCCAGAAGCTAGGGGAGATCACTGTAGTAGTGATGTCTACTAAATGATTTCCAGCCTACACCAAGATCCCACAGGTATGGCACATATATACTTATATACTTACATTGGTCCAAGCCAGACCAGAGAAACTATATAAATATTTCCTTACCTGGAATTCTACTCTAGAGCAGACACCATAAAAAGCCCACAATATTTTTATTAGCCACACAATGCTCCCTTCTGTGTCTCTTTGAATCTAGCGCCATATTACTAGGAGTCCTTCAAACTGCATCTTGCTATTGTGCCTTAGTGAGCAGTAGAACAGGGAAACGTCAGCTGGTGAAGTTTAGTCCTGAGGTCAGGGAAAGTCAGATACCTAGTAACAAAGGGGAATACATTTCAGAGAGGTACACTAAGTGGGGTTTCTAACCTATGAAGGCAACAGTTGAAATCTTGTGATGTCCTTTCACAGGACTTTACATTAAAGTGTTACTAAACCCACAACAGTAAAATCAGTCTGTATATGCAGTAAAGCATGCTTGTTACACTCACTGTGGAAACTAAGAGGTTAATTCTCTGCATTGTGTAAAAATGCTGTTTGATCCTGACTTCTCTTATTCTCCCCTTCTTCCAGTGTCCCCCTCTTATCTCCTGATAAGACATACCGTGTGGAGTCACTCTGCACATGCTCAGTTTGGTGTGTATTGCTAGAGAGGTTTTTTTTTTCTTGGGAGAGTGAATATGATTAGCACAGGGCCAATCAGCGCTGTCCAGACAGAGGTCAGGTGTTCTGCATCCTCCTAGAGCAAAATGAAAACTCCTCCTACAAGCTTTAACCAGTGCTCAGCTGGCCACTGATAGAAGTCACAAGACTGCTCTAACTGCTGATGAGAAAAGGTATTTAGCAGTTTATATTTACTAAAATAATTGCACTTTCATGTTCTGTGTACGGTGGGAGACTAGGTAGGGTGAATGCGCGGTCCTGGGTTTAGTAACACTTTAAACGCAATGGCAGAGTCAGCAGGGGAGTCAACTTTTTATGACAATACTGCTGAGTGAACAGGGATATACATTTTACATGTGTTTTGAATAGCATAAGTCATAAGGCAGAAGTAGAAATGGTTTTGTAACTTATATTGACATTTGGTACACTTTACAACTGACCACTGATAGCTTAACTTGGCTAAGGTGTCTGAGGACTGTGACAATGGGAAATGTGATCTATTGCTACTTCCCCAGTGTGCTAGTTTCTATTTCTGGTAATCTGTGTTGTTTTAACTGACATGTCACGACCCTAGAAATTTTGATCTTCAGTTCTAATGGTGGCAACCAGTGTAGAGATATTTCATTGACAATCATACATAGGTCAGAAGTGTTCAAGCCAATTTATTTCACACATACGCCTGGTTCACACTAGCTTGCACACTGTGTGCTGGTTGCAGGTGTGGACATTGATTCCTGCACCTGCAATAACTACGAATGCCCCCCCTCAATGCATCTCGCCCTACAGCGTGATTGTGGGTGTCGGAACTGCAAGGAACCCGCATGCCTTTTTAGAGAGTTGCATGCACCTTTCACATGAATGGGCTACTGTGCCCAAACAAACGCTAGCGTGAACAGAGCCTGAAGAACACAGTGCCAAAAAGATAGCACCAAAAGATACTGTGCCATAAAAGCAACACCAGCAGTAAGCAACAAGAGATACTGTGCCATAAAAGCAACACCAGCAGTAAGCACCAAGAGATACTGTGCCATAAAAGCAAGCAGCAGTAAGCAAAGTACAAGCAACAGTCATACCAATATGTTTCAGTTGTAACCATTGTAGTCTTTCATTTAAAAGGCACCAATTCATTTTAGAACTTTTTTGGCATATGTGCGATTGCCACCAGAGCTCACACTAATGTATTTCACTCTCAAACCCAGTTCACATATTGAGTAGCAGGCAGAGACGGGCTAACAACTCATGGGGCCCCTGGGTGAAAAATGGATGTAAACCAATGTAAACGGATGAAAAACAAATTAAAAAACATTAAAAATGGATGTAAACAGATGAAAAAATGGATGTAAACGGATGAACAAACATATGTAAACTGAACTGAAGAAAAAAAAAAAACGGAACGTCCGTATGAAAGGACCCTTATATGACAGATCACCTGGGGCCTTTACAAAAAGGCGAAGATCTCAAATAAAATACGGAACTAAACCTTCCAATCCTTTACAGCCAAAGAAGATGCCATCTTAGCCTTTGCTTGATCTGCAATTGCCATGGTGCTGCACATGTCATCAGTTATGACACCAACCGTTTGATGACTTGATAGTTCAGTTGACAGCACAAGCAACTGTGTCAGTTAACATTCATAGCATGCCTTGGATGTAACTGTTTTGGAAAACAGTTACATTTGGTTTAGGTCCTCTTATAGCGGTGTTAAACCCAAAACCAAATGTAATATATTGCAACTTACCAATTATTAACCACTTGCCTACCGGGCACTTATACATCCTTCCTGCCCAGGCCAATGTTCAGCTTTCAGCGCTGTCGCTCTTTGAATGACAGTTACGTGGTCATGCAACATTGTACCCATATGAAATTTTTATAATTTTTTTCACACAAATAGAGCTTTCTTTTGGTGGTATTTAAATGCTTGTTTTATTTTTTGCGCCATAAACAGAAAAAGAGCAAAACATCTGAAAAAAAAAGTTTTCTTTGTTTCTATTATAACATTTTACAAACAGGTACTTTTTCTCCTTCATTGATGTTCGTTGATAAGGCTGCACTGATGGGCACTGTTAGGCACCACTGATGGGCACTGATAGGCGGTACTGATGAGGTGGCACAGATAGGCAGCACTGATGGGCATTGATAGGCAGCACTGATAGGCAGCACTGATAGGCGGCACTGAGCTGGCACTGATGATGATGCACTGATTTGGAGCAATGATTGGTACTGATAGGCAGCACTGATGGGAATTGACTGATGGCACTGACTGGTGGCACTGCTGGGCACTGACTGGCGGAACTGATGGGTTGCACTGCTGGGCAGCACTGATGGGGGGCACTGATGTGCACACGTGGGTGGCACTGCTGGGCACTGATGGGCACAGGTGGCTGGCACTGCTTGGCACTTGTGGATGGCACTGCTGGGCACAGGTGGTTGGCACTGGTGGGTGACACTGCTGGGCACTGATCATCAGGGCACTGATGATCAGTGCCCTGACGATCAGTGCCGATCTGTTTTCTGACAATTGCCAATTATTGGCAACTGCATTTACCCAGTGATCTGCTGTGTCATTGGACACAGCTGATCACGTAGTAAAAGGCCGCTGTGATTGCCCTTTTACCACATCACGTGGTCAGCTGTGTCCGTGGGACAGTGATCATGGAGATCGCTAGGGGCGCGCAGGAGGGCGCATTCTGGAAGGACTTCATTTAACTACTTTCCAACCGTGCTATAGCCAAATGACGGCTACAGCGCGGTTGGCAAGTGGTTAAATGTGGTAGCTGTATCAGTTTTCTTTTTTTTAGGCTTTCTTTCCTCTGTTTTCACCTGGTGATCTGGCCAGTAAAACAACTCCGGTATTAGAGTGCTTCCACTCTGGATGAATGAGCACAGGGGGCACCTTTGTCTGTTTAGGTGGAGGGGATTGTTTGAATACAAGCAGATCTAAACACACTAAATAAATTGAAGCCAAACTCCAGCTAATAGTTTATAATCAGTACCAGCAAACAGTTTTTTCTTCTTTTGGGATAAAGGTTTTGCATAAATAAAAGCTGATCACTGTAAGCACCCCTTTCAGTGGTAAATGTTTTGTCTCAGCACTCTATCCGATCCATTTCCAGGAGAGTTTGTTCTGTTGAAAACCAACTTACTGGCTGGATCACCAGATGAAAATAAAGGAAAAAAGCCTAAAAAAGAAAACAAATGCAGCCACCACATTGAATTGGTAATCTGCAATATAATGTTTGCTTTTGGGTTTAATACCACTTTAAGTGCTTGGTAGCATAGAATTGAATCCACTAGAACTGGTAAAGTGGCATGAAGGAATGCTAATGCTGGTGATGTCATTAAGCTCAATTCACAAAGCTGTACGCAAATATAAGGATTTTTATATTCAGCTATGTGAATGAAATTTTAAAATCACATTGGACTGAAAATAAGAATCCTTGTCCTGGTGTTTTGGGTGTGCATGTCAGCTCTGTTAAAGTGCATGTGATAGCGAGTGACTTCGGAGACATGGCAGGAAGCAGTAGTTTACCACTTGCTGATACACCATATTGTATTTGCTTGGAAAGTCCCCAACCAGCTTTGCCAGGTGGCACCACTGACACTACTCAGTGAACACTTAAGACTGCAATCCAGGAAGATAAAAAAAAGACACAAATGAATGCAGCTCTGCAATCATTAATACATCCTTAAATATGCTCTTTTTAATGTAAGTAATGTAAGTACACGAATTTGGCTTGAGGTCTCTGTACAACAGAGCTCAGACTGAGATAGGGAGTTGCAGCACAAGGAGCCAATATGTGATGCTGCAGTGCGATGCACATGCTGATAGGAGGGGAGAGCAGAGTGACAGAGTGGCATTACTGTTCCAGTTATGTCACATGGCTGGAGTAGGGACAAGAAGTGTTACTGAACTGCAGCAGAGAAAAGTCTCCTTTCCTGCCAGACGGAAATGCATGCAGTCTGTCTGCGTTCTGAGACGTGCATCAGTCTGGGACAGATATATAAGCAGGGATGTGCAGGAATATCTGTGATGATCCATTCAACTGTCCACCTACAACCAGTTATAGCCATGGCTAACTTGTGTGATCATCTTTGTGAACTGACACCACAGGCTTTTTCCCTTTATTTTCTCAGGGTGATCTGTCCAGTAACACACTTCCTTTCTTAGCGTGTCTCACTGTGGATGGAGGAGCACCAGAGACACCTTAGGAAATCTGGGATGAGGGTACACAGGGATGGTGGTACACTTAGATCCACTAGCAGATTTAGAGGGACATGACTAATAAATAAAAGCTAACACTTTTTAGACAGTTACAGCAACAGTTTGTGATTGTAAGCACTCCTGTCAGTGCTAAATGGCTTGTCTCAACGCTCTTTTCTGTAGTAAAGAGAAAGCCGCACTCCCGGCCTAACCAGAGTGTGAATATTAACCAGTTCCCGACTGGAATATAGCCAAAAGACAGCTACATGGATGTCCTCCCAGAATCGTGTCCTCCACGTGCCCCCTGGGGCGCGCACTGCTGCGATCTGTGATCACTGTGTCCTTTGGACACAGCTGATCACATGGCTATGGAACGAGCCAATCACAGCTGATTTTACCATGTGACTAGCTGTGTCCAATCACAGCTGATCACTGGGTAAATAGGAAATGCCAGTCATCGGCAGTCCTCTCCTCACGCTGACAGCACATGAGGAGAGGAGAGCTGGTAAGCGGGATTTTGCAGGGTGACATCTACACGGATCAGTGTCCTGGTGATTAGTGTAGCCCCATTAGTGTGGCCAATAGTGCCGATCAGTGCCCATCTGTGCTGGCAATTAGTGCCTATCAATTAATCTGTGCCGTCTCTCAGTGCCACCCATCAGTGCCCATCAGTTAATCAGTGCCACCTATCAGTGCCACCCATCAGTGATGCCCATTAGTGCCAGCTAACAGTGCCTATCAGTGCCACCTATCAGTGCCACCTATCAATGCCCATCAGTGCAACCTAACAGTGTCCATCAGTGCCACCTATCAGTGTCCATCAGTGCTGCCTAACAGTGCTCATCAGTGTCACCTACCAGTGCCCATCAGTGCCGCCTAACAGTGCCCATCAGTGCTGCCCATCCATGCTGCCTAACAGTGCCCATCAGTGCAGCCTCATCAGTGCCCATCAGTGCAGCCTATCAGTGCCCATCAGTGACTCCTCATCAGTGTTCATCAGTCCAGCCTATCAGTGCCCATCAGTGAAGGAGAAAAGTTACTTATTTACAAAACTTTAAAACAGAAACTAAGAAAAACTTTTTTTTTCAAAATGTTTGTCCTTTTTTAGCTTGTTTAGCAAAAAATAAATACCACAGTGGTGATAAAATGCCACCTAAAGAAAGCTCTATTTGTCTCAAAAAAATGATAAAAATTTAGTTTGGGTACAGTGTTGCATGACCACAGAATTGTCATTCAAATTATGAGAGCTGAAAATTGGTCTGGGCAGGAAGGGGATAACAGTGCCCGGTAGGCAAGTAGTTAATGTAAAACAGCCTCAGATAGCTCTCCTACACAGGCCATGCCCCTCTGATGCCTTTCTCCTTTGCTTCATGTCCCATAGCCAGAACAGTAAGTGAGTGGAAATCCCTCCAAAGAGAGAGAATACCTGGTTGTCACCAGGGTCACCAAAACTAGTGTTCCCACTGGAAGATTTACTGATCTAGTGATAACCCAGAATTTAAGATTTTCTTTTACTTTCACTTTTGGCGATAATGGTAAACTGGACAAATTTATTTCAGGTACTTATATAGTGCTGTCAATTTACGCAGCGCTTTACATATATATTGTACATTCACATCAGTCCTTAACCCTCAAGGGGTGTACAATCTAAGGTCCCTAACTCACATTCATACATACACATACTAGGGCCAATTTAGACAGGATCCAATTAACCTACCAGCAGTGTGGGAAGAAACTGGAGTACCCGGAGGAAACCCACGCAGGCACAAGGAGAACATGCAAACTCCAGGCAGGTGGTGCCGAGGCTAGGATTCAAACCAACGACCCTAGTACTGCCAGGCAGAAGTTCTATCCATTTAGCCACTGTGCTGCCAGAGAGAGGATTACTCTTTCCTTCAGCCACTTGCCACCTTTCTTGGGTCTTCCACTAAGGAGCCAAGAAAATGTGACCTGTCGCATCAGAAGCACTATGAAGAGTGGGAGGATCTCTTCTGTGATGTATAAAACCAGATTTCATCACTTTTTGTTTCGGTTTCTATGATTACTAGCCACTACAGGGATAGTAAAGCAGCCGATCACACCAATTTTGGGTTGATCGGCTGCTTTGGAGGGCAGAGGAGAGATATGGGGTATAATAGACTCCAGATCTCTTCATAAGGAGGACCTGTCACTGCCTCTGCTATCACAAGCAATGTTGTTCATCCCTCATTATAGCAATAAAGTTGAATATAAAAGAATATAAAATAATAAAGAAACAGTGTAAAAAACTAAATTTGAATTAAATAAATAAATTAATGCATTTAAAAAAATTGTTTTAAAGTGTCCCCTCGCCTTTCTTCTGTGCTCATGCAGAAACATGAACATGCACATGCATACAGTATGTAAACAATGATCACATCAAACATGTGAGATATCTCTGCAAACATTATAGCAGGGGTGGATTGACCATTCCGGTGCTTGGGCACTGCCCGAGGGCCCGCTGTCAGTAGGGGGCCCCATGAGATGCCCCTGGTACCTTTTATAGGCTTTTTTAGGTGTGGTTTGAGTGTGGGTGAGGACACAGGGGCCCCATGATCCCCTATTGCCCGGGGGCCCCATGAGTTGTCAGTCTGCCCCTGCATTATAGCAATAGTTCTATACCTCCAGTAAATCTAAACTGGTGACCTGTAAAACGTCGCCTAAAGATGATTTAATGTACCATAATTTGTTGCCATTCCATGGGTGTGTGCAAGTTTAAAGCCTGACATGTTAGGTATCTATTTACTCAACATAAAATCTTCTTTTATATTTTACCAAATAATTGGGTATTTTATGTGGGGGTTCTAAGTAATTTCCTAGGAAAGAAATGCAGATTTGTACATGTATAGTGTTAATCCCGTAGGAATACTGTCCAAGTCTTCTCAAAAAGCTTTGTCCCACAGCCAGGCACATTCGCCAGTTTCTTCAATACCCAGTCTAGGGGTGTTGTTTTTATTTTTGTAGAACTTGGATAGGGATGGAAAATTAAGTAGGATACTCAAGAAATAAGAACTATGTAAAGTTGAGGACTTTAAGTATTCTCTTGGATAATGACGAAGAACGTGCTTGAAGCAAACAGTAGACTTCAGCTTTAAGGCAGCAGTACAGTAGTAGCAAGCTTAAGCTCTTTGGAGCACCAGCTGGTGCTCCTTTTAGCCAAGACCTGCACCAGAGGGGGTTGTTTAGCACACCGTCTCTTGGGCCTTGTGAGTGTCTGTACTCACAAGGCCCAAGAGCAGATGGTTGTCGTCCTCCTTGATACCAGACCAGATCTTCAGTAGATGGTCAGATTTGTCAGAACCCAGGTCTCAACATTCAGGCCCTCACACCTGAGACCGCACAGCAGTAGTTGCCTAGGTGGGTAATGTGACCTCTCTCAAGCTGGAACAATCCTATACAGAAAAGACCCAGAACTCAGTGTGTTCACTGAATATATACAGTTACCCAGCATGCCATTAGAGCCAGTCTCTTTTGGATAGGCTGGGGCTGTATCATTATTCATGCTGCCATCTGCATAGCTCCACACCTATTATCCAGAAACTTTTCAAGCCTTGTGGATGCAGAGGGAGCTAACAGGCTGGCAGCAGCTGAGCGGACTGAGCAGACCTGACTAGCAGAACACAGCAGCACTGATTATAGTGTGCAAGTTATCCTCTTACCTGACAACAATTACATCCATATTGTCTACAGTGTGACAACTAAATTTACCTATCAAAATATAAACTAAATCTATCTAAACATTGCACCTATCTAGGAGGGTGCTACACATGTATGTATGAAGTGTCAGAATTGGTCCAGATGGCAAGTGGTTAAAACAAAATTTAAAAATTGCTGCCTACCTTTTAACTTTCTTTTTGCTTGCTCAAAAAACCTGCCTAATGTATCCATTTAGTGTAATATTAAAGTGCTATTAAAGTCTATATTTTTTTATTAAAATTAAATAAAAAACATACTTATATGTTCTGTCCATTGATATTACACAGAGCAGTCCCTTACCTCTTCTTTTTTGGTCCCCCGCCGCTGCTGTCTGCTCCTCCTTGTTTCTACGTACCCCCATAGCAAGCCGTGTTGAGGGTATACCCATGCAGGCCTGCTCCAGAACTGGCCTGTGTGCAACTATAGGTACACAGGATTTGAGTGACAGCAGCAGGAGCCAATAGCTCCCGATACTCTCAGAGTCTCCTGTGAATCCAGGAAGAGGGGAGAGTGGTGTTGCAGCCAGGCACAGCGCTGGAGTGTGAGAGGACTCAGGTAAGTGTTTCGGGGAGAACATATGTTGGAAAATTTTTTTACCTTAATGCAGAGAATACAGGTAAACACACTTTTTGTGTTTAGAACCAATTTAAAGTAGGGGCTGGGGAGTTATGTTTACCATAATTAACTCTGTACTAACAAAAGGTTATGCAAGCCATAGATGATGATTATTATTATTATCATACAGGAATTATATAGCTCTAACAGTTTACGCAGCGCCAGGGGTGGACTGACCATTTGGGAACTCGGGCACTGCCCGAGGGCCCGGGGTCAGTAGGGGGCCCCATGAGATGCCCCTGGTACCTTTTCATAGGCTTTTTTGGGTCTGGTTTGAGTGTGGGTGAGGACACAGGGGACCCATGATCCCCTGTTGCTCGGGGGCCCCATGAGTTGTCAGTCCACCTCTCCGCAGCGCTTTACAATATGAGGGCAGACAGAACAATTACAATACAAATCAATACAGGAGGAATCAGAGGGTCCTGCTCGTTAGAGCTTACAATCTAGGAGACAATGTGATTTTCTTTCCTGCATCCATGGGATGCAGGAAAGAAAATCACTCGAGTACCCCATCAAAACATTCAGTGTTGATGGGGGAATATATATATATAAGTATAGAACCAGTGCCACGGAAATTGTATAAGACAACAGTAAGCTGCAGAACCTAGCCTATAAACTTATAGGATATACAAAACTTCAAAAAAAATAGGTTGCGCTTAAATACATACAAAGGTGTAACAAAAAATTGTGACAAAACAATAAAAAACAATATTTTAAATCAAACTGAAATCCAGCAAAAAAGAAAAAGTCCAAAAGTTCAAATAATCAATAATGTCCAAAATAATTAATCACCAAGTGAATCCATCACCAAAAATGGTTAAATAAAACTCACCAGAGTAATATGCTGATTGTTGAAAAAACCAGCATATTGCACTTGTTACTCTGGGAGCAATGATTAATATGGTGACAGCAACACTGAAGAAATGAGGGATGAACTCCAACAGATGATGTTCTGCAAAGCTGAAAATCCACTCCAAAGGTGATTTAGTATCCAAACTGAAAGAGGATCAGACCGTCACTCGAAAGAAAAAAGTGAACAATCATGGTGCAGTATGTTTTAAAAATGGGGGAATGCTTCCCGCAGTGCTATTGTGATCTGCCAGCTGTGGGGGGTATGGTGAGCCTTCCTGGCAGGCAAAACACAATGAATACTGCTAGCGGCTACAGTGCTGGCAGTAGTTGCATCCAAAAAATGCAACAGGCTGATTCTACTGAAGTCAGTTGATGGATCAACTTCAGTACAACCAACCTTCCCATAGATTTTAAAATATATTTTAAAATTATTTGTCTCTATTTATGATTGGGAACTGGTGGGATGTATGCCTAGTCAGGTGACCACTGTGATAGCCAATCATGTGACCACTGTGACAGCCAACCACTTTGATCATGTGACTGCGAAGTCTCCCAGCATTAAGACCCACTTAAAAGCCACCAGGAGGCTTAACAACGGAAGACATATTTGTACTCTAGTCTGGGTGACAATGGCTCCATCCATAGACATATCCACTCAGGGACAGAAAGTGATTACCATGTAAAATATAAAAAATTATTACCAAAGTAAAATTTGCCAAAAACTGACGGCTGAAGTATATTACATTTTTGTTTTTGGGTTTAGATGCCCTTTAACCTTTGACCATGTATGCATATTGTAGATATCCCTTGACTCCCCCACCTTGAAATAGCTCAGAATTATACATCAAAGATGTGATTTGCAGTTTACAGAAACCATAATCTAATAAAATCCTAACCTCCTTTGCTCCTCAAAGATATATAAAAATTTTGTGTGACATTGGCTAGATCTGTAAAACATATACAGTAGATGTTTTCAGTCTACCTATCTGCAGCACGGTAAGCAAGTCTTGTATCTTCAACATCAAGGATAAGTAATGTATTCATGATTATATACTTACTGTAAGTGCTTATGATGGCCATTTGTTATCAAAACACTACCACGCATATCAAATGGTTGCGGGAGTTGAATTTGTCCAAAAGACCAGTTGTGCTCAAAAGTTTGCACACCCTGGCAGAAATTGTGAAATTTGGGAATTTACATTAAAAATATATGCTGCCTCTCGGCAGGTGGGCCTTAACTCCGAGAGGCCGCAATTATGCGTACCAAAATGTAAACAAACCTGTGCCCTGCGCGCTCCCGGGACAATTACCAGTGCCTATTGCTACTTGTGATCGGGAGCTTCCCAATCATGTAACTGCTGTGACTACCAATCATGGTGGACACATGATCATAAACCCTCCCCTGCCGTCCGGCATCAGAATCCCTTTAAGATCCGGGAGGTGCTGGCGTTAAGAGCTTAAGGATAGTGATCATATGAAGTCATTTATTATCACACAGTTGCTTGGCTCCTTTTTAAATCCTAATGATAACTGAAATCACCCAAATAACCCTAATCAAAAGTACCCCGGGACTGTTTCACCTTGGTATAGACACACACAAGTTAAAATGGAAATTAAAGGTTAATTTACCACATCTGTGGCTTTTTAAACTCCAATTAGTGTCTGTGAATAAATAGTCAATGAGTTTGTTAGTTCTTACGTGGATGCAATGAGCAGGCTAGATTCTGTGGGGAGCAGAAAAGAACTGTCAAAAGACCTGTAAAGGTAATGGAACTTTATAAAGATGGAAAAGAATATAAAAAGATATCCAAAAGCCTTGAATATGCCAGTCAGTTCTGTTCAATAGCTTATTAAGAAGTGTAAAGTTCGGGGATCTCTTGATACCAAGCCAATATCAGGTAGACCAAGAAAGATTGCAACCACAACTACCAGAAGAATTGTTTGGGATACAAATAAAAACCCACAGGTAACCTCAGGAAAATGATAGACTGCTTTAGAAAAAAAATGGTGTGGTCGTTTCAAGAAGCACAATACAATAATACTTGAACAAAAATGAGCTGCATAATCGAGGTGCCAGAAAGAAACCTTTACTGAGCCAATGCCATAAAAAATCCCAGTAAGGCATGTCAAGCTGTTGTTGGGCATATTGTAATCAGGCTTTTTTGTAGCATTGGTGCAGTAAAGGCTTCTCTCTGGCAACTCGACCATGCAGCTAGTTTTTATTCAAGTATTGTCATATTGTGCTCCTTCAAAAAAAAAAAAACACACTGTCTTTTTCCAGAGCCTGTATTTCTCTTGAGCTTACCTGTGGGTTTTTCTTTGTATCCCTAACAATTCTTCTGGCAGTTGCGGCTGCAATTTTTCTTGATAGAGAAACAACAGCAGGGATGTGCTATACCCCCGCACAAAACCCACTATGACCTAAAACTTCACTTTCATAGTTGTCTAAAACTCATAATGTAGAAAATGAAAGGAAGTCATAAGGATGCCAGGTGTATAACCTTACAGGGCAATGCAGAATTAGTGAAAACATTTTTGGAACAGATATATAACTGCCTTCATTATAGGGAGATAGAAACCAGACAGCACTTATGTCTTAAACTGCCGTTGGTCAATTTATCTGTCTACGTGGAGATGTGTATAGGGTAGGGTCAGTATCCTAGCCACATACCACAACCCAAAGGCATGGATTAATACTGAAGGTTACTGTGATTACTTAGGCTCAACTGCCCATCAAAATAAAATAAATCACAGTACCATTCCAGCCTGGGAAAATAATGCACTTTCATCAATCCACTATCTCCACCAGTCCACAAAAATCTCCCTCAAAGTAACCCTCAGTATCAGTTCATGCCTTTCAATTGTGGTATGTGGCCAGGATACTGACCCTACCCTATATCCATCTCCACACAGATAAACAGCTAAAGACATACTCGCTTACCTACAAGGTTATACACTTGGCATCCTTATGACTTACCATAGTATCGACATCTGGGAGTTTTGCGCGTTTCCACCCACTTTTGTGTGTTACAGCATCACCTACTGCCACCTCCATAATACAAAATAAAAAATTGCTGAAAAAGGGTGGGAATGCCTAATAATGGCCACAAGTGTGCAGACCCAGGAACTCAAGTGTAGACGTCTGACCAACAGAGTCCCAAAAAGATCTTAGAAATTGTCATGTGGATTAACTCTCTATTATTAAACTGACATATTATTTTTTGGTGGACTTATTCGTTAAATGATCAATCCTCTCATACTGATAGGTGAACTCTCGTGGACTGAGTCATCTATACTTCTTATACATATACCAGTGCCAGGACAAGGTGCTTTAGCACCCACAACCGTGCCCCCCATGAGCTTTGAATTACATCAGCAGCATAGGTTGCAGGTCGGTTTTGCATCCTCCTCCCTCCTGTTCAAGCACTGGCCGTTACCTCTGTGTACCCGTTCTGTTCTTGGCATCCCCAGTGCTGAGCTGTCTTTGTTTGAAATTCTGGCTCTGCCATTTTTCTCTGTTGATGATATAAATGAGAACTCTGCAGGGAGTATAGAATCTTGATGTTACATCCACAGCAAGTGGATAATTCTTAGGACTTAGTACAGAGATTCCACTACTGGCATTCCCAAAAAAATAAAATAAGTCCACCTGTGATCTAATCCACCAGAATCTACCAAAAATTTCTTTGACTCTCTGGAAAACCTGTAGGTGTTGTATTCTACAGCACACAGCATCCTGCAAACATACTCAGTACATCGGTTTCTGTTTCTCTGCTGGAGAGATCTTCAAACTTGTGGCTTTAAAAAATAAATCCAATAAAAGGGGCTACTGCATTAAAATGGGAAAAAATGAAAATTCTTGTTTATATTTTCCATAAAAGTCAGATTTGACGATTTGCACGGTTCCAATTTTTTTTTGTGCATCAGACCCAATTTCAGTCCATTATTGCATTTGGTCTCACCATTAATAACTTATACAATATAAGCCATTGCTTGCCCTTTGCTTCATTTGTGCCCCTTGCAAACGCTGTACTATGTAAATTGACATCCTTAAGTTTTATAAAGACTATTTCGAAAAATGCATTGATGGGCTTAAAAGAAATGAAAAATATTGCAGAAATGCACCTGTAAATGATAACACTGGTGGCTATAACATACGTGAAGTTCATCTGACTGTGGCACTAGTGAATGAAGAACTACAGAATACTGAACACATAATACATTGCAGGATTGATAATAAAGCACTAAAAGGCAACAAAAAGTTTGGTGACACAGCAGAAATCTAAACAGTATATTAAATCACTCTTTCATTATTGCTTCTATTAATGACTAAACAATAATTGAATGTTATTACCATTTGGATCTTGTTCATTTTTCAGTCTTAATTGCAGACTGCTGCAGCCGCTAACAAAACACATGACAGCACAGAAAGCAACATTTACTAGTTTTGTATACGAGCTTCTAACATAAAAGGCTGCTTTGTTCAGAAAGACTAAAGATCCATGGAACAGATATGATGTCTCTAAAAGAGGAAGCTGAAACTTAAACAACATGCAAAAAAACAAAAATGGCAATAAAAAAAATAATCATTGAATTCAATCTGCTAGATAAAGCAATCACTGCTCACCCAACACGGAGCACAGTTGGAACTCAAGAAGTCTTGTCATCTTGTCATCAAATGTGAGAGAAAAATATTTTAAAGAAGACAGGAAATTAAATTAGTTTCTTGAAGTGATGTTGTTTCTCAGCTATACAGGCAGAAGAGGCGGGGTTCAAAGGAGGGAAGACTTAACTGATCTCGTTGTTTGGTCACACTTAAGCAATACTCAGTGAGTGCATCATAGGGCAGGGTTGTATTGCTGGGGGGGGGGGGGGGTGCAATATGAAACTGAATGATCAATTTAAAACATTTGAAAATAAATAATTGATATGCTCATGGGCATTAAAACATCAATAAAATGTTTTGTTTTTTACATTTCCTCATTCTCTGCAAGTAACAAGGGGATAGCTACTATGAAGAATATCAGTTAAGTGCAAGGCAGGCAGTTAGGCAAGCCATACATTGCACAATTTTCTTTCCATCAACCAGGGAAATGCATCCACGTCCTGCTGAACTAGCTGAATTTTGCATCCATCTATGGCTGGCTTTAATACAGAGTTGAATGCCATATAGTATGAGAACTGATTTACCTCCCAAAGCATTTATGCATTTATGTACTGATGTAACAATCAGTTATCCAGACTTCCTGGCAGATAGTACAGTCAGGTCACTGATCCTCACTACAACAGCAGCACAACTGGATCAAGGACATGCCTTCAGCCTGCTGATTGGACAGTGTAAGAGCGGCACAGTGATTGGTCCTCACTCTTAAGCTTGCCATAGATGAATCAGGGACTGGCTGAATTTCAAACCATGCGTGACTGCTTCCACTCAACAGAATTCGATCTATTGAATGACTTTTGTCAAATGGCTTGTTGGAAATTTTTCTCAACCAGAGGCTGCAGCCAATGGGCTGCAGTTGACCAGTGTATTCTATATTTACAAATACAGAAGTGACATTCCCATATATTCAGCAAACAGACATCCCCATAAATTCAGGAAAAATCCCATATATTCAGCAAAGAGATGGCTCAATCCAGCAAAGACACATCCCCATATATTCAGAAAAGAAAAAGCCCAATCCAACAAAGAGACATCTTCATATTTTCAGCAAAGAGATGGCCCAGTGCAGTAAGGAAATCCCCCATGCACTGCAGCATCCCAATCACATTACACATTACTCTTCAGCTTTTAAAAAAAGTACTTTTGTCATTCCATCAAGTGCATTGACTTGTGCTATCTCTCCCTCTCTAAGCTCAGCCACTGTAACTACAGAGGGAATTGGAGTACCATGGTAGCAATTGGGGAGGACTTTCCCACAGTAGCTGGATGCTTATAGACTATGGTCTGGCTGTCCAAATGCCAGCTCTGACAGTGGAGGGCCTCTTACCTGGCTGCAGATCACTTCCCAACCACCTGCGTCCTCAGGTGTAGGCTTACTGAACTGCTGAGGGAGGGAAACGTATCATCTTTGGGTGTGTTCAGGAACCCAGGGGGTTGTGGGAAAAAGAGTTAAAGAGGCTTCTGCCTGTGTCTAAGCATGCTGAGTAAGTGGGTACTCCACTACATTACCTCTTCTTTTGAAGGTACTCATTGAAAGCATCTTTTAAACATACAAATAAATATACATTAAAGTGGTTCTTCAGCCTGGTTTTTAAAAATTAAAAGTCAGCAGCTACAAAAACTGTAGCTGCTGAATTTTAATAAACAGACACTCACTTGTCTAGGGATCCAGCGCCGCCCTCACCCAGGCCGGTTTTTCACCGGTCTTCAGGTTCCGAAGCACTGGCATCTTAACTGAGGGAAGCCAGCTGTGACTCCTTGTGGCTTCACAGCCAGCTCTCCACTATGCATGCACAAGCCAAGCTGTGGCTTTTGAATGGACCTGCAGCCTTTTGGGACCTGTGACATGTCTCAGAAGGTTGCAAGCAGGGAGGAGGGTGGCCAAACTTACAGTGGAATCGCCTAGATAATTCCAGTGGAAGTGGGAGCGGGTACTTAGGGAAACTAGGTATCTGCTCCTCCCAAAAAAATATGTCAGATGACGTGGGGAGGATGAAGAAAAGCAGAACTTTTTTGTGAAGTTCCATATATAAATTTAAAAACATTGATTACATTTTGTGCATTTGTCAGCCTATAATAAAAACATAAAGCAGGGTTTTAATTGAAACAGCGCACCAAATAAGAACCTTATATGGCCCTAACAAGTATGTATATATACAAATGATTCAGGTAGGCAAAGCAGGCACAAAATAAGTTAACCCACACATACTGATGTATCTAAATTTGGCCCAAGTGTCCAGCCATCAAAAACTTCTGGATACAAAAGATGTGGAGCTCATTTGCTGCTCACTAAACATATGTCAATTCTGAAATGCCCATAGCCTAGCCACAGGTCCAACTTGATATTTCTCTACCATTAAATAAACCATGTAGTGGTTAATTTAATGAACATGACGTTGGCAGTTCAGTATGTTAGAAAGGCCCACAACTCTCACACAGGAAAGGTGTGGGCTCACACTGGGTGCAATGTGTCAATGTAAGGGAATTGAATATATTCGTGGCAAAGCAGAAAAAAAAGAAATTATGTAAAAAAAAGTTTGCAGAAACTTTGCAGACACAGCATATTTTTGCAATCAGTGAAAATCAGATAACGGTCCTTTATTGTGAGCTGCCTGCAACACTAAACTGTCTGTAAAATTTCTAGTAGCAGTAACTGTACTTGTTCTGTGATATTAAAGATGAAGCACCATTTATCCATGTTTCTTCCTCAAATTCTAATGAGTGTAAGTAATGCTTAAAGTGTAAATTCACCTTTTCAGAAAAAATTAAAAGGTGCTCTAACACCCGGAGCCACCATGGGGGTGACAGCCGATACACATGTAGAGCCCTAACTGACAAGACCAAGTAGTTGCTGCTGTTTTGACTAGCAATTTCTAAAGCAAGCAGGGCAGCCTTGGAGCAAGCCACTGCAGCTTGCTTAGTTCCAGCTGCAGAGGGAAGGCGGAGTGATGTCATCTGCACTCCACCTCTCTCTACAGACCAGATGCTGGTTTGGGCACCACACCAGTCTTAGCTCAGCCATGCAGAAGAGTTGCACTGTGTGGAGCCTGCAGGACTGCTTAGTGCTCACTGTGGACTGGTCTGTAGACAAGTTGTTAAACATGAAAATGGTAAATTGATTGACAATGTTGCTGGATATGGGCCTGTGCTGTGACTGTCTCTTTGTTGGATTGGGCTGTCTATTTGCTGGATTGGGATGTATCTTTTGATATATGGGGATGTCTCTTTGCTGAACTGAGATGTCTCTTTGCTGAATATATGAGGATGTCTCTTTGTTGGATTGGACTGCCTTTTTGCTGAATATATGGGGCTGTCTCTTTGCTGGATTGGGCCATCTCTTTGCTGAATATTTGGGCATGCCTCTTTGCTGGATTGGGCCATCTCTTTGCTGAATATATGGCTGAATGTATGGGGCTTCCTTACTGCATTGGGCCATCTCATTGCTGGATATATGTGAATGTTCTTTGCTGGACTGGGCTATTTCCTTGCTGAATATAAGGGAATGTCTCTATGCTGGGTTGGGCCATCTCTTTGTTGAGTATATGGGGATGTCTCTTTGCTTGATATAGGTTTGTCACTTTACTGGATTGGGTCATCTCTTTTCTGAAAATACAGGGCCATCTCTTTGCAAAATATGTGGGGATGTCTCTTTACTGGATTTGGCCATCACTTTTAGAGCTGATTCACGTATGTGTAGTGCGGATTGAAGCACACAGGTTTCACAGTTGATTGACAAAGTAGTTGTTCACCGGTTTATGTCAGGTTTACATCAGGTTCAGAACAGGATTATCCTTTCACACATATGCGGTTTAGAAACGGTTCCCATAGAAGTCGATAGCCTGTAATCCGCACCTGAAGTGGACTGCACTGCTCAGAAATTGTGCATGACTCCTTTTCAAACCGCACTGAATCTGCACTGCCAGTGCACCGGACATATGTGAATAGGCCCCATGAATGTAAACTGTGGGGACATCTCGCATACAGACCTTGATTCAACAAATTAGCATTCTGGCCATTCAATAACTACTATTGTCCAGCTCTGGGAAAGGTAAACAAACCTCATGGAAAAAAGCTTTGGGAGGTTAAACCTTTGAACCTTATATATGTTTAAAATTATCCACACAACTAAATTCTTGTTCTGGACAAAACCATTAGAAGTATCACAAATATATTTAGAGATATATGATTTTAAAATTGTAACACAATATTGCAAGATATCTAAAAAAGAGTTTATCCAGACACAAGATCCCATTGAAAGAAAGGAATACTGAATGTTAACACCTGCTGTTAGGTGCAATCCTATATATTTAGTGTGTTGAAAGTTATCTTATTGTAGAAATATTGTATGTGTGAGGCCATATCTCTAACCAATCAGTAGTGATGTACGTGAATTATTAGGTTGACATGGGGATATGCATATATGTATATCTACAGTCAGGTCCATGAAAATTGGGAAATCGACACAATTCTAACATTTTTAGCTCTATACACCACCACAATGGATATGAAATGAAACAAACAAGATGTGCTTTAACTGCAGACTGTCAGCTTTAATTTGAGGGTATTTACATCCAAATCAGGTGAGCGATGTAGGAATTACAACAGTTTGCATATGTGCCTCCCACTTGTTAAGGGACCAAAAGTAATTGGACAATTGTCTTCTCAGCTGTTCCATGGCCAGGTGTGTGTTATTCCCTCATTATCCCAATTACAATGAGCAGATAAAAGGTCCAGAGTTCATTTCAAGTGTGCTATTTGCATTTGGAATCTGTTGCTGTCAGGGATCCGGGTATGACCAGAGGTGTGTGGACTGACACAGGGAAACGCAGGCTTCAGGAGTGACGTATAAGAATATAATTTATTAGGAACTACACAAGTATACAACGCACAGTACAAACAAAACCAAACCTCCAACT
This sequence comes from Staurois parvus, assembly GCF_062004578.1. NCBI lineage: Eukaryota > Metazoa > Chordata > Amphibia > Anura > Ranidae > Staurois > Staurois parvus. Next base: position 1,820,145 of record NW_028318120.1, on the reverse strand, counting down.
AATGTTAGTATGTTCAGGAACACAGACAGGCGTAGTCAGGCTGGAGAGGTAGAGTGGTGAAGCAGGCCGGGCCAGAAACAATCAGGCAGACAAGGTACAAATGGAGCAGGCAGGAGAAAGGTCAGGAATAGCCGAGGTCAGTGCAGGCGGAGTTCGATCAGTGTAAGAGTCAAGCAGGGGAAGCAGGCAGGCAGGCAGATGACAGGACCAGGTACAGGGGCTCATGGGAAACAAACACCAAGGCCCTGACTGCAGGCCTGGCCATTGCTTAAATACACCTCCTGCAATCAGCCTCAGGTGATGGCTTGATTGCAGGAGTGAGATTCTGGCTGCTGAGAGCAGATAGCCAAAACATTAGGCGCGTCCAAAACAACTGTTTGGAACATTCTTAAAAAGAAGGAATGCACCGGTGAGCTCAGCAACACCAAAAGACCCGGAAGACCACGGAAAACAACTGTAGTGGATGACCAAAGAATTCTTTCCCTGGTGAAGAAAACACCCTTCACAACAGTTGGCCAGATCAAGAACACTCTCCAGAAGGTAGGTGTATGTGTGTCAATGTCAAGAATCAAGAGAAGACTTCACCAAAGTGAATACAGAGGGTTCACCACAAGATGTAAACCATTGGTGAGCCTTAAAAACAGGAAGGCCAGATTAGAGTTTGCCAAACGACATCTAAAAAAGCCTTCGCAGTTCTGGAACATCCTATGGACAGATGAGACCAAGATCAACTTGTACCAGAGTGATGGGAAGAGAAGAGTATGGAGAAGGAAAGGAACTGCTCATGATCCTAAGCATACCACCTCATCAGTGAAGCATGGTGGTGGTAGTGTCATTGCGTGGGCATGTATGGCTGCCAATGGAACTGGTTCTCCTGTATTTATTGATGATGTGACTGCTGACAAAAGCAGCATGATGAATTCTGAAGTGTTTCGGGCAATATTATCTGCTCATATTCAGCCAAATGCTTCAGAACTCATTGGACGCCACTTCACAGTGCAGATGGACAATGATCCAAAGCATACTGCAAAAGAAACCAAAGAGTTTTTTAAGGGAAAGAAGTGGAATGTTATGCAATGGCCAAGTCAATCACCTGACCTGAATCCGATTGAGCATGCATTTCACTTGCTGAAGACAAAGCTGAAGGGAAAATGCCCCAAGAACAAGCAGGAACTGAAGACAGTTGCAGTAGAGGCCTGGCAGAGAATCACCAGGGATGAAACCCAGCGTCTGGTGATGTCTATGCGTTCCAGACTTCAGGCTGTAATTGACTGCAAAGGATTTGCAACCAAGTATTAGAAAGTGAAAGTTTGATTTATGATTATTATTCTGTCCCATTACTTTTGGTCCCTTAACAAGTGGGAGGCACATATGCAAACTGTTGTAATTCCTACACCGTTCACCTGATTTAAATGTAAATATCCTCAAATTAAAGCTGACAGTCTGCAGTTAAAGCACATCTTGTTCGTTTTATTTCAAATCCATTGTGGTGGTGTATAGAGCCAAAATGTTAGAATTGTGTCGATGTCCCAATATTTATGGACCTGACTGTATATATAGTGTATCTTTCTGTCCTAAATATGCATAAAGAATAGTTTTAATCAGTATATATAATAATTAGAGATGAGCGAATTATTCAAAAATTAGATTCGGCTGATTCGCCGAATTCGCGGAATAAATTCGATTCGAGGCGAATATATTCGCTGCGAATTTAACGTGTAAAAAGGGTGTTTCTAGGCTTCAGAGAGCCTTTATATTAGTGCAGAACACTGTACCTTTAATTTAAATGCCCTTGGAGTCTGCTGGGGAAGAGAAATAATACTGTCAGTCAATATGACATGCAGATGAGTGCCGTCGATCTTAGAATCACCGCACACTTCACTCATTTGGGCAGTCACGGGGCCAAAACCAGAGTGTGGAGCCACAGTGTGGCGGTGGAGGCAGCAGCAATGGGAGGCCATACAGCACCCTATGACAAAATGGAACCCACCAGCAGTGTGAGGAGACCTGAAAGTGGCACATGGCAGAGTGTGGCGATGGAGACAGCAGCAATGGGAGGCCGTACAGGGACCCATGACACACTCTGGACCTGGCAGCAGCATGAGGAGTCGGTACGGGGGCCCATGGCAGATTACGGGCCTGGCAGCAGCAATGGGAGGCCATACAGCACCCTATGAGAAAATGGAACCCACCAGCAGTGTGAGGAGACCTGAAAGTGGCACATGGCAGAGTGTGGCGATGGAGACAGCAGCAATGGGAGGCCGTATAGGGACCCATGACACACTCTGGACCTGGCAGCAGCATGAGGAGGCGGTACAGGGGCCCATGACAGATTACGGGCCTCGCAGCAGCATGAGGAGTCGGTACGGGGGCCCATGGCAGATTACGGGCCTGGCAGCAGCATGAGGAGGCAGTGCAGGGGCCCATGGCAGAGTGGCGGAGCGTAAGCAGCTAAAATTGAAGGCCATACAGAGGCCTATGTTAAAAAGTCCCCCAGCAGCAGCGTGGGGAGACGACTAACACTCTGGACCTGGCAGCAGCATGAGGAGGCGGTACAGGGGCCCATGACAGATTACGGGCCTGGCAGCAGCATGAGGAGTCGGTACGGGGGCCCATGGCAGATTACGGGCCTGGCAGCAGCAATGATAGGCCATACAGCACCCTATGACAAAATGGAACCCACCAGCAGTGTGAGGTGACCTGAAAGTGGCACATGGCAGAGTCTGGCGATGAAGTCAGCAGCAATGGGAGGCCGTACAGGGACCCATGACACACTCTGGACCTGGCAGCAGCAAGAGGAGGCGGTACAGGGGCCCATGGCAGAGTGGCGAAGCGTAAGCAGCTTAAATTGAAGGCCATACAGAGGCCTATGTTAAAAATAATAACATGTTTGGGGCATGATTCATGGCGGATTTAGTCAGTTGTGTCAGGAACTGGTGGTTTGAAATCCAGACTAATCCACGCCTGATTCATTTTCACAAACGTGAGTCTCTCCACACTTTGGGTGGACAGTCGTGTCCTCCGCGGAGTTACAATACCTCCTGCCGCACTAAACACGCGCTCCGATGCCACGCTACTGGCCGGGCATGACAGCCTTTCAAGGGCAAATTCAGCTAGTTGGGGCCAAAGGTCAAGTTTCGTTGCCCAGTAGTCAAGGGGATTGTCTTCCTCGGTTGGCAGGGTGCTGTCCAAGTAGGCCCGAGCCTGTTGTTTGAGGTCCTGCTCCACGTCCACCTGATGCTGCTGCTGCTGCGGCTGGTTAGTAGTTTCCTCACTGCGCTGGTGAAGAAAGCTACTCATCATCGACTGCAGACTGAGGCAGTCGCTGCTGGTGGAGCTGCCACTGCTCCTACCACCCCACCCCTCCCCTGCTGCCATGGCAGCGGAACGCGAGCGCACAGGGCCCACAGTGTCTGAGGATGGACGTTGGCGCAGAAAGGCAGAGACCAACTGACTACATAGGTGGTTTTTATAGTACTTTATTTTGGCCTCCCTCTCAGCAGGTGTGAAAAAGGCCACCATTTTTGAACGGTAGCGAGGGTCCAACAAGGTGGACAGCCAAAAGTCATCCCTCTGTCTGATGGTTATTATTCGGCTGTCGCTACGCAAGCAACCGAGCATGCTATGGGCCATTTGTGCCAAGGAATGCAAGGGACTCCCTGCCTCCATCTCCACAGCATACTGCCACGGTGCGTCTGGGTCCTCTGTCTCCCCCTCCTCCTCCTCTACCAGATGCTCCTGCTCCTCCACTCCTGTCCGCTGAGTGGAAAAACCACCCATTTCACTCAATAATTCCTGAGCACCAATGTCCTCCTCTACCTCCTCCTCTTCTTCCTGTCCTGCCCCCACAGGGGTCATGTGGCGTTGAGATCTGTGCGCCACGTCTACCGCACCCTGACCAGCCATTGTTAACAGCATTTGTTCCAGGACGTGCAACAGAGGAATGACGTCGTTCATCCCATAGTCCTGCCGACTCACGAATAGCGTGGCCTCCTCAAAGGGCCTGAGCAAGCGGCAGGTGTCACGCATGAGCTGCCAATGGCTGACATCTAAGTTACACAGGGGAGTACCTTTATCCGCTTGTAACATCAGGAAATCGGTGATGGCCTTTCGCTGTTCGTAAAGGCGGTCTAACATATGTAGGGTTGAATTCCACCTTGTTGCAACGTCGCAGATCAGGCGATGCTGTGGAATTCCGTTCTGCCGCTGCAGCTCAAGGAGGGTGTGCTTTGCGGTGTAGGAATGGCTGAAATGCATGCAAAGTTTACGTGACATTTTAAGGATGTCTTGCAGTGGGATGGTGGATTTTAGGAACCGCTTGACAACCAGATTGAACACGTGAGCCATGCATGGCGCATGGCACAACCTTCCTTGACGCAGAGCAGACACCATGTTCTTTCCGTTGTCGGTCAACATGGTTCCGATTTTCAGTTTGCGCGGAGACAGCCATCTGTCGATTTCTCTGTTCATTACACTCAGAAGTTCCTCCCCTGTGTGACTACGTTCGCCAAGGCATACCAGGTGCAGCACAGCGTGACACCGTTGCGCCCTGCACATGTGATATGCCGGTCGGGTAATGGGACTTGGCACTTGGGAAAGGTGCTGAGTCCACCACTTGGAAAGGGAGGGACTGCAGCACCAGCAACTTGGACAGGAGGACGTTCAGCTTCTGCACCGTCGGGTGCGTGCTCGCAAACTGTTGTCTCTTGGAAACAGATTCCAAGAAAGACTGCTGACGGAATCCGTGAAGAGGAGTAGCAGGAGAAGGAGCATCTGAATGAGCGGAAGATGCCAACGAGCGACAACTCCCCTCAGCAGAGGTGTTGGAGCCTTGACTGGCTGATAGAGGGCGATTGACGTCGGGTGACGGAGCAAGTAACGGAGCGGGTGATGGAGTGGGGGCTGGGGCAGGCAGAACCGCCGTATCTTTATCACGGTTTTCCCAGGCCACTGAATGGCGACGCTGCATATGCTGACGCAACGCTGTAGTCCCAACATGGGCCCCCTGGCCACGCTTGACTTTCTGGCCACATAGTCGACATACGGCTACGTTTACTTCCTCGGGCGGCTTGACGAAAAATTGCCACACCGCCGAGTAGGAAACTTTGACCCCGCTACTCCTCACTGGCTGACTGCTACTTCCTCCGTGCACACCGGCACCACTACTGGCCGTGGTGGTAGGCTGCAGTGGAGCTGGTGCTCTACTCCATGGCCGTTTGCCTCCACTGACACTGCTGCGACCCTGCTGCCTCCTGGGCAACCCACCGACTGTTTTGCTCGCTGGCAAGCTGGCACCCTCTTCTCCTGATGATGCGGAAGCAATAGCCTGATGACGACGAGGCTGCCAAGTGCGATCAGCCTCATCATCATCAATTAGGGTCTCCGCGTCACTACTAGCCCCCTCGGCTGCGTGTGGGTCAGGAGACAGACCTGTCTCTAGATCGGCTACCGAGCCACTCTCCTCGCCAGTACTTCTTCGCCTGGCTGCTGAAGAGGCGGATGTCTCCCCCCGTTCCTGACCGCCCTCTGTTAGCTCTTCCTCACTGTACAGTGGGGCTGAGCCCACAGCATGCGATACTTCGCTTGGTGAGGGAACACCAAAGGACAGGGGCAGGTAGAGGACACGTGATTTCAGTGGGCTTGCTCCCGGGCCATGCCAACCAACGGTTGTGTCTGACGTACCCACCGACCGTTGGCTGTAGGTGTCAGAGGTGACCTGGGAAGAGGAAGACGACCGAGTCAACCAATCGATGACGGCAGGGTTGTCGGTGGAGACACGACCGCTGGATGACACCGGGAGCACTGGCCTCTGGCTGCGACTAGTGCTGCCTCGACCCCTTCCTCTGCTGCCACGTCTGCTCGCTCCTGAAACATTGCCTCCTCTGCCACTCCTCTGCGTGTTGTCTGACATACTCTTTAATTCAATAGTGGTTGTGAAGCAGAAAGTAACGATTCTGTGTCCCTGAGTAACAATTCTGTGTCCCCGAGTAACGATTCTGTGTCCCCGAGTAACAATTCTGTGTCCCCGAGTAACGATTCTGTGTCCCTGAGTAACGATTCTGTGTCCCTGAGTAACAATTCTGTGTCCCTGAGTAACGATTCTGTGTCCCTGAGTAACGATTCTGTGTCCCTGAGTAACGATTCTATGTCCCTGAGTAACGATTCTGTGTCCCTCAGTAACGATTCTGTGTCCCTGAGTAACAATTCTGTGTCCCTGAGTAACGATTCTGTGTCCCTGAGTAACGATTCTGTGTCCCTGAGTAACAATTCTGTGTCCCTGAGTAACGATTCTGTCCCTGAGTAACGATTCTGTGTCCCTCAGTAACAATTCTGTGTCCCTGAGTAACGATTCTGTGTCCCTCAGTAACGATTCTGTGTCCCTGAGTAACAATTCTGTGTCCCTGAGTAACGATTCTGTGTCCCTCAGTAACAATTCTGTGTCCCTGAGTAACGATTCTGTGTCCCTGAGTAACGATTCTGTGTCCCTCAGTAACGATTCTGTGTCCCTGAGTAACGATTCTGTGTCCCTGAGTAACAATTCTGTGTCCCTAAGTAATGATTCTGTGTCTCTGAGTAACAATTCTGTGTCCCTGAGTAACAATTCTGTGTCTGTCCCTGAGTAACGATTCTGTGTCCCTGAGTAACAATTCTGTGTCCCTGAGTAACAATTCTGTGTCCCTGAGTAACAATTCTGTGTCCCTCAGTAACGATTCTGTGTCCCTCAGTAACGATTCTGTGTCCCTGAGTAACAATTCTGTGTCCCTGAGTAACAATTCTGTGTCCCTGAGTAACAATTCTGTGTCCCTCAGTAACGATTCTGTGTCCCTCAGTAACAGTTCTGTGTCCCTGAGTAACGATTCTGTGTCCCTGAGTAACGATTCTGTGTCCCTGAGTAACGATCCTGTGTCCCTGAGTAACGATTCTGTGTCCCTCAGTAACAATTCTGTGTCCCTGAGTAACAATTCTGTGTCTGTCCCTGAGTAACGATTCTGTGTCCCTGAGTAACAATTCTGTGTCCCTGAGTAACGATTCTGTGTCCCTGAGTAACGATTCTGTGTCCCTGAGTAACGATTCTGTGGCCCTAAAGTCTCTGTGGCCCTAACTCTGTCCCTAATACAGACAGGTCTGTCTCTCTTGAATGACCGGAGGCTAATGGAGAATTCTAAGATGGCCGCAATTTATAGCTCCACCATTACACAGTGCTGGCTGGCTGGCTGCTGATTGGCTAATGGGATCACATGTCATGAATGAATGCATTATGGGTCAGCGCGCCTTGTCTGCGCGCCTTCCCAGAGATCCCCGCTCCGTCGCCACACATGTCGCCGCCATTTTTGGAACGTTGGAACAGAAACGTTACTTGGGGACAGAGAAACGTTACTTAGGGACAGAGAAGCATTACTCAGGGACACAGAATTGTTAATGAGGGCCACAGAATCGTTACTTAGGGCCAAAGAAACGTTAGTTAGGGCCACAGAATTGTTACTCAGGGACAGACAGAATTGTTACTCAGGGACAGACAGAATTGTTACTGAGTGCCAGAGAATTGTTACTTAGGGACACAGAAACGTTAGTTAGGGCCACAGAATTGTTACTCAGGGACAGACACAGAATTGTTACTGAGGGCCACAGAACTGTTACTTAGGGCCACAGAAATGTTAGTTAGGGCCACAGAATTGTTACTCAGGGACAGACAGAATTGTTACTGAGTGCCAGAGAATTGTTACTTAGGGCCACAGAAACGTTAGATAGGGCCACAGAATTGTTACTCAGGGACAGACACAGAATTGTTACTGAGGGCCACAGAACTGTTACTTAGGGCCACAGAAATGTTAGTTAGGGCCACAGAATTGTTACTAAGGGACAGACAGAATTGTTACTGAGTGCCAGAGAATTGTTACTTAGGGACACAGAAACGTTAGTTAGGGCCACAGAATTGTTACTCAGGGACAGACACAGAATTGTTACTGAGGGCCACAGAACTGTTACTTAGGGCCACAGAAATGTTAGTTAGGGCCACAGAATTGTTACTCAGGGACAGACAGAATTGTTACTGAGTGCCAGAGAATTGTTACTTAGGGCCACAGAAACGTTAGATAGGGCCACAGAATTGTTACTCAGGGACAGACACAGAATTGTTACTGAGGGCCACAGAACTGTTACTTAGGGCCACAGAAATGTTAGTTAGGGCCACAGAATTGTTACTAAGGGACAGACAGAATTGTTACTGAGGGCCACAGAACTGTTACTTAGGGCCACAGAAACGTTAGTTAGGGCCACAGAATTGTTACTCGGACAGACACAGAATTGTTACTGAGGGCCACAGAATTGTTACTGAGGGCCACAGAACCGTTACTTAGGGCCACAGAATTGTTACTCAGGGACACAGAATTGTTACTGAGGGCCACAGAACCGTTACTTAGGGCCACAGAATTGTTACTCAGGGACAGACACAGAATTGTTACTCAGGGACACAGAATTGTTACTGAGGGCCACAGAACCGTTACTTAGGGCCACAGAATTGTTACTCAGGGACACAGAATTGTTACTGAGGGCCACAGAACCGTTACTTAGGGCCACATAATTGTTACTCAGGGACACAGAATTGTTACTTAGGGCCACAGAAACGTTACTCAGGGACACAGAATTGTTACTGAGGGCCACAGAACCGTTACTTAGGGCCACAGAATTGTTACTCAGGGACAGACACAGAATTGTTACTCAGGGACACAGAATTGTTACTGAGGGCCACAGAACCGTTACTTAGGGCCACAGAAACGTTACTCAGGGACACAGAATTTTTACTGAGGGCCACAGAACCGTTACTTAGGGCCACAGAATTGTTACTCAGGGACAGACACAGAATTGTTACTGAGGGACACAGAATTGTTACTGAGGGCCACAGAACCGTTACTTAGGGCCACAGAAACGTTAATCAGGGACACAGAATTGTTACTGAGGGCCACAGAACCGTTACTTAGGGCCACAGAATTGTTACTCAGGGACAGACACAGAATTGTTACTGAGGGACACAGAATTGTTACTGAGGGCCACAGAACCGTTACTTAGGGCCACAGAATTGTTACTCAGGGACAGACACATAATTGTTACTCAGGGACACAGAATTGTTACTGAGGGCCACAGAACCGTTACTTAGGGCCACAGAATTGTTACTCAGGGACACAGAACTGTTACTGAGGGACACAGAACCGTTACTTAGGGCCACAGAATTGTTACTCAGGGACAGACACAGAATTGTTACTCAGGGACACAGAATTGTTACTGAGGGCCACAGAACCGTTACTTAGGGCCACAGAATTGTTACTCAGGGACACAGAATTGTTACTCAGGGACACAGAATTGTTACTGAGGGACACAGAATTGTTACTCAGGGACAGACACAGAATTGTTACTGAGGGCCACAGAACTGTTACTTAGGGCCACAGAACTGTTACTTAGGGCCACAGAACTGTTACTTAGGGCCACAGAAACGTTACTCAGGGACACAGAATTGTTACTCAGGGACACAGAATTGTTACTGAGGGACACAGAATTGTTACTGAGGGCCACAGAATTGTTACTCAGGGACACAGAATTGTTACTCAGGGACACAGAATTGTTACTGAGGGACACAGAATTGTTACTCAGGGACAGACACAGAATTGTTACTCAGGTACAGACACTGAATTGTTACTCAGGGACAGACAGAATTGTTACTGAGGGCCACAGAAATGTTACTTAGGGCCACAGAAACATTACTCAGGGACACAGAATTGTTACTCAGGGACAGACACAGAATTGTTACTCAGGGACAGACACAGAATTGTTACTGAGGGACACAGAATTGGTACTGAGGGCCACAGAACCGTTACTTAGGGCCACAGAAACGTTACTCAGGGACAGACACAGAATTGTTACTCAGGGACAGACACAGAATTGTTACTGAGGGACACAGAATTTTTACTGAGGGACACAGAATTGTTACTGAGGGACACAGAATTGTTACTCAGGGACACAGAATTGTTACTGAGGGCCACAGAACCGTTACTTAGGGCCACAGAATTGTTACTCAGGGACAGACACAGAATTGTTACTCAGGGACACAGAATTGTTACTGAGGGCCACAGAACCGTTACTTAGGGCCACAGAATTGTTACTCAGGGACAGACACAGAATTGTTACTCAGGGACACAGAATTGTTACTGAGGGACACAGAATTGTTACTGAGGGCCACAGAATTGTTACTCAGGGACACAGAATTGTTACTGAGGGACACAGAATTGTTACTGAGGGACACAGAATTGTTACTCAGGGACAGACACAGAATTGTTACTGAGGGCCACAGAACTGTTACTTAGGGCCACAGAACTGTTACTTAGGGCCACAGAAACGTTACTCAGGGACACAGAATTGTTACTGAGGGACACAGAATTGTTACTGAGGGACACAGAATTGTTACTCAGGGACAGACACAGAATTGTTACTGAGGGCCACAGAACTGTTACTTAGGGCCACAGAACTGTTACTTAGGGCCACAGAAACGTTACTCAGGGACACAGAATTGTTACTCAGGGACACAGAATTGTTACTGAGGGACACAGAATTGTTACTGAGGGACACAGAATTGTTACTGAGGGCCACAGAACTGTTACTTAGGGCCACAGAACTGTTACTTAGGGCCACAGAAACGTTACTCAGGGACACAGAATTGTTTCTCAGGGACACAGAATTGTTACTTAGGGCCACAGAATTGTTACTCAGGGACACAGAATTGTTACTCAGGGACACAGAATTGTTACTGAGGGACACAGAATTGTTACTCAGGGACAGACACAGAATTGTTACTGAGGGCCACAGAACTGTTACTTAGGGCCACAGATCTGTTACTTAGGGCCACAGAACTGTTACTTAGGGCCACAGAAACGTTACTCAGGGACACAGAATTGTTACTCAGGGACACAGAATTGTTACTGAGGGACACAGAATTGTTACTGAGGGACACAGAATTGTTACTCAGGGACAGACACAGAATTGTTACTGAGGGCCACAGAACTGTTACTTAGGGCCACAGAACTGTTACTTAGGGCAACAGAAACGTTACTCAGGGACACAGAATTGTTACTCAGGGAAACAGAATCGTTTAATTAAAGAGTATGTCAGACAACATGCAGAGGAGTGGCAGAGGAGGCAATGTTTTAGGAGCGAGCAGACGTGGCAGCAGAGGAAGGGGTCGAGGCAGCACTATTCGCAGCCAGAGGCTAGTGCTCCCGGTGTCATCCAGTACAGTGAGGAAGAGCTAACAGAGGGCGGTCAGGAACGGGGGGAGACATCCGCCTCTTCAGCAGCCAGGCGAAGAAGTAGTGGCGAGGAGAGTGGCTCGGTAGCCGGTCTAGAGACAGGTCTGTCTCCTGACCCACACGCAGCCGAGGGGGCTAGTAGTGAGGCGGAGACCCTAATTGATGATGATGAGGCTGATCGCACTTGGCAGCCTCGTCGTCATCAGGCTATTGCTTCCGCATCATCAGGAGAAGAGGGTGGCAGCTTGGCAGCGAGCAAAACAGTCGGTGGGTTGTCTCCATCGCCACACTCTGCCATGTGCCACTTTCAGATCTCCTCACACACTGCTGGTGTGTTGAATTTTTTGATATAGGGTGCTGGCAGATTACGGGCCTCCCATAACTGCTGCCAGGCCCCTAATCTGCCATGGGCCCCTATACCGCCTCCTCATGCTGCTGCCAGGTCCACAGTCTCTCATGCCATGTGCCACTTTCAGGTCTCCTCACACTGCTGGTGTGTTGAATTTTTTGACATAGGGTGCTGGCAGATTACGGGCCTCCCATAGCTGCTGCCAGGCCCCTAATCTGCCATAGGCCCCTATATACCGCCTCCTCATGCTGCTGCCAGGTCCAGAGTCTCTCATGGGTCCCTGTACGGCCTCCCATTGCTGCTGTCTCCATCGCCACACTCTGCCATGTGCCACTTTCAGGTCTCCTCACACTGCTGGTGTGTTGAATTTTTTGACATAGGGTGCTGGCAGATTACGGGCCTCCTATAGCTGCTGCCAGGCCCCTAATCTGCCATAGGCCCCTATATACCGCCTCCTCATGCTGCTGCCAGGTCCAGAGTCTCTCATGGGTCCCTGTACGGCCTCCCATTGCTGCTGTCTCCATCGCCACACTCTGCCATGTGCCACTTTCAGGTCTCCTCACACACTGCTGGTGTGTTGAATTTTTTGACATAGGGTGCTGGCAGATTACGGGCCTCCCATAGCTGCTGCCAGGCCCCTAATCTGCCATGGGCCCCTATATACCGCCTCCTCATGCTGCTGCCAAGTCCAGAGTCTGTCATGGGTCCCTGTACGGCCTCCCATTGCTGCTGTCTCCATCGCCACACTCTGCCATGTGCCACTTTCAGGTCTCCTCACACTGCTGGTGTGTTGAATTTTTTGACATAGGGTGCTGGCAGATTACGGGCCTCCCATAGCTGCTGCCAGGCCCCTAATCTGCCATGGGCCCCTATACCGCCTCCTCATGCTGCTGCCAGGTCCAGAGTCTCTCATGGGTCCCTGTACAGCCTCCCATTGCTGCTGTCTCCATCGCCACACTCTGCCATGTGCCACTTTCAGGTCTCCTCACACTGCTGGTGGGTTCCATTTTGTCATAGGGTGCTGACAGATTACGGGCCTCCCATTGCTGCTGCCAGGCCTGTAATCTGCCATGGGCCTCCGTACCGCCTGGTCACGCTGCTGCTGGGTCCACAGTGTGACATGGGTCCCTGTACCGCCTCCCATTGCTCCCACTCTGCCATGTGCCACTTTGAGGTCTCCTCACACTCCTGCTGGTTTCCATTTTGTCATAGGTTGCTGTATGGCCTCCCATTGCTGCTGCCTCCACCGCCACACTGTGGCTCCAAACACTGGTTTTGGCCCCGTGACTGGTCAAATGAGTGAAGTGTGCGGTGATTCTAAGATCGACGGCACTCATCTGCATGTCATACTGACTGACAGTATTATTTCTCTTCCCCAGCAGACTCCAAGGGCATTTAAATTAAAGGTACAGTGTTCTGCACTAATATTAAGTCTCTCTGAAGCCTAGAAACACCCTTTTTTAAGTTAAATTCACAGCGAATATATTCGACTCGAATCGAATATTGTCCACGAATTCGCCGAATCAGTCGAATCGAATTTTTGAATACTTCGCTCATCTCTAGTCATGAGGATTGGATCCAAGCTGCATATATGTGAACCACCACTAAGTCCTCATGCACACTGGACGTTTTTACAGCTGCTGTTTTTGGCTTTTGACGTTTTTTTCTACAGCTAGTAAATACCCCAGCATGGTATCCTATGTGTCCATGCACACATAGACTGTAATCAACATTTTTTGGCTGGTATGCTTTTTGGCTGGAAAAACCCCCCAGGACTAGTGGGTTTCTAGAGGAGTTTTTTAGCTGTAAAAACGCTCTAACACTGAAAAATGTGGTAAAACGCCGCAAACCAGCGTTTTTGGACTTTTTTTGAGCAACAAAATTTTTTTTGTTTTGGTACAAAAAATGCTAAAAAATGCAAATGCAGCTAAACGCGGCAAAACGTCGCTAAATGCTAATGCAAAAACACTAAAAAAAGCTGAAAAACTCAAGTTTTTACTGTGACTTTACACAGCTAACGTTACCAACGTGATCAAAACGTCCAGTGTGCATGAGGGCTTAGTGTGCTATATTGCTTGGTTGCTTGCCTTCTTCTCAACATACATTATAAATCATAGCCACACAGGTAAGCGTCATTTTGCTTGTGTAGGAAAATGAGATAGAAACCACCCCAGAAAGTAAATCTTGCAGTTCTCACTAGAACAGGAATAGAAGGGACATTTTTTCAATGGGTACACCTGTTCTGAGACAACTGTCTAAGAGGGGAATTTTCCTCACTTTATGGGGGGTTTTCTCTCACCTTCTGTTGCAACTCTGGGACAGGAAGTGAAGGTAAATCCCCCCAATGGGACACAGACAGCAGAAAATACACTGACAGTGATTATAATCCTTCCTAACTCTATGCAAAACTAAAAAAACAATGGCACTCATTAGAACTGAGCAAGTCACTTGGCTGAGTGGTGAAACATCTTTTACTTAACAGAACAAGTTCATTTTGAATGTAAATAACTTTTACTACCTATACAATGATTTGGATAAATGAGAACACTTATAAACTCATAGCTCACTCATAGCCCACTAAACTCAAAATGTAAGTAAGCAAAGGCAAAACAAGTAATACACATTGTTGATAATAACGAAGTAACCTGATGTAGTGAAACAAAAAAAAGGATTGTAGCACTAACCCCTTAGGAGTCGCTGAGATTTTGGGTCCCCCTATAGTACTGCACAGCCAGGTAACACGCATTTTCTTCAGACCTTGTACACTGGAGACAGTAAACAGTTCTTGAGATAGTTTTTTTTTGTTTTTGTTTTATTAAGGGGTATTGAACGTGGATGGGGTTGAGGGGTGTATGGAATGTCCAAGGAACTGTGAACATGAGGACAAATCTCCTAATAACTATGTACAAGCCCATAGACAAGCAGTCTTTCCTTCATGAGCTCTTCAGCCCTTCTGGTGTACCTCATCATATCCCAGATAAATCCTCCTCTTCACCCAGATGCCTGAGGGAATCCCTGGGCAAGGGGACCCAGAAACTGCCACTTGGTAAAGCAGCCCCAGTTGAGGAGCTAGTTGGGTTTGCCACCTGACTGCCCTCTCCCCTTATCTGGCCCAGGGGGTGCAGGATTACTCACTCAGTCCTCTCCTGCAAGCTAGTGGGTTGGTGGCTGCCTTCAGGCCTTACACTGAGCTGGCACCTGCTTCCCAGGCTGTCCTCTCTCAGGGGATGGTTGAGGCTGAGATACTCCTTCCAAGATCCTTCCTGCAGATGGGCCCTCCCTGGGCCCCCTCCCAGGCACCACACTCTCCACACTCTCACATCATCTTCCACCTGACACTGACTACTTCCTGTTCAGGCTCTCTCATGTTTAAGAGCTGTCCTGACCTCATTCCAAGCCTCCTGCTAGGGGATTGGTCAGAGTCCTTTGAGTATGCAGATCAGCCCCTTCTCACCCCCACTCACTGCCTTCTAGAAATGTTCCAAGCTTCTAGACCAGGGGGAGGTATCATGGAACTGACCTGCAGAGCCCTCAGCTCTGACCTAAAGTCACCTGGCTGATTCATCTCAAGCTAACTCATACCAGCCTCTAACTAAAAACCTATCTAGCTCCTCCTAGCTAATTAGAGGGGCTCTACAGAGTGATCAGCTTTTTTACTGTAAGAGCTGTGAGCATAGAGGACACTTCCACAAGGACTGATAATCAACTGTTGGGGATTTTTAGCATCGAATCCTATCCTGATGACATTCGTTACCAGGTTAGAAAATGAAAAGAATCTCCCCACTGAGGACACCAGTAAAAAAAAACTAGACAGACTGTTCTGTCTCTCCAATCTAAGCATTGAAAGTGTGATCTCTGTAACTTACAGTTATGATGAGATAGCGATAACTACAATCTCAGTTGGATACCACAGTCAGTGACTCAATCAAGATGATATCTTGTAGATCTTGTGAAGTGTATTCCATAAACTGAGAGAATCTTACAACAATGAACATCTGATAGGTCAAAAGATCATAATGTATCCTGCTTCATGACATGAGGCTAGATGCTGCAATGCATTACTGGGAAGGGGGTGGGCTATCTATACAGCATTAACTAAACCAAAGGAAAGGGAGAAGCAGAAACAAAATACAGAGAACACTTAAAGGCATATGACAGTCAATATGACAGTCATGTGAAACATGACACAGACACAACAGAAGTTTTGAACTTTTCCCATTTTCTGTATCTTTGTTGTAAGGATTTCCTGTCACTGAGACAATGGAAGAAATTTCTCCCCAAAAAATTGACTATGATTTAAAACTATATCCAGTATCGATGATAAGATTGGATTTCCACCTTAAAGCTGAATTTGGATGGCCCAAAAAATACAACCTGCCTGTACTCACCCTGACCCCCATTCCAGTATATGCAAGATATAAAGCTTGTTCTGTGTAGGGGGGAATCTAATAGAGAGTAAAACTTAAATTATCCATGGGTCTCACGGCAGCCGACGTTCCAGTCTTCTTCCCTGCTGCCGCAGAATGGGGACAGATCCTCAAAGTCATCATAAGGAAAGCGCAAATCTGCCTGAGTTCAGGTTGTGGGAGGTTCAGTAAACCCAGCATGAAGTATGCACACTCCGAACTTAGAACTGAACCCCACTGAAGTACTGTATGTTAGAGGCAAATTTGGTTATTTTTAAGGATAGAAAAAAGGATATGGGAGCTGTGCAATGCCATAAGGGACAGATTCAAGGGCAACATTGAAAATACACAATTTTGCCCCCTCTTAGCAAAATGTTTGGGGATGCCTTTAAGGTGTAGATAGTGTTAGGGAACAATACAATTTTCACAGACAGTTTTCATTTCCATAATAAAAGGGAAAAAACACTGTGAGGTTTTACTTAAAGTGGAACTTTACTCATAAAATGAAAATGTGTAAAGAGGCAGGCTTTTTAATTCAGACAATACTTACGATGTCTCTTCTGCATTAATGTTTTCTTTCCAACTTTTTCAGAAATGTACACGTAGCGCACACAGCTCAGTGTACAATTTCGGCACCTGCCGAGTGAATGTGCCCAAGTAACATCATCCAATCCCTGCCAATCAAAATGGCCAAAGATCAGAACCTGAGAGAAGAATGTCCAAAGATGTCAGTGGCTGGTGAAGGTGCCCGTGAACAGAATGGTGAGTATAGTTTCACTTTAAAATTTCACTTCATGCCTTTCAACAGTGGGGGATACCTTCCAAGGGCTTTCCGGCTCCCCAATCCTGACTTTCCAAGAAGGAGATGGGGGTATCATGGTGGGGACTTACTGAGAAATCTGGAAGTCCACTTTATTAGAAGGAGGTCCCTCAGATAACCTCTTGGCAGAAGAATGAATACAGGGCAGCATTAGTACCCCTTACCCATTCCCAGAAAGAGTTAACTGTGAATAAAATACAACGTCCTGTTGAGAAACACACTAAAGTATACAGTATAAGCTCTCAAGAAATGCATTGAGATGGACTGTTTTCTGTGCATTAAATATAAAATCTGAGTGGAACATGTTCCTTTGCTTTCCTCTGAGCTTGGTACCCCCACCAGACACTGCACTGTGTGTTGACTTACCAGTATGGAGCAGAAGCACCAGCAAAACAAAACGGCAGAAGTGGTGCATTTCTTACAACTTCTGAAATTAAAGAACTGATTACACTGTTCAACAAATTTTTATTTTTTGCCAGTTTTGGAAACAAAAGGATCCATTTCTTAATGAATTTCACATTCTGAGTTCAAATATAACAATGAAATTTGTCAATTGGCTCTAGTTTTTCTGTAAACGGAAAGTTTTCTACTATAGGCGTAATGACTACATAATGCACAATAATTATATAGATAGATGTCTTTCCACAAATATAAAGCAAGTGATATTGACTACATAACAAAGCCTAAATGGCATAATATATTGCATAGGATTACCAAGAAAAATTATAGCCATAAGCTAAGCTGAATCATTTTAATACTTAGGATTCTCACTAGTTTTGTCTTCAGTTTGTGTCGGTTTTGCTTCTCTTGGCTTTTCTCTTGTATTCGAGGAAAGGGCTATCTCTTACAACTGCACGTGACTACACGCTTCAGGTTCTTCCTCACTTGACTCAACCACGAAGGATTCTGGTGCTTTAGGAATTGGTAGCCCCTCTCCATGAGGAACTGGACGTATTGCTGATGGAATATTTGGATAGTGCACAGATAACTTTTTCTTCTTATTTAGCCCTTTTACAATTGGAGGCACCATACAAAAGTAACAATTACTAACATGATCTGTTGGCTCTCTCCAAATCATTGGCACAACGAAAGGCATAGATGCCTTTTTTCCATTCAACCATTGCTCCAGTGCCGTCCCACAAGAATTGCAGCATATATGTGGTGCCCAGCTCTTGTCCTGGTCTCCTATCTTGCAACCAAAATACAAGTTGTAGGCTTTCTTAATCATTCCTGTTATCCTCCTTTTTTGTGAGATAAAAGTTATTTCACCGCAGATATAGCAGAAATTATCTGCTTTATTCACACAAGTTCGAGGCATTACTGAGTAGCCTATATAAGCATAAAACGAAATGTAAAGATGCTGTCGAACTACAATCAGCTACAGATACTGCAGCTTTTATGCAGTGAAGTGATGCAATTAAAGGCTAATATTGCATCATCTCAGTATACATGCAATTTTCTATTGGTCACCAGTATCAATTGCGCAATATGCAGCTGAAGTTGCATCATAATTTTGAATGGCTTACGTCATTAGATGGGTGAATATATCATGGAAACTAGAGCCAATCAACATTTTTTAGGGTCATTTTCGTTTTCAGCACCCCAAAATTATGTAAGATTAGCTAATTTTATGCCCAAAACTTTTTACCTGTTGAACAGTGGTAGAGGTCTGCTGACTCATTAATTCTGAGTGTCAGAGCTCTCTTGCACAGTACTTTTTTTCCATCACACAATGTCCTAAGTATGATGGTTAGAATCATTTAACTTTCTGAACTCAGAACTGCCCCTGCCTGTGACTGGACAGTGAAAGGAGAAGCAGTGCAGTGATGAGCTCATCAGCATGCTCTTTCTCAGTACACAAACCAATTGGCTCCTTCTTCTGATTCTTCTTTTAACATTTACATTTAATAATGTATTAAGTGGAACTAACTTCTATCAATAAACATAAACTATTTTTAATCCTTATGCTTCTAGCATTGGTTGATTGAAAGATATATGATATTTTCTTGTTGTAAACTTTTTTTTTACATTTCCTCAGTTGCTTCCTGGTTTCTGGGCTAGACCAAAATGATGTCATACATCGCAGGAGTCTTCATGGGCATGGGCATTGGCTCCTGTCTAAATTGGCCCTAGTATGTGAGTTAGGGACTTTAGATTGTAAGCTCCTTGAGGGTTAGGGACTGATGTGAATATACTATATATGTAAAACTCTGCGTAAATTGATGGTGCTATATAAGTACCTGTAATAAATAAATGCTATGTGACTCACCTGCACTTACTCAAGATGACATTGGCTAGAAATACTGGGGGCAGGGGCGGACTGACCATTTGAGCACTCGTGCACTGCCCAAGGGCCCGGGGTCAGTAGGGGGCCCCATGCAATGCCCCTGGTACCTTTTATAGGCTTTTTTTGGGTGTGCTTTGAGTGTGGGCAAGGACACAGGGGTCCCATGATCCCCTATTGCCTGGGGGCCCCATGAGTTGTCACTCCGCCCCTGACTGGGGGGTGTTTTTCAAAGTGAGTTCTCAACAAAATAACCACTTGCCCTACGGAAGATTTACCCCCCTTCATGACCAGGCCATTCTTTTCTACTTTAGCTGACAATTGCACGGTCATGCAATGCTGTACCCAAGCAACTACAAACTATGAGATATATACTGGAATTTGTATTTATTTATTTTTTAATACTAGCAATGGAGGCAATCAGCAACTTAATACAGGACTGCGACACTGCTGCGGTCAATCTGACACTAACTGATGCTGGGGGAACTAACAAACTGCCACTGACATCACCAGTACAATTATTACACTGTCACTGTACTAATGACACTGGGCAGGAAGAGGTTAACATCTAGGACGATCAAGGGGTTATATAAGTGCCTAACATGTGTTTGTGTGTGTACTGTGTGCTGCTTTTACTGTGAATCTAGTTTTTTTCATTCCCTGCTTAGCTTTGCCTGTCACTGGACACAGCTCTGTGCTGTTTATACTGACAGAGCTGTGTTCTATGAATCTGAGAGCCAATCGCCGGACTGGCACCTGGTGAGTGGCATGTGCTGTGACTTTTTTTAGCCACCATGCCAGGCCTCCTGCCTGGGGATTGGCAAGATTCCTCTAAGAATTGAGATCAGCCCCTCCTCACCCCTGCCCACTGCTTCTAGAAACTTCTCCATGTGTCTAGAGCAGGGGGAGGTATCAGAGAACTGACCTGTAAAGCCCTTCAACCTTAACCTGAAGTAACCTTGCTGACTCACTCCCAGGCTTCTAGCAAGTCTCTAACTATGCGCACAAAAAACAAATATCTTACACTAGAGGGTGTTACAAATATATTGTGATGACCCCTTAGTTCAGGAGTGCCAAGTCATACTTTAAGTTTCATAGTAAAGATACAGTAGATATGGTCTGACATACTGCACTAACTACCTACCATTTATTATAGCAATATCAAGCTATAGGCACTCTATCCTGTACAGTGCTTGAGGACAGTAAAAGCAATCCTGACAAGATGAATGTGACATGGAGAGTGTGGACAGAACAAGTATTCTTCCTTCTTTTTGCTTGTCATTCAAATGAAGCAATTAAAGGATTTGTAAACCCAACATTTCATATTCCTCATATGTGCCTGCTGTACCATGTTCTTGTATGAAAAAGTATCCTGCGCTCTTTGTATTGCTTCCTTTTTGTGAGTTACTGTCAGTTCCTCTGCTTTCCTATTTTAATAAAAACTTGAACACACCGCGGTCAATTCTCTAGTTGTGCTGGAAACTCAGCCTGCTTTCCTCCACTGATCAGACTTATCCTGACATGCAACTCCCCCCACATAGCCATTCTCTGGGAAGACCAAAAAGTGCTGCTGTTTCTCCTCCAGCAGCTCTTCAGGCTCCTTATGTAGCTGAGAACAAAGGGTGAGTGATCACTTATAAAAAGGGAAAATGTTGTTTATAATGTTTTTATATCTACACAAAAATGTTTTACCTTTCATGTTTAAAAACACTGAATGAGTTGTTTTACAAGGTAAGGTTTTACATATACTTTCACAGATTCTTGCAGCTGGAATGACCAGGGCAAGCAATTAGCGATTAGGATGGTGTGTGGTGTGTAGCTACATACGAACAGCAGCGGCCACTGTCAGCCTGCTTTTAGTTTAAATAAGCTGAGTAGCCACTGCTAATCGCATGCCCCGGCCATTCAAGCTGCAAGAATCTGCTGATTCTTGCCACTGGAATCCAGTGGCTGCAGCTGAACGGCCATGAGATGTGGCCTAATAGTTATCAACATCTTATATGATAATTGTCTAATCCATTCAAGAGATTTCACTTTATTTCCTGTGCTGTAGACACAGGGAGAGCAAATAATTCCAAAATGAGAGCAATTTCCCCACAATCGTCACCAGAGTACATTTACCCATTGGAAAATGTCTCCTTCATTCCTGTTCCTGAGGACAACTCCTACATGAATATTGTGGCCCTATGTATCTGAAAATCGACAAGCTGCTTAAAAATGGCTTTAGAAGTGCAGGTAATAGTTTACGCTGACCTGATGAAAGCACATTGTTACCCCACTATGGGGTCAATTCACTAAAGATGGAAAAAAATGTCCAATTCACAAAAAAACACTAAAAAAACAGGTTGTGTGGTATTTAATGTAGAATGAAAAATGTGCCAGTAAAAAAAAAATGCAGTAAGCTGTTAAGACCAACAAGTGGAATAGAAAGTAAAAAGAGATGCAATATTTATCACCAGGGTTTTGCTGGCAGTATCACATGCATTTCATATGCAGTGTGGGGTCCCCCCCCCCAGTCCTTACCAGGCCCTTCAGGTCTGGTATGGATGTTAAGGGGAACCCTGCGCCAAGATAAAAAAAAAACGTCCCTTAGGATGTGGTATGGATATTGGGGGGACCCCTCACGCCATTTTTTAAAGAAAAAAAGCCATGGGGTTTCCCCAAAATCTATACCAGACCTAAAGGACATTTTTTTTTAACTTTGAGGTTTTCCTTAAAATCCATACCAGATCCGAAATGCCTGGTATCTATGGGGGGAGGGAACCCCAACCACACTTTTTTTTTTACATAATTTGCCGGCATGTTTTGTTTACATTCATCTGGCAGCTGATGAATCATTTGTTGGTGAGGACGCGGCAGCTGGCTTCCTTAACCACTTGCCCTCCAGAGGATTTACACCCCTTCCTGACCAGACCATTTTTTGCATTACAGCGCTGCATTATTTTAACTGACAATTGCGCGGTCATGCAATGCTGCACCCAAATTAAATTTACATCCCTTTTCCCCATGAATAGAGCTTTCTTATGGTGGTATTTGATTGCCTGTACGTTTTTTATTTTTTGCGCTATAACAAAAAAAGGCGGACAATTTTGAGAAAAAAAAACAATATTTTTGACATTTTGCTATTAAACATGTACAGTAAAAAATTTTTAAAAATCTAATTTCATCATAAATTTAGGCCAAAATGTATTCTGCTACATATCTTTGCTAAAAAAAAATCCCAATACGTGTAAATGAATTGGTTTACATGACCTGGGATTTTTTTGTAATTTATTTTTATTTTAATAGTCGGCGATCAGCGACTTATAGCGGGTCTGCGGCAGGAATTCTGACACTGGAGGAAGTGACTTGGTGTCACTGACATCCCCAGTGACACCAATAAAGTGATCAGTGCTAATAAAAAGCCCTGACACTGTACTAATCACACTGGGCAGGAATGGGTTAACATGTGGGGTTTTCAAAGGGTTAACTGTGTGCTGTTTTACTGTGGGCTGTGTGTGTGCTTTCAACTGTAAGCACACTGCTTTGCATGGCTCTGTTATGCAGAGCCATGCAAAGCAGTGTGCAGGAGTTGACAGGGGAGAGAACTGTTTACTGTTTCCATACAGATCTCTCTATCTGTTGGTAATTCTCCTCGATCACTGGGTGCCAGCGGATAATCACAGGCTGGAACCCGGTGATTGACAGCTGAGACCGTGAATAGCCGCGCACGCTCCCTACCCGGAATTGCTAAATCACATATATATACATGATTTTGTGCACCCCTAGGGCGGTGGGAAAGCGGTTAACATCCAGCTACCGTGCGATAAATAACTGCTTGAAAATATGCGGTAATTACAGCAATACCGATATTTTACCGCAAGAGTTATTTACTGCAAAATTCTTAGTGAATTGCACATTTGCAAAAGATTTACTGCGTGCGTTATTTTACCGCAGTTTTTCAGTCACTATTTCACTCTTAGTGAATTGACCCCCAAAGTCATGGCTAAATTGCCAACAATGCAATGTCATGAGCTTTGACTTAAAGTGTGGTCCTTGCTACAAAATATTTGCAGGCTGTAATAATTCCATCTGAATTAAAGTGAAATCAAATGCTATCAGAACACTGCATGCAGGGGCGGACTGACAATTCATGGGGCCCCCGGGCAATAAGGGATCATGGGGCCCCTGTGTCCTTGCCCAAACTCAAAAAAGCCTATGAAAAAGGTACCAGTGGCATCTCATGGGGCCCCCTACTGACCCCGGGCCCTCGGGCAGAGCCCGAGTTTCCAAATGGTCAGTCCACCCCTGACTGCATGCATGATACTATATATGCAATGGCTAAAAAGCATTGTACTAAAATGTAAGAAATGCTATTTAGAATATTTCCTGGATACTTACAATATTGTGGCTATTCAACCGCATTGTTATATAAACTGGCTATGTTTTTCTATGGTGGGATGCTAGCCAGGAAATCAATTTACAAACTGGGACACTTAATCTGCTTTATCTAATTTTATCCTTGATTTATACACAAGTTTTTGTACATGGAACTCAAATTATGCTGTCACCATTTTAAAGTGATGGATGTTACTTGAGTGATTGCATGTATTTGTTTTTTCAATACAATTTAACTAGGATTTGACCAAGCAAGCTATACATATTGCTAATGTATGGACCCAAGTCAATCTAATGAAATCTATGTTTAGTTAAGTCAATGGGCTTTAGGACTGTGTCAATGGGCAAATGCAGTTTGAGAGTCTTCTGAGAACTTTCAGAATTTATTGCCAGGTGTATTTGATGGTTTCAAGCTGTCTTTGCATTCTCATAAACTTGTATGAAGAGAGAAGAAAGTCTAAAAATGAACAAAAGCCCATTGACACAGGCCCCCTAGCTGGACTTGCTAAAGAAGAGTTGATCTTAAATCCCCCCTGTGGTTTTATAGTGGGTGTAAACCTTTACATACACCCAGCGAAGTGACTGGCCTCAGGTGATGCACAGAGATGAAACAAATCCTTCTATATAGGTTGTACCTGTCTATCTGCAGTCTGATCTTCTCTATATTTATTTAAAGTGCAGAATTTATAAAGCTTGTCTGAGATGTCAGAAAAAAGGTGGCGGAGAGCTGAAGTTAGCCTCTGTAGACCTCAGTGAGAGCTGACTGGAGCTGATTGGAGGAAAGCCCCATCCCCACACAGGAACAGGGCTGAGGCTATCAAAACACTGGAGCTCCCTTCCCTGTCACCATTTTCTCTTGGTGTCAGGAAAACATGTCCGAAGTTATACATACTGCTAGCAGAGGAATGAGGCAGCACACAGAAATGACACTTAGCACTCTTAATTGAGACAAGTACACACTATAGAGGGATATGCTTTGTTCATATTTCATGTCTGATGTTTACAACCACTTTAAGACAATTTTAATTTGTTTGGATAATTATAATGTTCTGTATTATTTGTTAGAATTTTTTTTAACTAATTTTAGTAAAATACTGAGTGCATATGATATCCCCTACCCATTTGTATCAGAAAGACTGAATTGGCAAAGGTATGTGTGGTTTTTTTTTAATTATCCTTGGGTGAGAGAAGCAAAGGGGAAAAACTGTGTGCTAGAGTTCCACTTTAAACTACTATACAGAACAAAGAGAAAGAGAAAAAGAAACTATGCAGACAGAAATTTCACAACCTTTGATAGGACATTTAGGATTACAACATGTCCAGCTTATGGCAAACACATATGCAGGACTTTGTACACCCAAATAACCCAACTAGTTAAATCTTGCAGAATTTGAACTCTGATAAGAAAGACGTCAGGATACATTTCTTCACAAACTTGGCAGACAGTTACAAAACAGTACATTCACACACCAAAACAAACTGTTTATTCATCTAAAGTGTACTAAACCCACAACAATAAAACCAGTCTGTATATGCAGAAAAGCATGCTTGTTATACTCACTGTGGAACCTAAGGGGTTAATCCTCTGCATTGTGTAAAACGGAAGTTTGATCCTGTCTTCTCAGATCATGCCCTTCTTCCTTTGTCCCCAATCCATCTGCTGATAGAATAGAGCCTTGGGGGCAAGCTACACATGCTCAGTTTGGTATGTATTGCTAGAGAGGTTTTTGTTCCTTTGGCGAGTGCAAGTGATCAGCACATGGTCAATCAGCACTGTCCAGACAGAGGGTCAGGGGTCCTGCAGCCTCAGGACAATCAGGGGATAATGAAAACTCCTGCTACAAGTTTTAACCAGTGCTCAGCCGGACACTGATAGAAGTCACAAGACTGGTTTAACTGCTGATGAGAAAAGGTATTTAGCAGTTTATATTTACTAAAATAATTGCATTTCCATGTTCTGTGTACTGTGGAAGAATAGATATAGTGAATGCAGGGTCCTGGTTTTACTAACACTTTAAGTCAGACATCCCCGTTTTAAGCAACTATATAATAGCCCCCAATTTCAAAACAGGGTCCTGTGATGTGCAGGAAATTTGGAATCTTCAGTTTCCAAGGTCTCAGGTGAATAATCTGTCAGCCAAGATTTTTTTTAGCCCTAAGGAAATAGAATGGGGTTAGGGATACTATATGGTGTATTTCTTTTATACTTTAAAGGATAAGTTCACCTTTGGTTTTTAGGGTGGAACATGTAGCATGTACCCAATGCTGCAGCCATTGCTCCTCCCCCCCTACCTGTGACAGCAGTACAGGGAAAAGCTCCCTGTACTAGCTGTAACTTTTTAAAAACAGCGCAGCTGCGTGGGGCTCCACCCACACGGCCGTGTCATTCATTCACAGTGTTCTGTGAATAAATTAACTACAAGTCCCAGCAGCCTTAGCCTCTGTCAACTTGTAGTTCTCATTGAACTACCACAACGCTGTGAAGCAACATGGTAGTTCAGTAATTCTTCCTGTCAGTGTATCTGCTTGCCCATATGGGATATATGAACACACAGATACACTGACAGGTCTGCAGGAGACCTGCATGGCACCAGTAATCTGCTGATTGCTAATGCTTTACAGGCTCCTGCAACTAAAAAGAATAAATGCACTTTTTTTTTTACCTACAAAAAAATGTGCATTAATTTTTATTGGTCAAAAAGTGAAATTATTCTTTAAACGCTATCTGCGTATCCAGAACAAGTAGTTAAAATCACAAAAGAAGTTTAACAATATAGACCAATACACTGCAATTTGTACACAGATGTTTCAGACTTTTTCACCATTATCAGTGCAAGGTACTGAAAAAAACATGATTTATACAGAGTACAATCTTGCAGAGGAACAAGAAAAGAGAACCAGTCAAATTATAATGAGGGGGCCAAAACAATTAAACAGCCCATCACTGGAATGCTGTAAAGTAAAACTTTACCTTTCAAGAAAACCTTTCTTCGATAAAATAAAAAAAATCAAACACCAAGGGATATGTTCATCCTTTATAGACACAGGAGAAGGGTCATGTAAACCATTCTTTTATGATCAGACTATATTTCTTCCACATTGCTACTGGATTTGGTTATCAATTGTTCCATTTGCTGGGGAAAGTCAGCACTTTATCACTATCTCTGTCCCTATCGATATCTCTGGCAGTTTTTTCAATACCACTTCAGGCGCCTATCCAGTATGGTGCTGTGGCTCCATTTCTGCATATCCAGAAATACATCTGGGGTGGCAGATGTGTAGGCAGATGAAGTTTACCCTCCCTTCTGTAGGTTGCGCTGTGTTGCTGGCTGATGTACAGAGGCACTGGAGGGTGAGAAGAACATTGTTCCGCTCCAGATTTTGGAGGTGTCACCAGGGCAGCAGTGGTCCAATTGGACACTGCAACACTGGGTGACCTCAGTGGCAATCTTTAGTGTGGGAAATGCTAATAAATAGAAGTGGCCCGCTGTGTTTGGCACACATTTGCAAGTGGTTAGAGTAAGGAAAGGAACCATGCTTCTTAGGTACAGTGAATTAGCTCTAGAGAAAGGTTCTTGTTCAAGGAGTGAGAAAATATGGATATTGCTGTCTGCTATCCTTCAGTCTCCAGTGCGGTGTCATAGGACATGCACAGCTCTGCTATGTGCCGCTTGCTCTGCCACTCTGCCTATCAGCCACCCCCTACGCAAATGCTGCTCCAGTATTGTAAGCTATGCCAAAGTGGCAACCTTAATGCTTGAAACCTTCCAACGTGCCCCTAACATTGCTGTGGACGCTACTACTAGCCTTTCCACACCTGTGTTGCCAGTGTCACTGTGTTCACTGATATCATACTGTTTTGAACTACATGTATATTGTCAAGTGCTGCTCCACTTGTTATGTTTATCTGCAACTCAACAAAAATCAAAACAGAAAAAATAAGCTGTTGAGGCAAATGGACTTTCCTGGTACCGACACAGACAAGGAAAGTCCATTTGCCTCAATAATTTAATTTTTCTGTATAACTATTGTGGACATAGGAACCTGTTTTGGTAAAATTATTTAGCACATTATTCCTTCTATAGGTCAACAAAATAATAATTGTGCACCTCCATTAAGGGTACTTCCCTGGTCTGACCTAACTCACTGCAAGTGCCTATAGATTCCCCATATGGAAGTGGCTTTCTCTAGTGTTCTAGTCCAACATGCATGCAATATTGGTCGGCTTTAGTGTGAGTATTAGTATCGTAGAAGATGTAAACTGGATGTGTTATTCGTTCACCTTTATTCTTTCTCCCCTCCTGCCTTGAACCAAGTGTGCACGGAAGTTAGATTTTGTTCTTGTTCTGTTGATTCCCTCTGCAAGTTTTTTTTCCTTTGTATCCTAGCGAGCCAGAGTATGCCCAATTGGCTCTGTTTTGTTCTTTACTTTGTGACAAAATTCAATAAAAAAATAAATTGGAAAAAGATAATTGTGCAACCTTTCCTTGGGCTCTGTGTGCTATTTTTCCAACTTGGGTACCAACTGCCCACAGATAGGCTTTTAATTTATCATTTCTTTTCAACTCTGTAGGCCCCTCTATATGGTGGGAGTGTCTGTGCAGTGTGCTGCTGGTTTGCACCTACCTAAATGCTCTTGACCCCTTCAAGAGTTTTTGTCATGTACCAGGCGATGGAACCTAATGTGGAGAGGTAGGCTTCTCTTACACCTTCTGGCTCAGTGCCCCTGGTAAGGTAACAGGAGGCACAAGAGCCTGGAGTGACACAAGCACCTGATAGTTCTTGCTATGGCAGATGTGAATGAATCATCTGTGAGCACCCAGATGCAGGCTGGACCGTGGACGCCGAGCAGCAGAGACTGCAGGCTGGCAAGTAAATGGCAGGCAGACAGCAGTCACTTGGTAGGCTGCAGGGTAGCTGAGTACAGATGATAGCCAGAGGCTCAGAAGGCAGAGCAGAGTCAGGCAAGCAGGGTCACTAATTAACAGGCAGGTCAGAAACACAACAGCAGACTGGAGGGTAATTAGATTCCAGACCAAAGTCAGCAACGGTGAGGCAAGTAGGCAAAGAGAGCAGGCAAAGATGTGGTCCAGAGGCAAGCCAAGGGTTGGCACAGGCAGAGTTTAAGTGTGGTCAAAGTGGATCAGGTAGGCAACAGGAGACCAGATAGAGGAACAAGTAGCAGATATGCATGAAATGCTGTAGACCATAAAGGCAAGGACCTATTACCTCGGTGGTGTTTAAATAGCCCATTTATTGGCTGTCTTAGAGGCAGGCAGGTGTGCACGCCAATCAAGAGTATATAGTATCAGAAAACAGAGCAAAAAAAAAAATACAAAAAACATCTTCCAAAAAAGGGAGCAAAACAGAAGGCACTTTCAAATCATATTAAAATAATAGTGTAAGACACAGTGCACCCATCAAAGAAATTTATATTGATAAATGTACATAAATTTTCCATGGCATAAATCAAATTTGGTAACAAAAAGAGAAACTACTAAATATAAAATAAGATCAGTCCAATAAAGGAAGATGATACACGAACCATGGGTCCCACTTAGCATCAAAATGAGGCTTTCATTCGTGAATTGAATGACAAATTTGTTCCATTAACATAATGACATCCATCTTGGAAATAATTTGTAGAAATGGTACAAATAGTGAATTCCATTGGTGAGGTATTACACAATGTTTAACAACAAACAAGGTATGTATCAACTACTCCAAAGGGTGAGGGAAATCAGGGATGGTAGAAAATACTAAGCACTAGGTTTGTTAAAATAATCTGTTTACCTACCAATTTAGAGGCAAGCTCAAAAAGCTCAGCCCAAGCAGGGAAAATCTTCTCACAGCTCCAGAAAATATGCAGGAATAAACCAACCTCAGAGCAATTACAGAAGCAGTAAGGCTAGGCTTCAGGATAGATGTTAGAGAGTTTAAACAAGGTATAGTATCATCAATAAATAATTTACGTGCCGTATCACGGACTGTCAACGATCTGGTAAATTTCCTGAGATTAGTCCACATAATATTTGACTTCTGCTCTGTGAATTGCTCTCTAATGCAGGCCATAGAAGGGTCGAAAATCGGGTGATTTTTCGGCCGAAAAAAAAAATCGGCCAATTTTAACACCATTAATGGGTCAGCTGTTGATTGGGGTTTTGGCACTTTTTTTTTTATCGGTGAAGTTGTAAAAAATTGGCCGATTTTGCTGATCAGCCGATTTTCCCAGCAATGATGGGCGAATCGGGCCGATCTTTTTACCGATAAAAAATCTGCGCATGAGCCGTGGTCTGCAAGAAGAAGAAACAGAAGAAGAAGAAGACAAAGAAGAAGAAAAAGAAGAAAAAGAAGAAGAAAAAGAATAAGAAAAAGAATTCCAGTCCGCTATTATATTTGACATGAAAAAGTATTGCGGTTGCAACAATGTATCTATTTTTATCCAAATAAAAACAACTGTATCTGAAATGAATACAAATAGATACATTGTTGCAAGTGCAATACTTTTTCATGTCAAATATAATAGCAGAGCTCTCTGCAGGAACAGAAGTAATTAAATGCCGGCCATAGACGGAACGAAAATCGGCTGATTTTTTTTTACCGTTGGTGGTAACGTTGGCCTATTGAACGACCGATTTTTCGTTTTTTTTAAAAAAAAAACAGCTGGTATTCGACCCGTCTATGGCCTGCATAAGTTCCTCCTTCCATTTTAGCATGTAGGGGGGCTTATGAGAGGTAGAATCTGAGGTTGGACATTGACACAGAGATGAATGACAAATATTTTCATACATAGGTGTCCGTTTATGACACACAGAATAGCTGAGATTTAGAGGATCACAGCTATTCTCTGGTCATTCACAGTTTATAACACTCAGGAGAATATGTTCAGCCCTTCTCTAGAGATCTGTGTTCTCCCTCCAGATTCTCCAGGCCAGAGCTGGAGAATTGGAGGGACCGAAAACTAAGCAGAGATAATTTACCTCTGCTTAGTAAACTGATCTTTTACTGTAATCTCTTGAGATTATAGTAAAATCATCAGTTTTCCAGAGTTTGTAGACCGTTCTCCAGCGTTTGGAGATCGTTCTCCCTTCATTTGGAGAACTGCTTCATAAACTGCATTCACAGGAGAACTGTGTTCTCCGAGAATGCCGGAGAACTGAGCAGCGATCTATTACCGCTGGTTCATAAATGGACACCATAGTGTATGAATCAGACAGAGGTAGTGCACAATGTGTAATATAGAAATGTCTGAATTGTAAATATTGGTAAAATTTAGAGGGAGGAGTATCCTTCAACTGTTAGAGCTGCGAGAAGGAACACTTTTGGACATGTGAGAGATTAGTTATTGCATGGGACTTCCACCAGTGACAGTCACTAGGTCTGGAGAATGCCGCTACAAATCTTGGGTCACCCAAAAATGAAAACCATTGGGAAATTTTAGAGGTTATACTATATTTGTCCTTATAAAGGTGTCAGAGTTTGACCCACTACCAGGTTACATTTCAGTAAATCTTGCACTAAAGTTCCAGTAGACCACAGAAGACCAGGTAAAAAATATGGTGCAATAGAATGACTTTCTAATCTAAGCCATGGTACTTTTGAATCATGAATATTCCATTGAGCTAGTTCCTTGGCCTGGCATACTGATTGTTTCTTACTTCTCATGCTTTCATTCTGTGTGTTACACAGTTCCTGTCCCTACACTTCGTGCATTGCTTACTCCTGAGCCGTGCACTCTGTGTGTTAGTTACTCCTGAGCCCTGCATTACTTACTCCTGAGTCCTGCACTCTATGCGTTACTTACTCCTGAGCCCTGTACTGTATGTTACTTACTCCTGAACCCTGCATTCTGTGCTTTATTTACTCCTGACCCCTGCATTCTGTGTGTTATGTACTTATGACACCTGCACTCTGTACATTACTTATTTAACCATACTTCTTTAAACAGCTTAAGAAAAAACCTACAAAGAAAAAACTGGTCACCTACCCAGGTCTATAACTAGCTTTTTAAACAGTGAACATGGAAGGCGTCACAAAGTAAAACATTTTTTACTTCTTTAAACAGCTACTACAATTAATTTGAGCATACCAAAAATTCACCATAACGTACATTACCTTGAATGTCTGACTCTTGGACCAAGACCAATTTTTTGAAGGTGTGTAAAAAATGGGGGTGTGGTTTTGTGGGTGTGGCTACAAATAGAGTCATAGGTATGTTGGTGTTATTAAAAGTGGGCCATGGTCAGAAGGATGTCTGTGGATTTCATTTTAAAAATCTGGTAACTTTATACCAGATCTTATTTTCACCTTGTTAACTCATGGTCTCATTACATTATCTTCAGAAAACTTAATTATACATGTAACCCCTTTGAAATGTTATTACTTGCAATATACTAAAGTGGACATTAGATGGCAGTGACCTACTATGCAGGGTTACTCACATTGATAGAACAGCCCTCTGGAACTTGTATTTCTGAACAGCAGGACTTGGCTGATAAGCAGAGTGTCTAAGACTACATTTCCCAGGAGATGTAGCATGTGGGCAGGGGCATATAAATATCAAAGCCTGGGAGATTGGCCAGGAGAGTACAGAGGGAGATTGATGAAGAAGGTGGTGTACTCTTGGCTGAAGTGCTGAACTAGGCCACGGAGCCAGGATTGTAATGAGAGAGAGAGCGGAAAGAACTCACTGACTGCCCAGCCTGCCACACTACCAAGCAGGTCACTTTGACAGCAGGAGACAGAGCAGAATGCCAAGTCTGAACCAGAGGGCCCGTGGACTGTCTATATTCATCAGGAAAGATGGATCAAAGCAATCCTCCAAACCATATTGACCGGGTGAGAGAGACCCATGCATTCACTAACAAAGTGAACATTAATAGTTCGCCACCTCAGTTATCTGCTTGAACATAGTTGTGAACATTACATACAGTACTTGGGTTTGTAGCCTAGTTATACCAGCCCCATTATTGGAATATATCTGTAGTACAGCTATCATTTAAGCTGACCGCAGGACATACCGTTACAGTCCAAGATACCACAATGCCAACTAAATCAACAAGCCCATTTCCCTCTTTGCAGAGCAGGATTCCTACTACTGTTCATCGTTTGCCTTTGACATTCAGAAGGAATTGTCATTGTCCATAAAGATTTATGTTAATTGCTGCTATTTACTACATCAAGCTTAATTTATGGTCAAAGCTCTTAAAAGGAACCTTGCACTAATTCTTTAAAATCAATCAAGGGAGGGTTGAATCTTCTTTTTTTCCCTTGCTATCTCTGCTGTGACCACCCTAAGGAACTATCATCCCTCCCTTGACGCAACTTTACACCAACTGGGTCCCAACAGGTGCAGAGAAGATATTATAGAGCTCTTAAAGGGGACACTGCCAATTATAGCTAAGAATTCTCTTTTTTTCACATTTAATCCTTGTTATCTAGTTTTTGGGACCCACAGTGAGCTGATCTGTTATTGATAGTCATTCCTGCTCACTGGGGATTCAACATTCCCCTTAGACTGGAGGCAGTGGATTATTTCTGAAAGCAGGCCTGCTAACAGATACTGTTGTTTTATTGTGAATGTTGTTATTCTTGCTCATAGTTGCCAAGAGTGATCAGATTTGCTGCCAATACCAGAATTGTTTGTTATTCTTGACTCAGTTACCTCCAAATCCAATATAAACTTCATTTTGGTTTATACTACTCTGCCTGTGAGTCCATTCTACAAGGGTAATTTATCTGGGTCAACAGCTCGGTGGTGTTAGCAGAGGTTGGGCTTTCAACAGATTGACAGGGAACTTAAAAAATTATTTAGCAATCCGTAAGGGTAGTGCTACATACATTTTTTACTTTAAATTTACATTACACCAGAGTAACACTTTGGCCTATGTTGTGCAAATGTTTTTTTAGCAACTCTATATTAAGCTACAAATCAGTAAAGAAAATCAGTAAAGAAAATAAGCAGAGATTTTCTATCAATCTCCGCTACAAAGTTGCCAGTGGCCCTTACATATACTGTATTAATATTTTTCACAGAGATCACAGTACTACCTCTGAGAAAGCCTTCATCTGCTTTTCTGTGTACCATCTTTGTTCAGAATAATTTATACACTTTTTTGTACTCCTTTTTATTTATAACAAACAAGAAGAAAAATTCCCAGCTCAACTTACCAGCCAGCTTGCAACAAACCAAATTATCTTGTTTCACAGTTCACGTTAAAAAAAGGGGTTTAGTTGGCACGCATTTGCAAATACATGCGGAAGCTGCAGAGGTCGCATAAGAGCATCCCAGTATTATCTTCAGTCCTAACTCTATAAATTTTGAGAGCCTCCATAGTAGAAGCACATGTATAATAATGGATAGATTGAGGGCAAGTATGCCTGGAGGGAGCCAACCCCTCCTTAAAGGCACAGGGGGCACTGGACACCCAGCATATAGCACAATGGCAGTAAAGGTGTCCAGTGCATCCCATCACCAATATACCAACAGTACATATAGACGGCAACTGCCCCAACCTATAACTGGCCTTCTCAGCAAGGAGCACATGAAAGGGCGACGCATGTCAAACCACAACAAAGAAAAATTCCCAGCTCAACTTACCAGCCAGCTTACAACAAACCGAATTGTCCTATCTAACAGTTCACGTTAAAAACAGGAATTTAGTTTGCACTCATTTGCAAATACATGCATAAACTGCAGAGCCACTTCACAGCACCCTGGTATTCTGCAGTCCTAACTCTATACATTTTGATAGCGTCCATATTAGTATTTATATGAATTACATTTTTATATAAAATACATGTTGGAGGGAAAAAAAAGAAAAATAATATATAAAATCTATAATAAAACTATAATAAAATAATATATAAAATCTTTAGTA
The DNA here is from genome assembly GCF_062004578.1 of Staurois parvus. NCBI lineage: Eukaryota > Metazoa > Chordata > Amphibia > Anura > Ranidae > Staurois > Staurois parvus. The sequence continues at coordinate 1,785,735 of NW_028318120.1, read as the reverse complement.
AAACTGGAATTGTTCTAGTTTCTTGTCCATTAGCCATCAAAGTTTTCATTGTGAATGTAAGAAAATAAGTGCAAAGGAATATAATAACAGTGGTTGTATGTATGGTGTACACCAATGCAATCTTTCCACAATTTGGAACAAAAGTTCATGTCAAACAACCACTGAATTAAATTTGGAAAAGCCTTGTGTCCAGTAAGCATTCGAAACAGATATTATTTTTATCATTCTTTTGCCACCTAGTGGCTATTTTGCTGTATTTGTAGTCTATTATTTTAGAAAAGACTACAAAGCTTTTTTTTTTTTAACCCATACTAATATTATTGAATATTATTTTCAATTGAAAAAATGTAGAATGATTTTATAAGAAAACCTGTATTTACAGGGATTGCTTTAACAATTGTAGCATAAATGAAAGCCAAATTTATAAAGAGATTGCACAGCTACGTTGCATATAGTAATCACATTTTCTAGCATGGTTTCACTCCGTTTTCCTGATAGTGACAAAATCTTAAAGCAGATGTAAGTCCATTGTAAGATAATAAAAGGCATTCCCAAATTAGAAAAAATGTTTTCCTCTTGTAAAAAATGAAAAACACTTTTTTTGTACTTTATATAACACTCAAATTGACAACTCTTTAATTTTCTCTTTCAGAGCATCTAGAATTCAGTTCCTCTCTAAAGATACGTGCTATGAATAGGAGCAAGCCATAAAATCACCAGGAGCCTGGGCTTGGTGCTATGAGCTGAAGAAGTATTAAATATTCAGCACACATTCTTCCACATGGTCTTTTATCCTGGAGGTAGGCTCTAGGTGGATTATGTGTTAAAGTAGTATTCCTGGATATACCTAACTAATCTCAAAACAGCTCACTCCCTCCTCCTAAAACCTATATTAACTAACCCAGCTCTTATGCAGCTGAGAACAGAGGGTATGTGATCATTTATAAAAAAGGGAAAAATGTATTTATAACATCTGAAGATTCTGGATTGCTGAAAGAAATTGCCTTAAAGTAGAACTATAGGTAAAACATTTTTTTTTTCATTTTGAATAGAGTAAGGGAGGGTTATAACCCCGGACAGATTTTTTTTCGCCATCTGTGTCCCATTGTGGAGATTTCCCTTCACTTCCTGTGCAATAGCCAAACAGGAAGAGAGAGGAAATCCCTGCAAATTAAGGGAATTCCTTGGGGAACCCCAGGTCACCAGAACGAGTGTCCACATTGGATGATTTCCCCTCTGGTACTTTTTTGGGGACAACGCAAAATTTGGGATTTTCTTTTACTATCACTTTCAATGATAATGGTAAAAAGGACAAATAGAGGGGCTCAGTCTCTTTAACAGGGGGCACAAACGCCAATAAAACATGACAGGTGTCCTAATCCCTCACAACTCTATTCAAAACTAAGTAAATAGTTTTGCCTTTAGTTATACTTTGAAGAAGTTCCTGCATTTGTCCTCCACTGGATGGATGTGAAGAGTGACAGGCTGAAAAACAAGTTTACAAAAGGACCTTCTCAGCTCTCCTGCCTTAAATGTCTAGAATCTTGACTTCTAAGGGCCCACTCACAGTAAGAACTACATGTGAATCACACTGGACCTCTGTGCTGTTTCTGTGCTTTTCACATGCAGTTCTGTGCAGTGCAATTTATAGCCTATTCATTTTAATGTGCTGAAATTGCACCACATAGCACTACAAGTAGTGCATGTACTAATTTTGGCAATGCATTGCAACTGGATTGCATGGTACTTTTATACCATGTGATGCGGTGCAGGCAAATGCACTGCATTGTAACCACTGTTTGGGGTGTCATTAGCTTTGAACTCACCCACTGCAGATTGCAGGGGCAGTGAGAGTGGATCAAGGGATTCGAAGATCTACAGTGGAGTAGTCCTAGATGAGAACTAGTTGGTATTGCACCTGAGCGCCCTCTCCCTTCTTTGGCCCAGGCGTTGTAGAATACTCACACTGTCCTTTTCCTGTAGCTTAGTGGGGTGCAGCTGCTTTCAGGCCTTACACTGGGCTGGCTCCTTCCCTGCTGACAGGCTGTCTTTCCCAGTAGACTGTGGGACAGTGGAGATTGTTCTATCCAGCTTCAATCTGTAGGTAGGAACCTCTCTACTGGGGCCCCCTCCCCGGCTCCACACACCAGCACCTTCCTTCACTCCATCTTCCACCCAACTCTCCTGCTATTCAGGCTCTCCCGCATTTAAGGGCTGTCCTAGCCACCATGCTAAGCCTTCTGCCTGGGGATTGGCCAGGTTCCCTCAAACATGCAAATCCAGGCCTCCTCCCCTCTTCCCGGATCTGCACAGCCTCCCAGCCTGTCCTGAGGTAACCTCACTGCCTCACTCCCAGACTGACTAATCCCAGGCTTCTAGCAAGCCTCTGACAGACAAAATCCTATCTAGCTAGAGGGCGCTACATCCACCCTCCACTACAAACAGCCATGTCCCCACTGTCTGGGGAACAAAAAATAGCTCCTGAGCCTAAGAGCAGGGCATCCCATATAAAAAAAAGGGAGGCGAAAAGGGAACAAACTTGGAATGGGATATTTACAAATAAATATTTCTGTAGAAAAAATATAGTATGTACACTTTACATATATACAGTAGCAGTATCAACATATATACATTTTAACTACAGCTCCCCGCAGCTAGCAACATGAGCAGAAAAAATGCAACATATGTACATTAATGAACATTACATGAGATGGAGCACTTCCTCCTGCAAGGAAGCCCTCCATAGCAACAAGAATGCAATATCCAGTTCTGAAGCAGGAAGGACAGCCATCCATGGCATACCTGCAGAACAATAAGAAAAGGAAACAACGCAATCCTAACTCTAACTAACTAGCTTTCAATATAAGGCACTTTAGCATAAGATGTTAAAAAAGAAAATTTAAAGAAGAGCCCCTCCTGGCAAAGTAACAATGCTAGGTGTCATCCAAGCATCTTCTCCAGGCTAGCACATCTGGGAAGGGATGGATGGTTTTAGTTTGGCCTACTCTGTAAAAGAAAGAAGAACCCATTGGGCTGGAATCCAGTGTCAGCTTTTAGTCAACAGTACATCCGGGGCTTGGCAATCTGACCACTGTGCCAATTGGATTCTGAATGGCTATGGACTAGCTGGAACTAGGCCATCCAACTTTAACAACCAGTACCCAGTATCTATAAATAGCCCAGCCTTGGCTCCATTCCTGAGTGATGTCCTGGAACCTGGCTCAGATTTTCTTGCTGTGAAACCCCCGCAATGGTTTGGGAATGTGCATATATGTAACTAGATCACTGTGGTCTGGAGGTCTTAACAATGTCCATGACATCCTGTGAGATATGGGGTAGTCCAATCCCCATTCAAGAGCCACTCTCTTTTGAATTTCCCTTTAAAAACAGGAAAATCTAGGGAGCTCCTGCTTTCTGCCTTGTTCACAGGACTGTGGAGAACGAAGTATACACTTCTTGAATGAAGAGTTCTTGGCTCTGGTCCAACCCGGGGTTGACCTTGAGCTGGCTCTATTCTCCTAGGTCCTTCAGCTATCTGGGGTAGTAGAACTCCCTGACGATTCAAATTCCTCAGAAGTGTCCCCCAGTCCCTTTCCTCCTCTGTGACACTCTCTGGGGACCACTCTTCACAGTCTGCCTCCAGGAGCCCAAACTCTGCCTGCAGTCTGGGCAACCCCCAATCTATCCCTGCACCACTGCCACACTCACTGTCTCACCTAAAGATGAGCTGTCCTCCTAGCTTGGCTCTTTCCATATGTGGCTGACAGTCTGTGCGGGTGAGACCAGCTGCTCCGGGCGCTTGCTGCTTCCTGCTGGGAAGCACTGGTGGGCACCAGTCCTTCAGCTGTATCATCATGTGGGCGACAAGTGGCTGCAGGCTTCTATCCTCAGCCGTGGATATCTGTAATATTTTCAGGGGAGTCATGGTCCTGTGACTCAACCCTGCTCTCTGCATCTATCTCCAGATCCTTCGGGATTTCTGGGACTTTCTCACCGATTCTTCCATGCATAGTCCTGACTGCACGTCCAACTTCGGTGTCAACTTTGTCAGAAGCACCCCACAGTGCTCACTGACATAGGCAGGTGAATAATTAGCACAGTCATTCACTCCAATCACTTGTTGAGCAGCAGGAAGACTTTTGCATAGGCCTGGCTTGGTTGCCAAGGGCAATAGCAATGACACTTGAATGACGCAGTAACAGTCATAATCCCTGCAATACAGCACAACTCCATTTTTCCACTTGAATCCTGTGAACACTTGACAGGATTGTTGGTTGATGTTTTTTTTATTTAAATAACAAACATGTCATACTTACCTGCTCTGTGCAAAGATTTAGCACAGAGCAGCCTCGATCCTCCTATTCTCATGTCCCCCACTGGTGCTCCTGGCTCCCCCCCCCTCTGGGGGGGCTTGTGCTTGCTCGCTCTCGAGCCACCTCTGTGTGTCTACAGTATAAGAGGACTCCTAGTACTGTCTCTGAGCCAATGAGGAGGGTGAGACCAGGAAGTGAGAAGAGCGGTGCTGCAGCCAGTTCTGTGTTACCAGGAAGTGAGTGGTGCTGCAGCCAGGACAGTGAGACCACTAAATGATGGGAGTGGTGCTGCAGCCCGGACAGTGAGACCAGGAAGTGAGAGGAATGTATAACCGATAAATGCCTGAAAAAAACTAAAATTGTGCCTGTGTCCAAATATATATGGACCTAAATGTATATATTAGGAAAGGATTAGAACTCCTTTTAGGTGTTTACTGATATCCAGGTCAGTTAAGGAGGTTTTTCCGAGATTTACGGTCACTCTAGTAACAATTTTCTCTAGCAGCAGCAAACTTCAAACCTTTTTTTTGGTAGAGTAGTGGTGAAAAGCTAGAACCCCATTAGATTATTTGTTCTGCCTATTCCCCTGTTGAGGATTTTCCTGGATAGTGATAAAAACCCAACAGGTGTTCTATTCATTTTCCATCAGGAGGCCTTGATGGAAAATAAAGGATACTTGTAATGACACACCCGAATCAAGATGTAATATTTGAACTGTATCTCTCATATATGCCTTGCAGTTCAAATAAATATTCATATTCAAGTAAGTCACACGTTGATACAGTTTATTGACTTTTTTTTTATACCTTATTACAAAAGGGTCACGAAAAGTTAAAAAGCTAATCTTAAGTGGGGCACACATTAAAATGTACACAATATTAATGATACAATAATATATTCACGTTTGAAAAGTCATTTTTCACATAATTCATGTGAATGCCATTTTATAGTTCTTCTATAGCACAATGAAATGGATACCATAGAAGGGCTAGAATTCCTAGAAAAAAAATTAAATTTTTACTATTGGGCTGAGTTATGTTGTTAATGAAACTCATTCCTTTGTCACTTATCTACAGTTCACTATTAGTTCCCTAAAGCAAAACACTAGGTTTTACAGACCCATACCATCTAACACCATCCACCACAAAAAATACGAGGGGGTCTTCAAAAAGTTTCCACAATTTAATACATTAGAAGTGTGGAAACGTTTTGAAGAACCCTTATACAGTATATATCTTTATCCATCAAAGTTAGATGAATTGAATATTTGTACACAGGAATATATGAACAACAGTTTCAGATCTGTCTGGCGCTTTCTCAAGTTCAACAGGTGAACAAGGTAGTTGAAACATCCCAAGCCCACAGCACCACTCCAGACCTGCACCTCTTGCTTGTATATGGACAAACAGGGTGTTGGCTCAGAAAAGGTCATCTCTGCTCACCATTGAAGGGAATAGATGAATGAAAGCTGCACTCTGGTATCTACTCATTCAGGTACTTTTATTCAATCATCAACAATATAGCTGCATTTATAATGTCTCAACCCAGGCACTGCTGCCTCAACGCATTTTAGTACAAATAGCAGTGAGCAAGCCATTTGTAGTGAAACTCGTTAAGGAGGGGTTGTACCAGAGTGTGGCTTTCATTCACCTATTCTCTTCAAAGGTACACAAGGTAAGCAGTCTCAATACTTATAGCAACCTGGAAGAGGAAATATATCACATGTCTATCTCAGTGGATGGTTCTGACTTCAACATTGGACAACGCTTGCGTAATGAAGTGTGAGTGCCATTCAGTGCAGTAGTGTACTGGGCCTTGGCTGACATAATGACACACTCCTTGGGAGGGGGGCAGCCTTGCTTAGAAGAAGTGGGTTGAAAGACACTGGCTGTCATTAACCACTTGAGCTCCTGAGGATTTACCCCCCTTAATGACCAGGCCTCTTTTTGCTACTTGGCACTGCACTAATTCAACTGATAATTGTGCGGTCACGCAATGCTGCACCCAAACGAAATTTATGTCCTTTTTTTCACACAAATAGAGCTTTCTTTTGGTGGTATTTGATCACCTGTGCGCTTTTTATTTTTCACGCTATAAACAAAAAAAGACCAAATATTGTGAAGAAAAACAATATTTTTTACTTTCAGCTATAAAAAATATACAGTAAACTCAAAGTTAGTTATAAATTTAGGCCAAAATGTATTCTGCTCCATGTTTTTGGTAAAAAAAAATCCCAATAAGTGTATATTGATTGCTTTGTGTGAAAGTTATAGCGTCTACAAACTATGGTATAGATACTGCAATTTACACCATTTTTTTGCTATACAGCGCTGCGCTAGTTTAATGGACAATTGCGCGGTCATGCAATATGGTACATGAATGAAATTTATGTCCTTTTTTAAACACAAATAGAGCATTCTTTTGGTGGTATTTGATCACCTTAGCACTTTTTATTTTTGGCGCTATAACCAGAAAATTTTTGAAGAAAAAATTTAAAAAAACAAACAAACAATATTTTCTCATTTTGGTCATAAAAAATATCTAAAAAAACTAAAATTTCATCATAAATTTAGGCCAAAATGTACTCTGCTACATGTTTTTGGTTATAAAAAATCCCAATAAGTGTATATTGATTGCTTTTTGTGAAAGTTATAGCATCTACAAACTATGGTATAGATAATGGAATTTACATAGGTTTTACTTTCTGACTGCCCATCACCTTTCTTGAGCTGCTAAAATACCAGGATAGTACAAACACCCTCAAATGACCCCTTTTTGGAAATTAGACACCCTAAGCTATCTGCTGAGAGGCATATTGAGTCTATGGAAGATTTATTTTTTTCCACAAGTTTCTGGAAGTTTTTTTTTTTACACGAAGTTGTCATTTAAATTATTTATTTCTCGCACAAGCCATGGGTATATGTGGAATTACACCCCAAAATACATTCTGCTACTTCTACTGAGTATGGGGATACCACATGTGTGAGACTTTTTGGGAGCCTAGCCACATACAGGAGCCTGAAATCCAATGACCACTTTGAAAGCCTGAAGGAGCGTAACTTCCTCATTACACTTCCTCACTACCTATCACAGTTTCGAAGGCCCTGACATGCCAGGATAGCCCCAAACCCCCCCCAAATGACCCCTTTCTGGAAAGTAGAAACCCCAAGGAATTTAAAAAGAGGCATGGTGAGTATTTTGCTAGATCTAATTTTTTCTCACAAGGTTTTGAAATATAAAAAAAATAGAAAAAATATGTTTTTGTTTTTTTTCTTCATTGTCCAAAAACTTGTGGCAACAAATGAGATCGGCAAAATACTTACCGTGCTTTTTATCAAATTCCTTGGGGCGTCTACTTTCCAAAAAGGGGTAATTTGGGGGGGTTAGGTGCTATCCTGGTAGTCTGGAAGTGTAATAAGGAAATAAAGCCCTTTAAAAGCCTGAAGGTGCTTATTGGATTTTGGGGTCCTGTACTTGGCTAGACTGCCAAAAAGTCTCTCACATGTGGTACCCCCATACTCTGGAGAAGTAGCAAAATGTATTTTGGGGAGTAATTCCACATATACCCATGGCATGTGTGAGCAGTAAATCATTTAAGTGACAATTTTGTTTAAAAAAAAAATATATATATTTATTTTTGTCATTTTCCAAAAACTTGTGGCAAAAAAATAAATTCTTCTATTGATTCAACATTCCTCTCAGCAAATAGTTTGGGGTGCCTACTTTCCAAAAAGGGGTCGTTTTGGGGGGTGGGTGTGTTTTATGCCCAGCATTAGAAGTTTATGCCACACATCATTCACTCTTCTAACCACCTGAAGACCAAGCCTTTTTGTTCACATGAAAAAAATCTGTATTTTTTGCTAGGAAATAATTTAAACCCCCAAACATTATATATTTTCTTAAAGCAGACACCCTAGTAAATAAAATGGTGGGTACTACAATTTTTTATGGCACATAGTACTCGCGCAGCGATTTTTCAAAAGCAATTTAAAAAAAAAATACACTTTTTTTACTTTTAATGCACAAAAACACAATATATTGGCCAATTGTTTGGTAAAATATAAAAGATAATGGTATGTCGAGTAAATAGATACCAAACATGACATGCTTTAAAACTTTGCATGCCCCGTGCAATGGTGACAAACTGCAAACATTTTTAATATCCATAGAAAGCGCTTTAAAAGCCTTTAAAAGCTACCATTTTAGATTTACAGAGGAGGTCTAGTGTTACTGCCCTTGATCAGAAGTTCATGGCAATACCTCACATGCATGGTGCAACCGCTGTTTACATAACGGCACAGGGTCAAGGCACAGGTGTGCGCACATGGGAGGGGCAATTGTTTTTTTTTTTTTAGTTATTTTTTTTTTTTATTATTTTTACATTGTACCTTTCATTTTTTTTCTTTTTATCACTTTTTATCACTTTTAATGCTATAACAGGGAATGCAAATAACCCCTATAACTTCAATGGGCATTGTCATATTCTTTTTTGAGAAATCTGGGCTCTATCAGACTCTAGATATCTCCTCTGCCCTTACATTATCTAATCAAACCAAAATCAGTGTGATCAGATGCTTTCCCAATTTACAAATGTCGCTGTTTATATCTTGCGAAACTGAAGTGATGAAATTCTTGTAGCTTCTGAATTCTTAGACTATAGAGATGATTGGCACCATTCTGGTCTCCAATCAGTTCTATGGTCAGCTGGCAGAAACACCGGCTGCATTCTCAGGTTCCCCTGATGGCACGAGACTGCCCGAGAAGACCGTGGAAGGCAGCGGGGGAGGGGGGACATCATCTCCCACTGTTTGTAAAAGCAATCTTGCAGCTAATTAGCCACTAGGATTGCACTTACATGAAAGCCGATCGCCGGCTGAAAAAAATGATACCAGGATGATGCCTGCAGCTGTATGCATCATCTTGGTATAACCATTCAAATCCATCGCTGGTCCTTGGTTATATATGCTATGTTCTTTTTTTTTTTTTGTATGCAGCCTGTGGAATGAATGAAAAAATGAGAAGAAATCTCTGCCAGAAAAAGTGTGTGGTACGCCCACCATTAGAATATACCATCTGCATCCACCCACTTCTCATGGTGGGCACACATTAGGTCACACTTTGCCACAAGTGCCAGTTCCAAGATTGAATAAATGTGTAAATAGTGGCACGCTTGAATAAAAATTGTCCACGTATAAGTCCATGTCCATATGGAGAAATGATGACACCAAGTCCCAAACTATCTTGCCACTGCTCCCCATGTAGTCTGGGCATCTGGGGGGCTCCACGTGACTATCTTTTCCCTCGTAAATCCGAAACTTATAAGTATAGCCTGTTGTCCTCTCACAGGTCTTCTACATCTTGACCCCATATCTGGCACGCTTGCAGGGGAGAAATAGTTTGAATGCAAGGCGGCCAGAAAAATTAACGAGGGACTCCTCAACGCAGATGTTTTGCTGGGGAGTATAGACATCTGCAAATTTTAGGTTAAGGTGATTTGCGAGGGGCTGAATTTTGTGGAGCCGGTCAAATTTAGGGTCACCCCGAGGATGACAGTGTATTGTCACTGAAATGCATAAAACACATTATACTCTCATTTCTATGCCTGGCCATGGCAGCAGAAAACACGGCATATGATGAATTGGGTCTGCGGACCAATACAACCGCAATTAATTTCTTTTAGTAATGCCCATGTTGAGGGTTAGGCCCAAAAACAATTTAAATTTGAAAACCGTAATGAGTTTCCATGCGAATGGTCTGGTAAGGTTTGAATTTGGGTTGGCGGCAATAAATTGTTGTGCATATAAACTGCTTTGATCCACAATCAACGCATAGAGATATTCCGTGAAAAACAGCTCTAAAATTCAAGGAGTTATGTGAAAGACCAGGATGTACTAGACCGCTGGTACTCGCCAGTTCACCAAAAGGTAGAGCGGCACTAGTACTGGCACTCTGCTGCATATGAGAGTCATCAAAATTTACCAGCAAGTGCTAACAGAGATCAGGCCTGATTCTGCGAACACTGCGGTTTTGTGTGCAATGTATCAAGTGACAGTGACCTACTGACACTGCACTTGCTGGGGGAAAAGGGGGGGTAAGCGTAGGGGCTAAACGCAGGTGTTGGCAGGTGCAGGGGCTGATCCCGCTAACGCTGCGTTTTTGGGGACGCTATACTAATGTGAACGCTGGTATAGTGCTGACCTGATGAAAGATTGACCCGTTCAGACACTATACTAGCAATGGAGGTTTATTGTACATGAGCGTGCTCCTGGCAATCAAGGGGTTAAATGTGATGACTGGTGTACTGACGGGCAATCTGACGCTATCTGGGAGGGGTGTGAAAACCATATATATATATATATATATATATATATATATATATATATATGTGATTTCGCGTACCCATGCCGCCCTGTAGCAGTATTTCTGCTGTAGGGTGGTCAGAAAGCTGTTACAGAAGAGGTTTGTGTTACGGCGCTGCGTTACTTTAGCTGACAATTGCATGGTCATGCAACACTGCACCCAAATTAAATTTACATCCTTTTTTTCCCACAAATTGAGCTTTCTTTCAGTGGTATTTGATCGCCTGTGCGTTTTTAATTTTTTGCGCTATAAAAAAAAAGGCTGACAATTTTGAGAACAAAAACCAATATTTTGGACTCTTTGCTATAAAACATGTCCAGTAAAAAAAATTAAAAAAACTAATTTTGTCACAAATTTCGTCCAAAATGCATTCTGCGACATCTTAGCTAAAAAAAATCCCAATACGTGTAAATTATTTGGTTTACATGAAAGTTATAGCGTTTACAAATGGCGGGAAAGATACTGGGATTTTTAATTTTTTTATACTAATAATGGCGGCGATCAGCGACATATGGCGGCGATCAGCGACTTATGGCAGGACTGCGGCGGACATTTTGACACTGGGGGGGAACTGACTTGGGGTCACTGACATCCCCAGTGACACCAATACAGTGATCAGTGAAAAAAAACCCCACTGACACTGTACTAATGGCACTGGGGAGGAAGGGGTTAACATTTTTTTTCCACTGAAAGGGTTAACTGTGTGAGGGGAGTGTTTTACTAGGGGGCGGGGGCAGGCTGATCAGGAGAGATAAACTCTTCTCTCCCTCTTCAGCTTGTCAGGAGCTGACAGGCAACTGACAGAGAGCAGGGCTGTGTGTAAACAATGCAGCCCTGCTCTCTGTCAGCGATCACTGCTAATCGCGGGGAAACGGCCGGTAATGACGGGCCGTGACCCGCTGATGACACCCGCGGGACAGGTAGGGCGGGCGCGCGCAACGCGCGTGCTCCCTACCTGTTTTGCAAAACTACGTTTTAAAACGTGGTTTTGCCCAGCCGTGCTGCCCTACAACCGTTTTAATGCAGTGGCTGGGGCTCAAGCAGTTAAACATGGAAGAGGATTATCATCTAACAGCTAAGATGACATTCTGTGAGGGACAGTGCTGGATTGAAAGTGAGTATTGCAGCGAAAGCTGCTTTTCTATTTTAATACTGCAGGCCTTTGGATTTGAAATTTCTTATAGAAAAAAATGGATTTCAATTTTATTATGATGGGTAGACTCACACAACAATATTGAACTCCAGTTGTTAATGGCCTAATAGTGTGCCCTGGGTTTCAGGGCTCCTGAAAATAAATAAAGCTTCAGGCAGGCACACATTCATATGCTTATAATGGAATATTATCAGTTTTCTGCTTTGTTTCTTAGCACAAATTTACTTTAAAAGTGATATGAAGTTTCCTTCCATAGGATAACAAACAGAAAGCCAGCTTTTTTAGTAGGAAATTGCATCTCTACCAAAAACCACCTTCATTTCTGTTATGATCCGCCAGGTGGTGCCTCAGGCTGCCAACTGACAGACCTACTCAGAGCGTGGGGTCTAAGCCCGGGCTGTGCTTTCACCAGAGCCCCTGATGGTGGGGATGGACTTGAAACAGTCCCGGGCCAGGTCACGACCTCCGAGCAGGCCCGCCAGTGGCTGAGGAGACCCTTGGGGACAGGTACCGGGAGAGCCAGATATGAAGAGGATGGCGGCCCCAGCAGGGTAGTAACGGATCGTGGCCCGTGAGGGTAAGCGGGGTACAGAATCGGTAGGCGAGAGTAGTCGGGTCACACGCAGGGTCAGCAGGGAAGTCAATCCGTAGAATGGTCAGGGCAATCCGGGTCAAACGCAGGAGCAGGCAGAATAGTCAGGACAATCCGGGTCAAACGCAGGAGCAGGCAGAGTAGTCAGGACAATCCGGGTCAAACGCAGGAGCAGGCAGAATAGTCAGGGTCAATCAGGGTCACAGGATAGGTGCAGGAACTCAGGATCACAGAAGACCTTGCGGCAATCTGTGACAGTGCAGGGCATCTTTAAATAGTGCGCCCTGCACTGTCATTGGCCGGCTAGGACGCGCCCCCGGCTGTCATTGGACGCCTGAGGCGCGCCCACGGCTCCTACTGCGCATGCGCGGCGTCCTGTCAGCCGCGGCTCGCCGGGACCTAGTGCCCGTGTCCCGGCGCGATCCGCCGCCACTGCGCATGCGCGAGGGACGGAGCCGCGATCGCGGACCCTGGAGCCGTGGTCCCTGACATTGCCCCCCCCCAATGGGCACCCTCCGGGAGCCCCACTGATCTCTCCACCGCGGGTGAGCACGAAAAAACTCCCGGATGAGCCTGGGCGCGTGGACGTTCTGGGCGGGTTCCCATGAGTTCTCCTCAGGGCCATACCCCTTCCATTTTATCAGGAACTGTGTCTGGCCCCCCCTCCTTCGGCAACTGAGGATAGTCTCCACTTCAAATTCCTCCTGGTCACCTATAGTGACTGCCTCGGGAGGTCTGGATTCACGGTCCGGGAAGGGATCCGGTCTGGATGGCTTCAGGAGAGATACATGGAAGACAGGATGTATCTTGAAGGTCTGCGGAAGCTCGAGCTCGTAGGCCACCTCGTTAACCACTCGTTTTACCGGAAAGGGGCCGATGAACTTGGGTCCCAGCTTCCTTGAAGGACATAGCATCTTCAAGTTGGTGGTTGCTAGCCAAACCTGATCCCCTGGTTGAAGCAGTAATTCTCCTCTTCTCTTTCTGTCGAATGCCCTCTTACTGTCCTCCTGGGCTTTAGCGATGGCTTCCTGAATTGTCTTGTTATTGACAGAAAAGAAGTTCAAGATGTCTTGAGAAGCTGGTACCGGATTCTCAGGCATCAGATCAGGGAGAAATGTGGGATGATACCCATAATTGGAAAAGAACGGGGATTGACCCGTGGCTGAGTGACTCGAGTTGTTGTACGCGAATTCCGCGGAAGGCAGCAACGACAGCCAGTCGTCCTGAAGGTAGGATGTGTAGCACCGTAAGTACTGTTCCAGCGTCTGGTTTGTTCTTTCAGTTTGGCCGTTGGTCTGTGGATGGTAGGCGGATGAAAGCGACAGCTTGATTCCCAGCGATTTACATAAGGCGTTCCAGAACCTGGAGGTAAATTGGACCCCCCCGATCTGATACTATATCTTCGGGAACACCATGAAGCCTAACCACTTCCTTGATGAAGATCTGTGCCGTTTCCGGTGCTGATGGGGTCTTCTCCAGGGGCACGAAATGTGCCATCTTTGAGAAGCGGTCAACGACCACCATTATTGCAGTGTAGCCCTGGGATGGTGGAAGTTCGACCACGAAATCCATGGCTATCATTTGCCAAGCCCGCTTGGGTATGGGTAACGGACGTAACAATCCCCATGCCCTGCTCCTGGAGGGCTTGTTCCTTTGACAGGTGGAACACGTTCGGACGTACTGCTCACAATCCTTGATCATGTCTGGCCACCAGAACGAGCGCCGTAGCAGATCCAGCGTCTTCGTTACCCCGAAGTGGCCCGCCATAGGATGGTCGTGGCAGTGCCCTAGGACCAGGGTTCGCACTTCTTCTGGGACCATGATCCGGTCTTCCTTCCAAATTAGCCCACCGTGGCTCTGGAGGGGTGATTCTGACGGAACTGGTAGTCCTACAGAAGCATCAAGAAGTCGAGAGCGAAGTTCCGTTTGTAGAGCGAGGAAACTCCCAGAAGGTAAGATGGTGTCAGGTAGCACAGCGTCGTCGGGGTCCTCAAACATGCGGGACAGAGCGTCTGGCTTAGTGTTCTTAGTACCGGGTCGGTACGTTATATGGAATGAGAATCGAGAGAAGAAAAGCGCCCATCTCGCTTGGCGAGGTCTCAGTCGTTTTGCCATTCTCAAATATTCAAGGTTTTTGTGATCTGTGAATATTAGGATTGGGTGTGTGGCTCCTTCCAGTAAATACCTCCATTCTTCAAGAGCAGTTTTAATGGCCAGGAGCTCCCGATCTCCAATGTCGTAGTTGCGTTCCGCTGGAGTCAATTTCCTGGAGAAGAACGCCACAGGGTGCAGAAGTTCCTTGGTACCATTCCTTTGGGACAAAACCGCCCCTACAGCATTTTCGGAGGCGTCCACTTCCAACACATATGGGAGAGAAGCATCTGGATGGCAGAGAATGGGAGCAGAGGTGAACAATTCTTTGAGCTTTTCGAAGGCTGTCTGCGCTTCGGGAGTCCACTTAAAGCGGACCCCTTGTTTCGTCAGTTGCGTGATCGGGGAGACCAGACCGGAGAAGTTCCTAATAAACTTCCTGTAAAAGTTGGAAAAACCGATGAAACGCTGTACCCCCTTTTTGTCGGCGGGTATTGGCCAATCTAAGATCGCCGTGACTTTCTGGGGATCCATCGCGACCCCCGCGGAAGAGAGAACCAGTCCCAAGAATGTGGTTTCGTGCTGTTCGAAACAGCACTTTTCTGCCTTTGCGTATAGCCCGTGTTGACGCAACCGTTCTAATACCCGTATCACATGACCCCGATGAACCTCCAGTGAAGGGGAAAAAATTAAGATGTCATCCAAATAAACCACCACAAAAATATCAAGAAGGTCACGAAAAACATCATTGATAAAGTGCTGAAAGGTCGCCGGTGCATTACAGAGCCCGAACGGCATCACCAAGTACTCGTAGTGACCGAATCTCGTACGGAACGCCGTCTTCCACTCATCCCCCTCCCTGATACGGACAAGGTTATAGGCCCCCCGCAGGTCTAATTTAGTGAATATCGTTGCCGATCTCAATCTCTGGAGGAGCTCAGGAACTAGGGGTAAAGGATAACGATTCTTTACCGTTATCTTGTTCAGGTCACGGTAGGCTATGCAGGGCCGTAACGATTTGTCCTTCTTCTCTACGAAGAATAACCCGGCCCCGGCTGGGGATGTGGATGGACGAATAAATCCCTTCCGAAGGTTCTCATCAATGTATTCCCTCAGTACTCCTGATTCTGCTTCGGACAAGGGAAAGATACGGCCGAAAGAGATTTCAGATCCGGGTAGGAGGTCTATGGGGCAGTCGTAGGAACGGTGCGGAGGGAGAACGTCAGCTCCTCGCTTACTAAAGACGTCTAAGAAGTCATGGTAGGCCGGGGGAATAACCTGGGAAAGATCAGTGTCACCATCCAAGCACAGGAGGAACCGGGGAACCACGGATCCTGTGACGTGGCAGTGACTTAAACAGTAGGGTGAGCAAAATTGAACTGTTCCATTTTCCCAGTCAATCTGGGGGTTATGGGCCCTCAGCCAAGGGAGGCCCAGAATGACTGGAAAAAGGGGGGATGCGATGGCATCCAAACGGAGGAACTCCTGGTGATGGTCTGCCATTGTGGTGAAAATGGGTGGTGTCTCCTGGTCCACCACCCCTGATTTTATACGAGACCCATCTGCCAAGAAGATGTTGAACCCCCTTTCTTTGGTCTGGAGAGGGATTTTTTGCCGGTGGGCAAAAGTCAGATCGAAGAAACAACTACAGGCTCCTGAGTCAACGATTGCGGTCACCGACAATGTTCCTCCGGGGAGCTGTAAAGACACAGGAATGGCCAGGTAACTCGACAGATCATCCCTTCCTGCGGGTAGAGTAAAAGAAACGGGCGTGGACTTACTCATTTTAGCAGGACAGGAGCGCACCCGATGACCAGCTTCCCCGCAGTACAGACATAGGTTCTGTGATAGTCTCCTTTGACGTTCCTCGACCGATAAGTGAGAACGGGCCAATCCCAGCTGCATGGGTTCCGGGTTGTCCCCTGTTTCCGTGCTTCGCGGATGGTTCCCTGGGGTTGGAACTGTATCTCTGGAAGGAATCCATGCCGCCTTTTGACCCTGACTGCTCCTTTCCAGCCGACGTTCCCTTAGTCTACGGTCAATTTGAATGGCCAACTCAATCAGTTTTTCCAGGGAGTCAGGTAGGCCTACTCGCGCTAGTTCGTCCTTGAGAGGCTCCGATGCGGAACTGGTGGCATAAGGCCGCATCGTTCCATCTGGTGTCGCCCATGCAACGCCTAAAATCGGACGCGTATTCTTCGGCTGTCCGGCGGCCCTGCCGCAGGGAGTATAGAGTCGCTTCAGCGGAAGCAGCTCGCTGAGGGTCGTCATACAAGACGGCCATGGCCCGAAAGAATTCGGTCACGGATTCAAGATGGGGGTCGTGCTTCTCCATCAGACGGTGAGCCCAATCCTGGGGCTCATCCTGAAGGAGGGAGACTATAAACCCCACCTTGACGGTCTCAGTGGTGAACGTGCGGGGTTGTAAGTCAAAGTATAGGGTGCAGGCGTTCCGGAAGGCCCGGAAGCGGCTCCGATCACCACGGAATCGTTCCGGCAGAGGAACGCGGGGTTCAGGAGCTAGGGATGTGGCAACCGCTCCGGATACCGGGTTAGCGGGAGGTCCTACAGGTGGAGGACTCTGAGCAGGGGGAGTCAGGGGGGCTATTGACTCCATGCGGTCCTCCAGTCGGGCGCAGCGACTGTGGAAGTTCTGAAAAGCCTGGGTCAAGGTGGCCAGGTGCTGACAAATATCCTCTAGGGACGCCGGTCCACTTCCTGGCTCTGTCATGGCCGCAAGGTACTGTTATGATCCGCCAGGTGGTGCCTCAGGCTGCCAACTGACAGACCTACTCAGAGCGTGGGGTCTAAGCCCGGGCTGTGCTTTCACCAGAGCCCCTGATGGTGGGGATGGACTTGAAACAGTCCCGGGCCAGGTCACGACCTCCGAGCAGGCCCGCCAGTGGCTGAGGAGACCCTTGGGGACAGGTACCGGGAGAGCCAGATATGAAGAGGATGGCGGCCCCAGCAGGGTAGTAACGGATCGTGGCCCGTGAGGGTAAGCGGGGTACAGAATCGGTAGGCGAGAGTAGTCGGGTCACACGCAGGGTCAGCAGGGAAGTCAATCCGTAGAATGGTCAGGGCAATCCGGGTCAAACGCAGGAGCAGGCAGAATAGTCAGGACAATCCGGGTCAAACGCAGGAGCAGGCAGAGTAGTCAGGACAATCCGGGTCAAACGCAGGAGCAGGCAGAATAGTCAGGGTCAATCAGGGTCACAGGATAGGTGCAGGAACTCAGGATCACAGAAGACCTTGCGGCAATCTGTGACAGTGCAGGGCATCTTTAAATAGTGCGCCCTGCACTGTCATTGGCCGGCTAGGACGCGCCCCTGGCTGTCATTGGACGCCTGAGGCGCGCCCACGGCTCCTACTGCGCATGTGCGGCGTCCTGTCAGCCGCGGCTCGCCGGGACCTAGTGCCCGTGTCCCGGCGCGATCCGCCGCCACTGCGCATGCGCGAGGGACGGAGCCGCGATCGCGGACCCTGGAGCCGTGGTCCCTGACAATTTCAAAGCAGAACTTTGGGCAAATACTAGAGAAAACCTCAATATGGTAAAGAGACAAAAAAAATTTAAATTTTTTTTTATACACAGTTAGTATTCATATCTGAATCTGCTCTTATGGTATTTTTAAAGTAGGTCAGCATAGAGTTGTCCTCATAACTGTGTATTTTTACCTGTTATTCACCTATTAGGCCTCATGCACACAGGACGTTTAAAAAAAAAACTCTTCTAGAAGCCTTCCTCGTGGCAGCAGCGTTTTGCAGAAAAAAACACCTGACGCTTGTAAAAGTATCAACACTTTTACAAGAGCTTAGACGTATTTACATTTATTATTAATAATAATAATGATCCTAATAATAATTAATTCATTTAATTGGCCAGAATAGTAATTTATTCTGGCCATTGGTATTAATTGCCACTAAAGTGTTAAACCACCTAGTGTTAACACACATTTACATGCGTCATGTTTTTTATGCCAAAATGCTGTTGCTCCTGGACGCACTGATCCTGGGGTTTTTTCCTGCCTGTAAATGCTCCTGCCATTAAAAGCTCCTAAAAGTCTACGTGTGCATGGACACATAGGATAACATGGAGAACCGTTTACAAGCAGTAAAAGAACAAAACTCCTATGGCCCCTAAAAGTGGCTGCAAAAATGCCCTGTGTGCATGAGGCCGTGAAGTAAGATACATTAAAAAAAAAACTACCATATGTGAGGCATTTAACTGTGATCCCAAGATTATAATGTTTGCCTGAAATTCAATTTTAAATATTTTGGTTCTTAATTTTTCTAAATAATTTACATAATTATCCATGTATTCTGAATTTTTTTTTTCATATGGCCAATTATAGTATATATTTTTGTATTACATTTGTATTATAATACATGATATTATATATCAGTAGTATATTTTAGTAGTTATTTAATGTATATGTAAACCCTGAAATTTTATAACATCTTTAATGCGGAATTCCAGCTGTGTTTATTAAAAGTCAGCAGCTACAAAAACTGTAGGTGCTATTTTGGTGCAGATGCAGTTTGATCTGAGCTATACAAAATGTATGGCTCAAATTTCACTGCACAGAAATCATGTGATATGCACAGGAATGCAGTGCAGTTCTTGTGCGAATCACATGCAATGTGCCGCACCGCATCAGTGTGACCCCAAGCATAAGTAGAACTATAGGCAAAACTTTTATTTTCATTTTGAATAGAGTAAGGGAGGGTTATACCCTCTGTCAGTTTATTTTTTGCCATCTGTGTCCCATTTGCCTTCCCTTCCTGTCCCATAGCCAAAACAGGAAGTGAGATGAATCCCTATAAATTAGGGGAATTCCTTGGGGACGCCCAGGTGTCCCCATTGGGAAATATCCCCTCTATTGCTTTTCTGGGGACAACCCAAAATTTGGGGTTTTCTTTATTTTTACTTTCGATGATAACAGTAAACAGGACAAATAGAGAGGGTGAACCTCCCTTATGGGGGGACAGACAGCAATACAAACTGATACTCCCTTTCCAAAACGTTTTGCCTTTAGTTATTGTGATGGAGCATAGGCAGGACAGAACACACAAGAGTAGGTGGCAAACTCACAAAGCTTTATTGAGACAGATGACAGTCACCGAATAGGGGAGTTCGCAGGGAGGGTGAATACGCCAGTCCAGGACGACACGGAAGGACCAATACACTTAAAGTCCAACACCGAGAGCCAAGTGAGAGTCTCTGTAGCAAGTAATCCAACAGGGAGTTTGGTGTGAGTCTCTGTAGCAAGTAATCCAACAGGGGAAGTTGGTGTGAGGTCAGCACAAGAAAAGTTCAAGTGAAGCAGGCAGAGAGCATGTACTCACGGATCTCTGGAGTCTCGCAGACAGTCTTCCCCAGCTCTGGGAGAAGGGGGATCCTAGGCAGCCTTGGGCCTCTGCCGAGCCTGGCCACGAAAAGGTCCTGGCTGCAGCCCGGGCTCCTTCCTTAAGCTACACAGCGGTGAATACCTCGGGAGCCCTGGCATCAGCTTCTTAAAACTGGTGGGGCCCCCCTAGTCACCTAGGCAACCGGGGGGGGCCGGAGGTAGCGTGGCTCCAGCTTGCCTTTAGGAATGCCTTTCATCTGCAGGAAGGGGGGGGGAGGGCACGGATGAGAGACAGGAGAGAGAGAGCAGGGACAGAGCAAGGGGCTGAGGGGGGGGGGGGGCAGCTGTGACAGTTATGCTTTATATTACCTGCTGATCCTGCCATAACCCTCCTTGTTCTAGTACTTCCTGTTATAGGGTGACACAGCTCTGTCTGTGTGTCTCAATTGATCTGTTTTGTCACACTGGCTTTAGATGGAGGCTACAAGTTGCTGTTTCTATATACAAATACCTCCCAACATTTAGAGAAGTTTACCAACCTACGTTTTAGAAAACGTATGTAGGCATTGGACACACCCCCTGCTACTCCCCCCTTAACAGAGAATTATACAAAAAAAAATGATTATTAAACCCACAAGTGCTATTTGTTTACCGTTAGTATTCCTTTATATTGGCTTTTGGAATTGAAGCCAGTAAGGAATTGGATGTAAGGTTTGTCTCTGTAAAACACTTTTAACCACTTCCAGACCGGACACTTTTACCCCCTTCCTGACCAGGGCAATTTTCAGCTTTCAGCGCTATCACACTTTGAATGACAATTGCGCAGTCATGCAACACTGTACCCAAATTAATTTTTTACCATTCTTTTGAGACAGATAAAGCTTTATTTTGGTGGTATTTATTCACCGCTGGGATTTTTATTTTTTTTGCTATGTAAATGAAAAAGTCCAAAAATTTTGAACAAAAGTGTTTTTTTTATACAATTTTGCAAATAAATAATATTTCATCATAAATCTTTGCCAAAATTTATTCCGTTGTCTTTTTAGTAAAAAAAAAAATAAAAAATTAGTTTATAACCAAAAATTATAATTTTTAAACATTTTTTTTTACATTTTTATTTTATTTTTTTTATATTATTATTTATTTATTTTTTTT
The DNA here is from genome assembly GCF_062004578.1 of Staurois parvus. Lineage (NCBI taxonomy): Eukaryota > Metazoa > Chordata > Amphibia > Anura > Ranidae > Staurois > Staurois parvus. The sequence continues at coordinate 1,764,723 of NW_028318120.1, read as the reverse complement.
TACATACTGTCACCCTAGCAGTACAGTGTCACCATGGTGACACTGTACTACTTGTGGGGGGTGATGAAGATTTTTTTTTTTTTTTACACTGATTGCTTTTACACCCATATAGGATGTAAAAGCAATCATTTCTCTTTCTCTCTGTGTGCATTCCTGCACTCATTGAGAAGTATTGAGTGAGCTGTGATTGGTCACAGCTTGTAACATGGTACAAGGCTGTTGTGAATAGCCTTGTACCATGTGACCTCTGTGATCATTCACAGATTTCACACGTAGTAAGCAGTGATGTCAGAAGTGACATCTTGCTTACTACTTTGCATGTGATCACTGATTGGCCAATCAGTGATCACATGATCGGGACCTCGTACAGAGGTCCCGTCCGACGATCGGTGTTTCACTGTGTCCGGAGGACACAGCGGGCACCGGATCGCGGTGCTGCGCGCTCCCAGGGAGCACGCACAAGCAGGGTGCGGGGAGGCCGTTCATAAACGGCCACCCGACCATGCAGCGCCACCGTCCGGCCGTTTATATGCAACGGCCAGTCGGGAAGTGGTTTAATAGATAAATAGTACATTTTATGTACAATTATATAGATCCAACCAAAATGAGGGACAAATGAAGAAAGATGGACAGAGGGACTTTGTTCCAAATGAGGGACATATGTTGGCAGCGATCGTTGGAGTGCATGCAAATAGACAGGAATTGACTGCAAACAAGCCATGGGAGATCATCAGCACTTAAATGCAACAAATGATTAAGAAAAGGTAAATAAAAATAATGTATAAAACAAAAATGTCGTTTCTTAATAAACACAATGCTTTAGCAAATTAAATATCAAACAGGGCATTACTATGTAAAGCTTTAGCCATCCTCTAGAATTTTCTGAATGTAAATTTACATGTACAAACTAGTATAAAATAGCATATTTATACCTTTATTAAATTAAACTATTAGCACTAAAACCACAAAAGTTAAAATGTTTTTAAATCAATTTCAGCCATATCTTCTATAGAAGGCCTAATACAATGTCACACAAGCTGTCTAATAATAGGAACCTTTTAAATAGTATAGCCAAGCTATTTTTGTACTAGTTAACAGATGTGTCTTATTTTGTGTTTGATTTTCTTATCTAACCACTTGGTAACCGCACTATAGCCGAATGATGGCTACAGCACAGTTATCCAGTTCTGAGATGGCGTCATAGGACATCCTCCCAGAATGCACCCTCCTGCGTCGCCTATCAGTGCTCATCATTGCTGCATATCAAAAGTAAATCTTTTTTTTCAAATTGTTTGCTCTTTTTTGTTTATAGTGCAAAAAATAAAAAGCCCAGTGCCAATTAAATATGATAAAAATTTCATATGGGTACAATGTCGCACGACTGCGCAATTGTCATTCAAAGTGCGACAGCGCTAAAAGCTGAAAATTGGCGTGGGCACGAAGGGGTTATAAGTGCCCGGTAGGCAAGTGGTTAATTTGTTCCTTTTGTTTATGTTTGGAATATTTTAAAGACAGCCGAAGCATAATTTTTTAAATAAAAATGATATGTGCTAATCAGAAAGAAGGAGTTCCTAACTTCAAAAATACATTTGATTAGCCCATATCATTTATAATTACAATAGGGTTTTCCTCCCAGTTAGGGTTTGTGTCTGCTTTTAGATAAAGTAGACAAACAGTAAAGCTGTGTCTACTTTAAGATAAAGTAATTATACCCTCACTTGTGTGGGTTTTCATGTTTCGGTCTGCTTTGTTTTTATGAAAAAGAGAATAAATTTTACTCTTCACATTCTGTCGAAATTCTTTGGATCCAAAGTAATAAACAAAGGGATCCAAACAGCAATTGAGACCACTCAAAGCTAGGGAAAGCTTGTAGGCCACATATAGGTTGTTCTGTTTGGCTGATGGAAGCGAATGAGTGATAAGAATCACATTATTTGGCACAAAACATATAAACAGTACTAACAGCAACACTACTATTGTATAAATTGTCTGCTTCTTGGGCACAGCAGATTGCTGGATATATGAACGCAGAAGAGTCACAATGATTGACAAGTAACAAACCACCATAGTTACTATGGGAATAACAAAGAATGCTAGAAAGCGGCATGCAAAATACAAATAGAAAGGCACAAGAGAAGAAAACATATTTTTAGGTAAAATATCAAAGCAAGTAAGTATGTTTAGTTCATGCACATAGAATGTCATCCTAGTATACAGTAAAGGTACGTCAATTGATAAAACTAGCAACCAGATCAACAAGCATATAATAAAAGCCTTTCTGATGTTCATACAGTTTTGAAAACGCAGCGGATGCACAATTCCCACATAGCGCTCCACACTGATACACATCATTGTTAGAATGGAGCAGTTCACATTTGCATAGAACATTATAGTTGTTAGAGAGCAGAAGATGTCTCCAAATGGCCAGTTATTTCCTCTTAGGTGATAAGCAGCCAGGAACGGGAGGGTCAAGCTGTAGGCCAAATCGTTTGCAGTAAGACTGATCATAAACACCATTGTTGGATTCTTCGATTTACTCCGACAGAAAATCCACAGACTGGTTACATTTAGTGGAGTGCTGACCAGGAAGATGAATAAGTATATTGCTGGTAAGACATTTTGAAGCATTTTACTTTGCAGCATTTCCAGTGTGTGGTTGGATAAACCAGACATTATTGGGCTGTTGATGGTGTTATTTCCATTAAATGCGGAAAGGGTTTCTTCAATCATCTTTGCCTACTGGCTTCAAGTGAGCAGGGAAAACTTCTAACTAAATAGAATCTAGGAAAAAAAAGTAATTATTTCATATGTTTTCTTATAATTATAAAAATGGGGATACATGTTTCCTTTTACTTACCATATTTACTACTTTTAACTACTAGAAAGTAAATACCTATAGGTTCATAAACCAGCTTCTGCCATTAAATATATTTTTCAATGTTTATTTGTAAAATAATGTTTTATAAAATTTATTTAAAAATATATAAATCATCAGTACACACTAGGGAATTTTCAGAGTGGAAAATGTCAACACTTGTGTCAATTTTACTGCCAAGTATAAAAAGGGTCAGTCTAACAATATATGTGTTTGCAAGTTTACTAGCAACATAACCTAGTGTGAGTGTCAGGTTCTATTTCCTAAACTGAAAAATGACCCCAATTATTTCACCTTTTCTGTCAAAGGATGTCATCTGTCCTAACATTATTGCAAATAGCACAGTGGCTTAGTGATTAGCATTTCTGCCTTGAACTATTAAGGTCTGATGTGATTGTGTAGTATGTAAAGCACTGCATAAGTTGGTGGAACTGCTGTATATAAATACCTGTAAGAAATACTAATAAGGGCTGTGGGATTTTCCTGTTTTATAATTCATGTTATACATTGCAAACTGAATTTGGTCTCTGAAAAAAAAAAACACTAGGGTGTGCTATCAAATTACACACACACACATATACATATACTTTATTTATTACAGGTACTTACTGTATAAAGTGCTGTCAATTTACGCCGCACTTTCCATATATATTGTACATTCACATCAGTCCCTGCATTCAAGGAGCTTACAATCTAAAGTCGACAGCTCACTTTTCTACATGCACATAGTAGGGCCAATCAACCTACCAGCTTGTCTTTGGTATGTGGCAGGAAAATGGAGTACCCAGAGGAAACCCAAGCAGGCACAGGGAGAGCATGCAACCTCCAGGCAGATATATACATATACTGTACTTCGCATTCTAGTAGCAATATTTGTGTCATGGTTCCTCAATAATATGATCTACGCACCATTGCAGTCAATAGAAAAACAAAACTCTCCTTAGAAACCTATATCATTGTATGTAAACCATTTTTATCTTTTTTTTTTACCACATAAAATTGGGAGTGCAGCGCTATGAAAAATGAATAAATAAATACATACAGTGTATACAGTTAACCAGATATAAATACTATGCAATAGAGTCCTATAAACTGAATGGTAAACAGTCCAAGGTAATAAATATGACTTCAGTCAAAAGATAAAAGTGCTCATAGTGTAGTGTTGTAAAAGATTTATTTAGATCAAAATTAATGAAGTAACAATATGAGCATAAACGCACAGGGTGATTATGAGTAATAATAAGCTCCTGAATACACTGACCAGTGGAACCATGGGATGGCCGCCGGACCTCCTGATCCGGCGGCGTGACATCAAGGCGTGCAAGGGCTCCTCCTAGACGTGTTTCATGTAATGACACGTCTGCTGTAGGGGTGATGCATCACGTGTCATTACACAAAACGCATCTAGGAGGAGCCCTTGCACGCCTTGACGTCACGCCGCCGGATCAAGAGGTCCGGCGGCCACCCCATGGTTCCAATGGTCAATGTATTCAGGAGCTTATTATTACTCATAATCACCCTGTGCGTTTATGCTCATATTGTTACTTCATTAATTTTTATCTAAATAAATCTTTACAACACTACACTATGAGCACTTTTATCTTTACTACTTGGCACTGAGCCTCCACACCTCAGCCCAGTATTCCAAGTACCTGTCCAGGCTGGAGTAGTAAGAGTGTCAGACCAGATCATTATCTCCGGCACCTGCCATCTGAGCGACCACCAGAGGATACTCCCATTACCAGGCTATACTTTCACAGGACCTTCGGCTACATGAGATCTCTATACGCGCATTAAGATTGCGCTTCCGGTGAGTGGGCAATCTTTCTATACCTCCATGTCGGGATACTGGAATACACTCGTTTTGACTGAAGTCATATTTATTACCTTGGACTGTTTACCATTCAGTTTATAGGACTCTATTGCATAGTATTTATATCTGGTTAACTGTATACACCGTATATATTTATTTATTCATTTTTTATAGCACTGCACTCCCAATTTTATGTTGTATATATAAGAAAGGCTTTGTGGTTCCTTTTTAGTGCATCAGCTGCTTATACGGTGTGCTCGCTAGCTCACATACTTACATTTTGTTTTTACCAGCACAGTCTTTTCCTTGAACACATGAGAGATACACTAATGATGGAATCACCATAAAGTAAATTAGTTTAGATATCTGTTGGCATAAAGGTATTGCATTAAACAAAACTGTTATGGCCACATTTTTCAAGGCAGCAATGAGCCCTTGCAAACAAATGCATAAATCATTAACATGTTTGTAAATTCTAACAATATATTTCTCTTATTTGCTCCCTTTGAACTGTTACATTTAACATTGAAAGCATTTTATTATATCTGTTCAAGTGCAAAAAAAAAAACCTGGGGGAAAAAAACCAAGAACTATTTGTTAGCCAGAAAACGTGAGTTGATCGTTCCCTTTGCACTTTGCTTCTGGACTGTTATCAGGTAGCATTGTTCCCTACTATCCCCATGGACTACAAAACACCTCCTCCTATTATGGAGAAGAGATGGAGGTATTATGTAGTCCAAACACATTTTCTGTCCTAGGGTGACAACCATGCTTAATATGATTGTTACCTTAGGGGAGGAAGTGAGCTAATGGCAGGATTACCATGGTAAAATAAAGGGAAAATGGGTTAAAAAAAAGCAAAACTAATGCAGCCAACATATCTAACAACTGGTAAGTAGCAATACTATGAATTTTTGTTCTTGGTTATAGATTAGATATACTCTCATCTTAACTGATCATAAGTTATTTTGTAGTTCTGTTCCTTATATCAAATGTGCTATAAATGCTCTCCAACTGGGGAATGCCATGGGGCAGCAATAAGAATGTACATTTAATATAGAGTATGACCTATGATCTACAGGAGGAATAGAATAGTTGGATAGAATTCTGGACACCCAATACAGTTAATCAATAATAGAGAGTTGAACTCCATCAAAATATTAGTAACATTTGTACGACAGGTTAACTACCATAGTTGTGAAGTAAGCTTCTCAAGTTATAGACCAAGATTTTTCAACTAGGGTTCCTCCAGAGGTTGCTAGGGTTTCCTTAAGCAATGAGCAATTTTTGCATCTCAGGTAGGTTCCCACTGACACCATTGATCTTTTTGGCTATCTATAAGGGGGTAATTCTTCCCAGTGACCACAAGTGTAAGGAGAATTCTGACTACCACACTAATGTATCATGAGTTGTAGATATAGTAATTTTTATCAGGGGTTCCCTGATACCGGTAATTTAATTCAAGGGTTCCTCTGTTTTGAAAAGGTTGAGAAAGGCGGTTATAAACCATGACTTCTGGCGAAAATGTTAGTCAAAAAAGGAAAAGATTCAAACAGCATTGTCCAAAACTGACATAGTCAATGCACTGACAATGCACTAAGAAAATGCCCGAGTAGCTTTATTATTCCTGTGATATGAAAGCAGGTTCTGTATTGGCTGTAAATCAGAATTATATCACAGGCACAGTTTAACAATACAAGACCAAAAGGATATTCTGGGTAGAACTTCTTGTTCATTAATAATAGTTCACACAAGACAAAGCAGATAATAGGACAAAGACCCCTCTATCTGTATCCTATTAGCGGATACCATTGCTAACTGAATGCATAAATATTAAATGCAGGAACTTGAAATCAACACTTACCCTGTAGAAAGTAGTTCAGTGTCTGTTTGCTGGCGTAACCAAAACGTTTCGCTACTATTTGTGCAGTGTATTACTGGGACATCCTGTCCCAGTTGTTAGATTTTATTAACCACATTTGTTTTCAAATTGCAAATTAGAAACCTTCATCACCTAGGGGTTAAAAGTTGATTCAAGCTTACAATTCCACCCCTTGAAAAGCTATAAAATTGTTTTAAAAACTCCCTTTCATCTGGTAATGTTACCAGTGTTTAAAGTAATCATCATTGCCAGATCACAGGGCTAGGTTTGTACTAGGACTCCATGCACAATAAGGGTAGAGCTTCTTATTGAAATATATAGTTACATAGTTGGAAATGTTGAATAAAGACACCGGTCCATTCAGTTTAACGTATGTTAATGTGTGTAATTATCATTTCCCATATCTCTGTATATTGTGTTTGCTAAGATGCCTATCTGAAAATATCAATACTCTCCAATGACACCATCAACTGTGGAAGGGAGTTATACATCCTTACTGCTCGAACAGTAAATAACTCCTTCCACAATTTAAAGTATATGTGAACCCTCACCTTGAAAAAACATCCCAAAAAACATTTGCGTATGGATATAAAAGAACATTATAAATCTCTTGTATTTTTTCTCTTTTTCATAAGTGATCACATACTCTCTGTTCTCAGCTGCATAAGGAACTAGAGGAGGAGAAACAGCATTACACTGAACTCCCCAGTCAATGGCTGTGCATGAGGGTGTGTTAGGACACATCTGGTCATTAAAGGAGAGCAGACTGAGTTCTCAGCACAGCTAGAGAACTGACAACACATGCCTAGTGTGGTCAGTTTTTAATATGAAAGTAGAGGGACTGGCAGGAACAGCAGGGATTTCACACAAAGGAAACAGTACAAAGACATCGGGATACTTCTTATACAAGTATATGGTACAGCAGGCACATATCAAGAATATGAAATTTTGGGTTTACATATTCTTTAAGGTTAAACTGAGGTCCTCCTGTCCCCCTATTAGCTTTGTCGCCCTTCTATGGACTCTTTCCAGTGACCAGAACTGCATGGCATACTCAAGATATGGCCAAACTAATGTTTTGTAAAGTGGTAGAATTATGGTCTTATCTCTTGTCTTTAGTATATACCTTTTTTAATGAATGCTAATATTCTGGTTTTGCTTGCTGCAGCTTGGCATTGCATGTTATTGATGAGCCTGTGATCTACTTGGAACCCCAAGTAAATTTCCATCCTCATTTCACCCCTACCGAGTAATTTGCATTCAAATTTTTAACCCCTCCAACTGCATTACTTTACATTTTTCAACATTAAACCTCATTTGCCTTGTAGTTGCCAGCCACTCTATATTATCAAGCAGCTATATCCTGTTGTGAAATTATTACACTGTAAATACAAGATTTAACTATTTATACCAATCACAATATCATTTATGAACAAGTTAAACAGAATTGGTCCCAGGACAGGGTCTTGGGGTGCCCCACTTACAAAGCCACACCATTCTGAAGATGCGCTATTTATCATCACCCTCTGGACAGACTCCCGTAATCAATTTGTATAGTTGGTGAATTGGTGCGGGGTTGCACTGGATACCTTCGGCTGCTATTGTGCCCTTGCTGGATGTCCTGTGCGTCTCTGCTTGCATGCACCATCAAGGCAAACCCTTAAACTATCCATTGCTATCTGTGCTCCAACTTGGGAGATTCTCAAAACTATACACTTAGGACTGCAGTATACAGTAGAGCCTTGACAAGGGCATTGTATCCACATATATTTGCAAATGTGTGCAACAAATGCTCTATTTTAACGTGAATTGTTGGACAGGGTCAATATGGTTTGTTTGCAGGCTAGCTGGTAAGTGTGTGGGGAATATTTGTGATGGTCTTGCAACAACAATCATTCATGAATCTATGCTGGTTGCCACTAATGATACTGTTTCATCATCAAATTCTTGGATATGGCCCCTTATTATTCCTTCCAATAGTTTACATACTGTTAGGCTGATTGGTTTGTAATTTCCAGGTATATATCTCAGCCTTTCTTTGGATATTGGTACCATGCTAGATTTTTGCCAGTCAGCTGGTACCATTCCAGACATTAAACTGTCTTTAAAGATTAGAAATAACAGTCTGGCTATAACATGGCTAAGAAGGTGGGCAGAACCAGAGCTGGTTGCTACAGATTTCTGAGAGCAGGAATGGACAGGAGTGAGTGTGAATGCAAAATTATTGCTACACCAATGGCTATGTCAGATTGGAGATTTCACTGCTGTTGACACACCGCCAGAAGCAGAATCACCGTGGATAGGCTTCCATTTACTCCATAGAGTCACACCCTTACTGGCCCAAAACATTGAATAATCTCACTCACTAGCCAACAAGCAGCATATTGCTGATCCAGCCACAAATGAAGTGACTCCATAGTAAAAGGTAAGTGGTTCTTTAGTGCTCCTGTTGCTGGATGGCACATGTCGTATCAACTCAAAGCTGCTTCTTCAGCACCCTTTTTATGCTTTCACTTTCACTTGGATCTACATTATATCTCTGCTGCTCCATTCCTTGTTCCATCACTAAACTTTGCATGCTTGCTAGAACAATTTCTTTTTTGCTTCTTGCGTAATATCAAGATTTGTTGCCTGCAGGTTACAATAGCTAGTTTAGTCCAAATGATTTGAAACAATTAATTATTTGCTGTCCACATATTGTATATGATTGTCCATTTGTTGCCCATGTATTGTCAAGATCAACCTTCTCTGCCTCTGGGTAGGTCTGTTCCCCTTTGCACCTGAGAATGAGAACACCTCAATGGTCATAGGGTACTACCTAGTTGTAATAGGCCCAAAACCTACAATCACAAGTACCATAACTCACTTGAACCCGGGTTTCAACCACTGGAGGCAAGCTCCCTCCCCCAGGACAACCTCCTCTGCTCTGTCCTTAGGCTAGGTGTGGTACTACATGTAAATCGTACACTTTCCTGCACTGCAGCAAAAATGTGCTGCTATTAGCACACGCACAGGGGAACCATTAACACCAGTCCTCACACCAAATGTGAACATATCACATACTCTCTTCTCTGTCCCAGCACAAAAGTAAGACTGTCCAGTTGGGATCAGATCTGAAGTTAGGCTTCACTCCAGTAGATGGTAGATGAACAGAAAGATAATTTAGTAAACATACTTTTTCTATTTAGATGGCAAAACATTCCCTTTAGCGTGGCAAAAGACATCACACTTTCAAAGTACACGGGTGCTAAATTTGCCCAATAAAAAAAAAAAAAGGGTGACTGTGTCCTTTTCGGTCTAGTTCTCCCATTCTCAAAGGTAGATCCTTCCAATGAGGTACTCACTCAACTTCAATTTGTTAGCCAAGTCCATCTGAATCTACCAGTCTAACACTATCCTCCCCCCAGACTGACTGACTGAGTGTGTGTTCTCTTTACATATAGTTATCTACACTACCTGTCATTCAGCTGCTTTAAAATATTTGCAGAAACAACAGCTCACTCTAGTGGCAGCATTGATGTAATGCAAACAAACCTAAATAAACTCATAAATAACCCAGTAATGGCAAAGCTATGGGGTTCTCCCCAAGGCAAATGCACCAATCAGCCATAACATTATGGCCACTCACCATATCTCATCAAGGCATGGACTCCACTACACCTCTGAAGGCATGCCGTGGTATCTGACATGAAGCCATCAGTATCAGACCCTTTAAGTCCTGTGAGTTGTGAGGTTGGGCCACGGATTGGACTTATTTTTTCCGCACATCTCACAGATACTCAACTGGATTGAGATCTGGAGAATTTGGGGGCCAAGTCACCACCTCAAACTCGTTGTTGCGTTTCTCATACCATTCTTGAATTCATCAGACCAGGCCACCTTCTTCCAGGGCTCCTGTGGTCCAGCTCTGATGCTCATGTGCACATTGTAGGCATGGGTCAGCATGGGCTCCTGACCAGTCTGCAGATATGCAACCCATTACACAACAAACTGTGATGCACTGTGTGTTCTGACACCTGACATCAGAACCAGCAGTACATTTTTCAGCAATTTGAGCCACAGTAGCTCGGACTATACAGGCCAGTCTTCGCTTCGTACATGCATCAGTGAGCTTTGGTCGCCCATGACCTGTCAACAGTTTGCTGGTTTTCTTTACTTCTACCACTCTTGGAAGGTCCTGACCACTGCAGACGGGGAACACCCCAAAGCAGGGGTGGCTAACCTGTGGCTCTCCAGCTGTTGTGGAACTACATTTCCCATGAGGCATTGCAAAGATGGGAAGTTACTGACTTGCAGAGGCATGATGGAACTTGTAGTCCTGCAGCAGCTGGAGAGCCGCAGGTTGGCCACCCCTGCCCCAAAGGAATTGCAGTTTTGGAGTTGCTCTAATCCAGTCGTCTAGCCAGTACAATTTGGCCCTCTTCAAAGATGCTCAAATCCTTACATAACAAACAACTGAAACAGAATTGCCAGTTACTTGGATTGTTCTACAGTCGCAATTATCAAAGCAGTGCTTCCACTGGAGGGGTGGAAATATCCTACTATGTGGCTGATGCCACAAGTCCTTGCTGTACGAGGCTGTCCACCTTTCATGTACCTTATCCAGAACTGCTGTTTTCTATCAATACTGACCCTAGCCAGTGGGACTTTGTCCCAATCCTCACACACACTTCAGACGTGACAAATGTCACGGGGAACCCTTTTTATGAGGTCTCTTCATGAAGTAGGCCACAAAAGATCTTATGGGATTTCAGCATCCAATGACACAACCATCCTCCCCAAGATGGCTGCTAAAGCCCACAATGGGAGAAAATCCCCCTACTGAACGCCTCTAGACCTGGAGAAGCTGCCACCTAGAGGCCACCACCACCACCTAGAGGCTGGAGGACTATGCAACCTGCCTTTTCCTATAGTTTGATTTGTCCCCAAGTAGTGCTAATAAATAACCGTCACCTCTCATTTCAAATGCATCCTTGATATTGCTGGTTTAGACTAGATCATGGTTAATATGCATAAAATGCAGTTGTATGTGCAGATGCTTCCTACTGCCATAATAGATTTACTAAAAGATTTGACAGGTGGAATGTGTATGCGTTTGCCTGTAAGAATAGATCATAGTAAATACATACACTATATTGCCAAAAGTATTGGGACACACCTCCAAATTATTGGATTCAGGTGTTCCAATCACCTCCATGGCCACAGGTGTATAAAATCAAGAACCTAGGCATGCAGACTGCTGCTACAAACATTTGTGAAAGAATGGGTCGCTCTCAAGAGCTCAGTGGATTCAAGTGTGGTACCGCGATAGATTGCCACCTGTACAATTATTTATTTATTTCAGGTACTAATATAGCGCCTTCAATTTACGCAGCGCTTTACACATATATATTGTACATTCACATCAGTCCCTAACCCTCAAGGGGTGTACAATCTAAGGTCCCTAACTTACATTCATACATACACATATTAGGGCCAATTTAGACAGGAGCCAATTAACCTACCAGCATGTCTTTGGAGTGTGGGAGGAAACCAGAGTACCCGGAGGAAACCCACGCAGGCACAGGGAGAACATGCAAACTCCAGGCAGGTGGTGCCGTGACTGGAATTCGAACCGACGACCCTAGTAATAAGTCCATCCATGAAATTTCCTTGCTACTAAATATTCTATGGTCAATTGTTAGTGGTATTGTAACAAAGTGGAAGCAACTGGGAACAACAGCAACTCAGCCACGAAGTAGTAGGCCACGTAAAATGACAGAGTGGGAGTCAATAGCTAAAGAGCTCCAAACTTTGTGTGGCCTTCAGATTAGCACAACAACAGTGCGTAGAGAGTTTTGTGGGGCTGAGCAGCTGCATCCAAGCCTTACATCACCAAATGCAATGCAAAGCATCGGATACAGTGGTGTAAAGCACACCGCCACTGGACTCTAGAGCAGTGGAGATGTGTTCTCTGGAGTTACGAATCACGTTTCTCTGTCTGGAATTCCGATGGACGTGTCTGAGTTTGGCGGTTGCCAGGAGAACGGTACTTGCCTGACTGCATTGTGCCAAGTGTAAAGTTTGGTGGAGGGGAGATTATGGTGTGGGGTTGTTTTTCAGGGGTTGGCCTTGGCCCCTTAGCTCCAGTGAAGGGAACTCCTAAGGTGTCAGCATACCAAGACATTTTGGACAATTTCATGCTTCCAGCTCTGTGGGAACAGTTTGGGGATGGCCCCTTCCTGTACCAACATGACCGGGCACCAGTGCACAAACCAAGGTCCATAAAGACATGGATGAGCGAGTTTGGGGTAGAAGAAATTGACATTGGCCTGCACAGAATCCTGACCTCAACCTGATAAAACAACTTTGGGATTAATTACAGCGGAGACTGCGAGCCAGGCCTTCTCAGCTGACATCAGTACCTGACCTCACAAATGTGCTTCTGGAAGAATGGTCAAACATTCCCATAGACACAACTAAATTAAATTCCTGCGCCACCTAGTGGATAAATAAATATGTGACTAATAGTGAAATGGAGAAGCTGCTGCTAGCATTAAATTGTGTTCCCACAACTAAACCATAACATAAACAGAATCAATGCTGCACTGCACATACATAAAACAAATAAACAAAATGAATAAACAAATTTTGAATCAGAGTGTGGTGATACAAATCAATATGATGAATAAATGTCCATGAACCAAGTCCATAGTATGTGAAATAATCAGTGTATTACAGACAATCCAGCTCTTCACAGCTCATTTGCTTCTTCATGTGCTCAAACCCACACCATCAGATCAGTGCTATAAACTTGCAGACGGTGTCACCTCAGTGCTCACAGAACTCTCACCTCCGAGCAATCAAATTGCTTTTTGTAATGCCAAATTCGTAAGGATTCCTTCACTCTCCAGATCATTAACCATGTAGAAGTGATACAGCATCTTTTAACTTTTAAAACAACATCAAGCCAGATATGGGATCTAGTCCCTTTAAGAGGAGGGGGGTTTGGAGGTCTGAGATAATCACTCTTAACCAGTCTGGCGGTAATCCCGAGTGAGGCTCGGGGTTCATTTTCAGTACCAAAAAAGTAACTTACCTTGTACCTGCAATCCCCTGATGTCCTCCTACTGTGTCCTCCGGCCGATGCCGGCATCTGTCTTCCAGGTTCCCTTCCTTGCAAGCGCCGTGACGCAGGGGGGCGGAACCGGTGGGAGATTCAAAAAAGTAAACAAAACATGACATACACACAATACATTGTAATCTGTTAGGATTACATTACTGTATCAAACCATTTCACCTAAGTTTTGTCCCTAGTGCTTTGTCCAGTGCCCTGCCTGCACTTTTAAAAGTTCTTTCTGCCTGGAAACTTTAGAACGCCCATGGCATCCAAAAAGCTTTCCTTTAGGTCAAAAGCGGTTTTAGACCAGCTAGAAAACAGCAATAGTTAATTAGAATCACTTGCAGAATTGAGTGATAGTGATACAATACAAAACAACAAATTTCCATGCATAACAATGTACCGCTTTGACATTCAAAAATATTGACATAATCAGACCGCTAGGGAGGTTAATGGAGGAGAAAAAAGGACACTCCAATGGTGCAGTATGTACTAACAATTGTATCTTTATTATGTTAAACGGTATCGCACTTACATGTACAAAAAATAAAAAATGCCATAAAACAGGTTAAACATCACCAGATCAAGGCTGCACTTCCAAGTCCTGTTGAACTCAATTACGTCTGCCCACGGCCATGCTCTTATGCATTACATCACGCCCACATGACTTCATCAGAGGCTGATCAGATGGAAAGATGGACAATTGGCAAGGGTAAGGTTTCCAGAAGATTTAAAGACCTTTTGTGAAAGACTGGACTTGCAGATAGTTGACATTCCAGGATGGTCCGAAGGGACCAGGGAAAGTGTAGAACTAAGGAAAAATAGGTGGCAATGGGTCCCCAAATAGAGAATGGGATGGAGAAGTTCTAGTGTAGTGTGTATAGGGAGGAGGGGGAGAAAAAGGAAAGAGAAATGAGAAGGAATTTCTTTTTCTCTCTCTCTCTTCCTATACAGGGTTTTAAGGCTGGATGCAGCGGGGAGGCAAGGAGAGGAGAGAAGGAAAAGAAGAGGGATTTATAGATGGGCATAGGTAAGCTGCTTATTATTTCACGTGGGAATCTAGGGAATACTGGCCTGGTCATGCGCAGGTGCTCTGAGTCATACATGCCCCAAGGAAGAATCGAAGGTGGAAAATAGCCACAACTGATTCCAGGGTTAAATATGTGCCAGGGAGAAGTGGGTGGGGGGGGGGGAAGGGTAAGGGGGGTGGAGGGAGGGGGAAGGAAGGTAAAAGTCACCCAGAGAGAGTATTTTACCTGGTTATAAAATGTATAAATCTGTCTCCCTCTGAGTCCCCACATAGATGGAGAATAGACATGGAGTAGGAATGAATATGTGTAAGTTTATCACATATAATGTAAAAGGATTGAATAATACTACTAAAAGGTATAAGGTCCTGAGGGAAATTCACCAATATTCTATCGATGTGGTATTCTTACAGGAGACACATTTATCTCAGGATACAAATATTAAGTTATACTCCAAGTATTATCCAACATGGTTTTATGCGGATTCACCCATTAAACTAGCAAAGGGGGTGGCAATTGGGATAGCAAAGAATGTTGACTTTGTGCTGGAAGATAGAGAGGTCGATATAGGGAGCCAATTTTTGTTCCTGAGAGGGAAATTACAAGGAGTAGAATTTACATTAGCAAATATCTACTCCCCTAATAAGAACCCGATGGTACGTTTGGAGGGTGTCTTGAAAAATCTTATGGATTTCAAGAGAGGACAGCTGATTGTGGCAGGTGATTTTAATTTCTGTATGGATCCATGGATGGATGCGTCAACAGAGGGAGGGAGGTAATAGTCTTAAATTGGTTAAAAAAATGTTCTATCAATGTCAATTGATGGACACATGGCGAATTAAACACCCAAAGGATAAGGACTACACATTCTTCTCTCTGGCGCATGGGACGTATTCAAGGCTGGACCATATAATGATAGAGCATAGATTTTTGTATTCTTTGGTAAAGGTAAATATTGATGTGATCTCATTATCAGATCATGCGCCTGTTACAATGAGTTTAAGGTGGGGAAGAGAGAGGATCAGAAGTAATACGTGGAAACTAAAGGAAATGTTAATACAGAATGTGGAGACAGAGATGAGTTTAAAGAAGGAAATAGAGCAATATTTTACCCTCAACAAAACGGAAGGGGTTGTCTGTAGTGACAGTATGGGAGGCACATAAGGTGTATATTAGGGGCATTTTGATATGGATAGGGGCCAAAAAAAAGAAAGACTGTGAGAGAAAAATGAAACTGTTAATTAAGAAATTATATGATCTAGAACTAGCACATAAAAAGAACATAGATGCGGAAATACAACAGAAGAGATTTTTGAAAAGAGGGGAACTAAAGGATATAATGGAACAAGAAACTAGAAGAGAATTTAACGGGGTGGCAAAGGAAAGATATCAGTGGGGAAATAGACCAGGAGAATACTTAATGAGAAAGGTAGAGAAAAGAAATCAAGGAATTATATAGAAAAAATCATAGATGAGAATGGAGAAATGGTCTATTTAACCACTATTGCTAAAAGGTTCCAAAAATATTATAGTAAGCTTTATGATTTGAAATCGAATGACTAGAAAGAATCTGAAGGAGCGAGAAAGGAAAAAAAAGGCAGTTATACGTAAAAGAGGCCAGACTTCCTAGGCTGGAGGAGGAGAGGTTTCTGGTATTGGAGAGACCAATCTCGCAGGAGGAAACCAATGGGGTATTGAGGAGCACAGCTGTGGGAAAGAGTCCGGGACCAAATGGCTTCACGTTGAGATAATATAGGAAATTTCAAGAGCAACTTGTGGCCAAAATGTGCGTGTATATGAATGCATTGGGAGGAGAGATGAAAATGAGGGAAGAGTCGTTAAAGGGGTATATTACAATTATACCATAAGAAGGGAAAGATCAATCCCAATGCACCAGCTATAGGCCCATATCACTCTTAAATATAGACACAAAACTATATGCTAAGGTTCTAGCAAGCAGGATGAAGGAGTTGATGCCAGATTGGATCCATATAGATCAGGGGGAATTGTGCCAGGACGTGATTGTAGAGATAATGGATTAAGATCATTGCACCTTTTGCAAAAGAGTAAGAGCAAGACTGATTCGGCGTTGATAATGTCAATTCACGCCAAAAAAGCCTTTGACAGGGTAGATTGGGGATTCATGATGGACACACTTGAAGCTTTGGGAATTGGACCTAGGATGATTCAGTGGATAAAAAAAATTGAATAGTTTCCCTTCAGCAGGGGTGAGGGTTAACGTCGTACTGTCAAAATGCTTTAAAATGTATAATGGAAGAAGACAGGGATGTCCACTTTCTCCACAGCTTTTTGTTATCTCTCTGGAACTTCTCTTAGCGAAAGTTCGAAAGAGCATAAATGGTAAGGGAATCTCGGTAGGAAATGAAGAGCATAAAGTAGCGGCTTACGCAGACAATATGTTATTTTATATCGTGAACCCTAGAATAACACTACCCAATCTAATGAAAATTTTAAAAGATTATGGTGAACTATCAAATCTTAAGATTAATCAATCAAAATCAGAAATATTAAATAATACAGTTCCAGAAAAAGAGAAACAGATCCTACAGAAAGATTTCCCCTTCGTATGGAAGGAAAAAGAATTAAGTTACTTAGTAGTAAAGCTTACTTCCGCCTTTAAAAATCTTTATCAGAGTAACTATATCCCATTAATAAATGAATTAAAGGAAGCATTGAAGAGAATATCTATTGGATCACTCTCCTGGGTGGGTCGTATAAATATGATAAAGATGGCGATAGTCCCAGATTCTATATAAGTTTCACATGCTCCCAATAGATCTACCAGGATCCTTTTTTAGGATTATAAAAAAAGATGATTACTAAGTATATATGGGTAAATAAAAAAACCAAGAGTCAGTTATGAAGTATTGTGCAAGGATAAAGAGAATGGGGGTTTAGGAGTGCCAGATTTTAGGAGATACTACCGTTCTGTGCTGTTTTCATGAATAGCGGATTGGATGTATAATACCCAAGGGAAAATCTGGGTTAAAATGGAAAATACACTAAGCGGGTCACAATTAGGATAAAAAGATAATTTGGATTCCACAAAATATGAGACCTTTAACATGGAATGTTATAAGAGAGGGATAGATTTTACAACCAAATGGGCTGAGAGTACAATTCACTGTTAATAGCGGTGGAGGGAACTGATTTTGGGTTTTGGGAGGGAAGGAACGATGGCACACATATGGTGGGAGAGTCCTAAAATACAGGAGTTCTGGCAATAAATAATACAAGTTCAGGAGATAACAAGAATTAAAATACCAAACAACCCTTGGGCCTGTGCATTCCATAACTTGAATTTTACAGTGAAACAATAAGAATACGATAATATTTCATTTAATAAATGCTGCGAAGGGATTGATACCTAGATTCTGGCAGAGACAGGAAATTCCTAAAATAAAAGATTGGATAATTAGAGTGGATTATACGTATAGGATGGAGGAACTGTGCCATATTGGAGAGGATAAAGTTGGAAAATTTAGGAAAACCTGGGAGAAATTGATAAGCTATAAAACAACTGATACTTTCAACAAGTAGGGGTGTAGAAGACAGAAAGGGGAAAGACTGAAAGTTAGTAGATATTTTCATTAAGTGAGTTAGGAGGGGGAGGACAGATGACAGAGGTTAACTGAGCATCTGGGTGACTGAGGGGGGGTGGGGGGATGGGAGTTTTGTAAAAATTGTGATATGGAAAATGTGTGAGTTTAATAACTGAAATAAGTGTTTGTTTTATAATGTTAAAACCAATAAAATATGTAATAATAATAATAAAAAAATAATCAGCATTTTTGTTCCTCCAAACACGGCGAGTCAAGTTACTGCCAAAGAGCTCAATTTTGGTCTCATCTAAACACAGCACTTTCTCCCAATCCTTCTCTCAATCATTTAGATCTTCATTTGAAAACTTCAGATGGGCCTGTACATGTGCCTTCTGGAGGAGGGGGACCTTGTGGGGTCTGCAGGATTTCAATACATAGCAGCGTATTGTGTTACCAATGGTTTGTTTAGGGACTGTGGTCCCAAATGCCTTGAGATCATTCACAAGCTCCTCCTGTGTAGTTCTAGGCTGATCCTTCGCTTTTCTCATGATCATTCTTACCCCATGAGGAGAAATCTTGCATGGAGCTCCTGACAGAGGGAAATTGATGGTTATTTTGTATTCTTCAATTAGGGAATAATTGCTCCAACAGTTGTCTCCTTCTCACCAAGCTTCTTGCTGATGGTCTTGTAGCTCATTCCACCCTTGTGCTGGTCTACAATCTTGTCTCTGACATCCTTTGACAGCTCTTTGGTGTTGCCCATGATGATGCCCAAGAAAGAGATTCTGTGGACAGGTGTCTTTTATACACATAAGTTGTCGTTAGGAGCACCTTATTAAATTGACAGGACTAATCTGTGTACCACATAAGAACACAGCCTCTCCATGGTCGACCAAAGAAGTTGAGTGCACGTGCTCAGCATCATATCCAGAGGTTGTCTTTGGGAAATAGACATATGAGTGCTGCCAGCATTGCTGCAGAGGTTGAAAGAGTGGGGGGTCAGCCTGTCAGTGCTCAGACCATATGCCGCACACTGCATCAAATTGGTCTGCATGGCTGTTGTCCCAGAAGGAAGCCTCTTCTAAAGAGAGCCCACAGTTTGCTGAAGACAAGCAGACTAAGGATGTGGATTACTGGAACCATGTCCTGTGGTCTGATGAGACCAAGATAAACTTATTTGGTTCAGTTGGTGTCAAGCGTGTGTGATGGCAACCAGGTAAGGAGTACAAAGACAAGTGTGTCTTGCCTGCAGTCAAGCATGGTGGTTGGAGTGTCATGGTCTGGAGCTGCATGAGTGCTGCCGGCACTGGGGAGGTACAGTTCATTGAGTGAACCATGAATGCCAACATGTACTCTGACATACTGAAGCAAAGCATGATCCCCTCCCTTTGGAGACTGGGCCACAGGGCAGTATTCCAACATGATAACGACCCCAACACACACCTCCAAGACGACCACTGCCTTGCTAAAGAAGCTGAGGGTAAAGGTGATGGACTGGCCAGGCATGTCTCCAGACCTAAACCCTATTGAGCATCTGTGGGGCATCCTCAAATGGAAAATGGAATAATCCAAGGTCTCTAACACCCACCAGCTCTGTGATGTTGTCATGGAGGAATGGAAGAGGACTCCAGTGACAACCTGTGAAGCTCTGGTGAACTCCATGCCCAAGAGGGTTAAGGCAGTGCTGGAAAATAATGGTGGCCACACAAAATATTGACACTTTGGGCCCAATTTGGACATTTTCACTTAGGCGTGTACTCACCTTTGTTGCCAGCAATTTAGACATTAATGGCTGTGTGTTGAGTTATTTTGAGGGGATATATATGCATACACACACTGCATAAAAAAATTTAAAGAACACTTTGAAAACATATCAGAGCTCAATGGAGAAAAATATCATGCTTGATATCTATACTGATGTGGATTGGGTAATGTGTTAGGAACATGAGGATGCCCCATCGTTTGATGGAAATAACAATTATCAACCTACAGAGCACTGAATTCAAAAGACACCTCGAAAATCAAAGTGAAAAAATTATGCAGCAGGCTAATCCATTTTGCTGAAATTTCATTGCAGAAACTCAAAATGGTACTCAGTAGTTTGTATGGCCCCCACGTGCTTGTATGCATGCCTGACAACATCGGCACATGTTCCTAATGAGACAA
This sequence comes from Staurois parvus, assembly GCF_062004578.1. Classification (NCBI taxonomy): domain Eukaryota; kingdom Metazoa; phylum Chordata; class Amphibia; order Anura; family Ranidae; genus Staurois; species Staurois parvus. The sequence goes on along the minus strand of NW_028318120.1, from coordinate 1,744,297 downwards.
CGGAAGTTGTCTTGGGGTATTTCTTCCCAGATTTGGAGCAGAGCATCACTAAGCTCCTGGACAGTCTGAGGTGCAACCTGGCGTCGTTGGATGGACAGAAACATCCCAGAGCTGTTCTATTGGATTTAGGTCAGGCGAGCATGAGGGCCATTTAATGGTATCAATTCCTTCATCCTCCAGGAACTGCCTGCATACGCTTGAAACATGAGGTCGGGCATTGTCATGCACCATGAGGAACCCTAGACCCACTGCACCAGCGTAGGGTCTGGCAATCGATCCAAGGATTTCATACCGTTACGTAATGGCAGTCAGGGTGCCATTGCCTAGCCTGTAGAGGTCTGTGCGTCCCTCTGTGGATATGCCTCCCCAGACCATCACTGACCCACCACCAAAACAGTCATGCTGAACGATGTTGAGGGCAGCATAAAGTTCTCAGTGGCTTCTCCAGACCCTTGCACGTCTATGTCACATGTGCTCAGGGTGAACCTGTTTTCATCTGTTAAAAGCATAGGGTACCAGTGTCTGACCTGCCAATACTAGTGTTCAATCTCAAATGCCAATCAAGCTCTATGGTGCCGAGCAGTGAGCACAGGGCCCACTGTGGATGTCAGGCCCTTAGGATACCCTCATGAAGTCTGTTTCTGATTTTTTTTGGTCAGAGACATTCACACCACTGGCCTGCTGGAGGTCACTTTGTAGGGCTCTGGCAGTGCTCATCCTATTCCTCCTTGCACAAAGGAGCAGATACAGGTCCTGCTGATGGGTTAATGACCTTCTACAGCCCTGTCCATCTCTGAATAACTGCCTGTCTCCTGGATTCTTCTCATGCTCTTGAGAATGTGCTGGGAGACACAGCAAACCTTCTGGCAATGGCACATATTATGGATGTGCCATCTTGGAGTAGTTGGGACTGCCTGTGCAACCTCTGTAGGGTCCAAGTATCGCCTCATGCTACCAGTAGTGACATTGACCCTAGCCAAATGCAAAACTAGTGAAAACAGTCAGAAAAGATGAGTAGGGAAAAAAAATGTCAGTGGCCTTAATTTTTCTGAGCAGAATGTGTGTATGTATATATGTGTGTGCGCCCCTCATCTGTTGGAACTCTACCACTGAGACACCTTACTAACCAACTTTCCTCTGCACACTCTACTTTCCACTCTCGATGGCTGCCATATTCAGTGCCTTGAAAAAGTATTCATACCCCTTGAAATTTTCCACATTGTCATGTTACAACCAAAAATGTAAATGTATTTTATTGGGAGGTCATGTGATAGAACAACACAAAGTGGCACATAATTGTGAAGTGGAAGCAAAATGATAAATGGTTTTCAATATTTTTTAACAAATATCTGAAAAGTGTGGCGTGCATTTGTATTTAGCCTCATTCGAGTCAATACTTTGTAGACCCACCTTTCACTGCAATTACAGCTGCAAGTCTTTTTGGGGATGTCTCTACCAGCTTTGCATATCTAGAGAGTGAAACTTTTGCCCATTCTTCTTTGCAAAATAGCCCAAGCTGTCAGAATGGATGGAGAGCGTCCCTGAACAGCAATTTTCAAGTCTAGCCCCAGATTCTCAATTGGATTTAGGTCTGGACTTTGACTGGGCCATTCTAACACATGGATACGCTTTGATCTAAACCAGGGGTCTCCAAACTATGGCCCTCCAGATGTTGAGGAACTGCAAATCCCATGAGGCCTTGTAAGACTCTGACAGCCACAGGAAAGTCTCCCAGAGGCAGCTGCATGATGGGACTTGTAGTACTTCAATAGCTGGAGGGCCATAGTTTGGAGAGCCCTGATCTAAACCATTCTATTGTAGCTCTGGCTGTAAGTTTAGGGTCATTGTCCTACAGGAAGGTGAACCTCCGCTCCAGTCTTTTGCAGACTAACATGGTTTTCTTCTAAGATTGCCCTGTATTTGACTCTATCCTTCTTCCCATCAACTCTGACCAGCTTCCCTGTCCCTGCTGAAAAAAAGCATCCCACAACATGATGCTGCCACCATGTTTCATGGTGGGGATGGTGTGTTAAGAGTGATGTGCAGTGTTAATTTTCTGCCACACATAGCGTTTTGCTTTGTGGTCAAAAAGTTCAATTTTGTTATCATCTGACCAGAGCACATCTTCCACGTTTGTTGTCATTCCCCCTCCCCCCCATGGCTTCTCGCAAACTGCAAATGGGACTTATGACTTTATTTCAACAAAGGCTTTCTTCTTGCCCCTCTTCCATAAAGGCCAGATTTGTGGAGGGCATGACTAGTTGTTGGCCTGTGGCCAGATTCTCCCACCTGAGCTGTGGATCTCTGCAGCTCCTCCAGTTACCATGGGCCTCTTGGCTGCTTCTCTGATAAATGCTCTCCTTGCCTGGTCTGTCAGTTTAGGCAGACGGCCATGTCTTGGTAGGATTGCAGTTGTGCCATTCGCTTTCCATTTTTGGATGATGAATTGAGCAGTGCTCTGTGAGCTGTTCAAAGCTTGGGATTTTTTTTATAACCTAACCTTGCTTTAAACTTCATCACTGACCTCCCTGGTGTATTCCTTGGCCTTCATGATGCTGTTTGTTCACTAATCTTCTCTAACAAACCTGAGGGATTCACAGAACAGCTGTATTTATATTGAGATTACATTACACACAGGTGGACTCTATTTACTAATTAGGTGACTTCTGAAGGCATTTGGTTCCACCAGATCTTAGGTAGGGGCATCAGAGTAAAGGTGGCTGAATACAAATGAATGCCACACTTTTTAGATATCTATTTGAAAAAAATGTTGAAAACCATTTTCCTTCCACTTCACAATTCTGTGCCACTTTGTGTTAGTCTATACGTTTTTGGTTGTAACATGACAAAATGTGGAAATTTTCAAGGGGTATAAATACTCTTTCAAGGCACTGTAGGTCCTTGTATGGGGCAAAATAATGAAAAGCTTTGTTTTTGTCAGTGAACCTGTTTTGCGTTGATGTGCATTTAGGTGTGTTGTGCTATAATGCATATATATGAAGCATTTTAATGCAACACACTGCATATGACACCAACAATTGTTTGTGTCCTTGCAGTGATCTGTATTTTTTCAGTGCAGTAAAATGCACGTCATTGCCGTATATGTGAACAGAGCCTAAGAGAGGCATTACTTTATTTTAAATAGGTTTCTTTTCACTTCCTTTTTTTGTCTCGAAGACAAAAAGTGAAGAGAAATCTTCCTAATGAGTCATAGGAAAAAAAAAAAAAAAAAAAAGACATGGGTTTTACGTACTCCTTACTATATCCAAAACAGAAATAAAATGGGCTTTAGATATACCTTATTATCCCAGTTCTAGCTGTGTGTAAAGCTGAACTCCTGACAGAGAAAAAAAAAAAAAACATCTAATGTATCTAATGTAAAATCATTATATTTATAGATAAATGCAAACAAGGACCGAGAAAGTCAGGCAACTAGCATTTCCAAGAGATTAAAGCTCAGTACAGATTTCTTTTTGAAGAAAATCTGTCACACAGTTGAGCAATCCAAACAGAACATATAACAAAAAAAATGCATACGTAGAGGTTACTTTCAGTGAAAGTCTTGTGTCATTCAATGACTGAATAAAAGAAGCTAAAGTTATATACAGAATAGGGATCATCAGGAGGCAGGACTAACCCTGATTTGCAGAGGAAAAAAAAAAAATCAACATGATTTTGTATATGAATTCAGCTGCATATGCTCATGGGTCTACTAAGCTCTTTGGCATGTAGTGTTCTTTGAGGAAACCTCTACTTGTACAGTTTTTTTATCCCATCATATGCTCCATTTCAATTACCCATGTGTCACAGATTGGTTTTAATTAAAACAGACAGGAGTCTTAGTTTTTTTAAAATTTGAAAAAGAAATACTTTATTACCTGGACCTGAAAAACTTTCTGCAGTCCTATATGGTCCCTACAACAGAAGCCACAAGGATTTTACCTTAATTTTTTTAACAAACTGATATATGAAATGTACCTTTTCATATTTCAAGAACAATATACCCAACACATGTTGCCCAACATAAAAAGCAATAATTAAAAATAATAGCTTATACACAATTTTCCATATTTTTTACATAATTGAAGCCAAACTGTCATGAATTAAAATACTTGAGTAAGAAGTCTTAAAGACAGTGAAGGCAAATAATAGCCCAAGTGTCAGGATGAGAATAAAAATGGCAGCTCCCATCTCAGGCTTCTTACACTGTATTCTGCTTTGTGACAGTTGTCTTTAAAATTGTTTTAGTGTTTATTAAAGTATCCAAGAGCAGCCTTTTACTTTATTAAATTAAGATAAGCACTACAAGGATGGTTTTTAGATGCTCATGGTCACACACCTATTTCCAAGCTTAAAGCATACAAACTCTCATTTAAATGTATCTTTCAATATCTGTAAAGGATATAATCTACTATGTGTGCACCAAATGCTTTGCAAACCCAAATATTACTTTGTAGAAAGTAGCAATGACATAAATCACTTTGTTGCACATACACTGTGCAGACAGCTGAGCTGTGGGAGGGACCCATCAGGTCCAGCCACTACAGACTTTCTGCATATAACTACCGGAGGGGGCAGATATAAGACCAGTCACCCTGCACAAGGAGAGACAGTAGCAGTGACTGGTCTATATTACTAACAAATCCTGCTAAGAGGCAAAGCATAGGAAATGTTTCATGCTGGATTATTACAGATACACTAATTCAATAAACAATGCATATGCTGCTTGTATATGCACAATATTGTTTGCCTAAAGTTCAGCTTTAAAAACATTGATCCATATCTAAACTCTAAAATGTAATATATTGCAGTTGGTAAGCTGCACTATATTCCTTTTTTTTTAGGCTTTTAGGCTTAGATACACTTTAAGGCCCCGTACAGACTCTTTGTTGCGTTAACCCATATGCTTAATGAAACATGTCAGTGTGCATGAAGGTGCACTCCATTAGGACAGTACATTATTTTGGAAAGGACAGGCATTGCATATGACTTTTTTCTATTTGGTATGTGCACTATGGTTCACTGCCCATTACTATACTAGTGTGCTGTGGTTGAAACATGTCAACTCATATAGTGCATTACCACAAGCATCAGCATGAATGGAGCCTAAATAGGTGAAACAAACGGCTTCTTACAATGTAAGTTACCCAACTTAAGCTGGCTATACACACATTTTTTTTTTTTTAATTCAGCCAACAAGTGGAACAAAAAAAAAAAAACCTAACAGATTCCAGCATCCATGCAAGCAATATTGATGCAGGAATCTCCCCCACTGTGCTATTGCATTCTGACAGCGGGGACTCTCCCCACCTCCCGTCAGAAATCACTGATCAGCGCCGCAGCAGCTGCTCGAATGCAATGCACGTTTTCCAGAAGGACAGATGCAGGTCCAGCAGGAACTGGCTGAATTTTTATTTTTTTAGTCTGTAGTAGTCACAGAGGTCGGGTTAAAGGAATTTTTTTGATCATTTAGGTATCAATATCGAACAACTCCAGCCACAGGCAACCTTTGAGTTATGTACTATATATATATTTTATACAATTAGACCATTCTGCAAGATAAACCATTACTAAATTTTACTTGTGTAGTTTAAACCACAGGGAGCCATTTGTTCAACCTGAATGCTACTTCTCTTGAATAGTGACTTGATACTTCACAAACTACTGAAGATCACCTGTGCAGCTCTAGCCTTGACTGCTTCAAATATGTTCTAGGTATCCAAAACCGTTTCTTTGTACCTAACGGGTTCAGGCAGATCCTGCCCAAGTCTCATTAAATAAAAACATCACCAAATTCATAATCCTAATAGTTACAGGATAACTCAATGCAGTCAGAAGCTGGAAAGCCAGCATTTCACTTGTCTACCAAGCTGACTTATGGCAAACGTAATGTGCTGACTGATGTGACCCACTTTTCTGAAATCTGCTCAGAAGTTAACAAAGTTGCCTTGTCAAATAGGCCTGAAGTGGAATGTTTATTACAGGCCCTACAGTGTCTGTCTGCATAGTATTATCCAAAGTTTTTAATACATGGTTCCAAATGATTTCAGGCCAAAGGGATGAGTGGAATCTGACAGAAGCTCCCTTCTATTCAATGATTCCCCATCCTTTGCCGAAGTTGGGCTTTAGTGTATGGTTCTACAGTTTTACAGAGGTCTATTAATTTGTTTCTGTAACTTTATATAAGTGAACTTTTGCTTTAGGTTTACTGGCCTGTTAAGGAAACTTAACAGAAATCTGAAAAAGAAAAAAAATATAGTGTAGCATTCTATGTACAGCTCGCTCTACAGGCAACAGACTAAACATTTTGGATTTTAAACTGGACAACAGTTCTACATGCAGAAAACTGCTGCAGGGAGCAGCTTGTATTCAGCTACTCCAAGAATCCCTGTCTCTGCTATGAGATCTCCGATGCTTCTTCTGCCTATGACCGGGCCTTGACTTTAGATCTCTGCTTCTGTGTCTACTACGTTCATGGCTACTGCTTCTTGTGTGTGGGCTGCAGTCTCTAGAGGAATGCTTCTTGTGGAACTTCTTTGCTTTTTTATGATCATCCTCTTCTCTACTTAAGTCTCGCTTCGGTTTTAATTTAGGCTTGTGTTCTTTGTCCTGAGAGTGTGAATGTCTGCTGGTTATGTCTGACGCAATATGAGTGTACTGTTCGCCTTTGCTTTGGTGAGTCTGGACTTCCTTTAGCCATAAAGCAGGATCATTACTCGCTGAATGATTATGCAGGATATTATTGCCAAGAATGCTGGTGAGCGAGTACAAAGGTCTAGCTGGATTAACATCACTTATTTTACACTCCTGGGGTGCAGTGACTTCCAGCGAAACCCCATTTACAACATGTACGTTGGAGTTTGCATAGTGAATGTGCGGCCTGAGTGACCCATATTCTGATGGTGTTTGTGTTGAGGTAGATGTGAAAGCACTTGATAAGTAGTCTCGGGGAAGATTTTCACTGGCTGTCAGAGGATAACACTGTGGCTGCTGGGATTCCTCTTTCATCTGAGAGACAGAGCACACATTTCTATTAAGGAAACTGTTCACAAGCTTCTCTCTCAATTCTCTCTCTTTACGGAATAAATTTAAGGTACGCTGCTTCTCTTCTTCTACCCGTCTTAGCTCTGTCTCCTGCTGTCGTCTTCTCTCTTCCAGCTGGAGAAGGCGAATCCTTTCTGCCTCTTTTTCCTCCTGTTCATGAATCTTTGCAGCCTGCAAAACACAGACAGTGTACATGTAAAATTCACTAGACAGCTCCTGTCTGCTTTATGTACAGAGAAAGAGAAATCCAGATACTTGCAATTCCAACAACTTCATGAGAGAGGATCATCAACTATGATCACAGTAAAATATACTATATTGCCAAGTATTGTGACACCCCTCCAAATCATTGGATTCAGGTGCTCCAATCACCTCCATGACCACAGGTGTATAAAATCAAGCACCTAGGCATGCAGACTGCTTCTACAAACATTTGTGAAAGAATGGGTCGCTCTCAGCTCAGTGAATTCAAGCGTGGTACCATGATAGGTTGCCACCTGTGCAATAAGTCCATCCGTGAAATTTCCTTGTTACTAAATATTCCATTCAACTGTTAGTGGTATAATAACAAAGTGGAAGAAACTGGGAACAACAGAAACTCAGCCACGAAGTGGTAGGCCACATAAAATGACAGAGCAGGGTAAGCACATGCTGAAGTGCACAGAAGTTGCCAACTGTCTGCAGAGTCAATAGCTAAAGATCTCCAGACTTCGTGTGGCCTTCAGATTAGCACAACAGGGCGTAGAGAGCTTCATGGAATGGATTTCCATGGCCGAGCAGCTGCATCTAAGTCTTACATCAACAAGTGCAATGCAAAGCGTTGGATGCAGTGGTGTAATGCACGCCGTCACTGGACTCTAGAGCAGTGGAGGTGTGTTCTCTGGAGTGACGAATCACGCTTCTCTGTCTGGCAATCCGATGGACGTGTCTGGGTTTGCCAGGAGAACTGTACTTGCCTGACTGCATTGTGCCAAGTGTAAAGCACCCCATCATTGGTGTCAGTTTGAGGAACGGTTCGCCATCATTGGTGTCAGTTTGAGGAACGGTTCCTCTTCATTGGTGTCAGTTTGAGGAATGGTGCCCCATCATTAGTGTCAGTAGGAGGAATAGCAGCCCATCATTGGTGGATGGAATAGTGTCCCAAGGGCCAGACAGAGGTAGGCAAAGGGCCACATCTAGCCCCAGAGCCACAGTTTGGAGACCACTGGTCTAGCCTGTAGAGGTCTGTGCGTCCCTCCATGGATATGCTTCCCCAGACCATCACTGACCCACCACCAAAATGGTCATGCTAAACGATGTTACAGGCAGCATAAAGTTCTCCATGGCGCCTCCAGACCCTTTCACGTCTGTCACATGTGCTCAGGGTGAACCTATCATCTGTGAAAAGCACAGGGCACCAGTGTTGGATCTGCCAATTCTGGTGTTCAATGGCAAATGCCAATTGAGAACTATGGTGCCGGGCAGTGAGCACAGAGCCCACTCAAGGACGGTGGGCCCTCAGGCCACCCTCGTGACGTTTGTTGATAATGATGACCTGTGAAAGTATGTATCCCCCCTCCTCCTCTTTTAGTAGAGATAAGCACATAGTGTTGGCATGGTCCGCTGAGTAATTCCCGAGCTAGGCTATTTCGAGCGTGATCTGTGTGAATGGCTGTGGACACACGCCTCCTTCTCTCATGCACGAGACTCCTAATTAGTCTGTCAGCCACAGGATAGAGGGTGTGGCGACAACTTTTTTTCATGTGTTGGTGTTTTTTTACAGTAGAAAAGCAATGAGAATTTCAGATGACTGGCTTCTCCTTTCTTGGCCAGGCTACAGACAAATGACCTTTTCATTTCATTTCATTTTTGATTTTTTTGGGGTTTACAACCACTTTAATTGACTTGATGCTATACTCTGATTAAAAAGTGTTCCTTTAATTTTTTTGAGCAGTGTAGTTTAAAGTGATTGTAAATGTTTTGTTTTTTATACTTACCCGTTCTGTGCAATGGACTTGCACAGAACAGCCCCGCGCCTCCTCTTTTTGGGTCCCCCGCCAGTGCTCCTGGCTCCCTCGCTCCGCCGAGTGCTCCCGTAGAAAGCCACCTTCCATGGCAGCACTTGTGCTGGCTCGCTCCTGAGCCTCGTTGTCTGCGTATATTGACACATACAGTGGGATTCTGCCTCAACCCCACTCCCTTGGCAATTGCCAGCAGCAGGAGCCAGTGAGACCAGGACATAAAGAGAGAGAAGAGCTGCAGAAAGACACAGCACTGGATCGAATGATGGCTTAGGTAAGTAAATGGGGGAGTGGGGGAGTAAAGGAGGGATACTGACGCTTAAAATTTTTTTACCCTAATGCAAGGAATGCTTTAAAAAGGTAAAAAAAAAAAGGTTACGCTTTATAACCACTTTGACTATTCTGTGATTTGTAATGCTAGAAAAGGACAGTAAAATGCATTTTTGTTATAAACCATTGCAATGTTACTTACAAATGTGGTATAGAATTTTTTATTTGTATATTTGGGTAGAAAAAATATTGTCAATAGAAAATAGCAAAAACTAGCAATTGAGAAAAGAGTTATATACTGCTCATTGTTTTAATCACACAAGCTACAGTCTGTGTTACAGACACACAGAGGAGGAGCCTGGCTGTCATCCCAGCAATTTCAATGGTAGGGATGGGTAGGCAGGGAAGAATGTCTTGAGTGTACAAGGTAAATCTTATGTACAATCAAAAACCTTAAAAGGTTAATATGCCAAAATTACAAATCAGAGCTGCAAGTGCCACTTTGTTTCTACACAAGCTATGATTTTTGTAAATTATCCACACTTGGTTTTTAAGACCTCCAGGTTTCTTAAAATGACACTAATGATATCCTTATTCTCCAGAAATAATCAATACACATCCACTTCTGAATGACCCTGTCAACAATTTCATGAGAAATAGATTTGTACTGTGTTTCTCTGCTTCCTCTTCCGTGATCTCCTGAACTGCTCCTTTTCAGGAGCTCCATTTGTTTGGAACGAGCCATGCCAATTGTTGCACTTATGCACACTGCTCTACGCTCACTACAAATGTCACTGTACATAGGACTTAGTCCATCTTGGGAGCAAGCAAGGGTGGCTGTGTTTCCACAGTGAAGGAAATAAGTATTTGATCCCCTGCTGATTTTGAATGTTTCACAAAGAAATGATCCGTCTAAAAGTCGAATGGTAGTTGTATTGTAACACTGAGAGACAGAATAGCAACGAAAAATTCAAAAGAAATGCATGTCTAACAAATTATGCACTGATTTGCATGTTCATGAGGAAAATAAGTATTTGATCCTCTTCACAAAACATGACTTAGTACTTGGTGGCAAGTCCCTTGTTGGCAATCACAGAGGTCAGACGTTTCCTGTAGTTGGCCACCAGGTTTGCACACATCTCAGGAGGGATTTTGGCCTACTCCTCTTGGCAGATCCTCTCCAAGTCTTTAAGGTTTGGTGGCTGACGTTTGGCAACTTGAACTTTCAGCTCCCTCCACAGATTTTCAATCAGATTAAGGTCTGGAGACTGGCTAGGCCACTCCAGGACTTTAATGTGCTTCCTCTTGAGCCATTCCTTTGTTGCCTTGGCCGTGTGTTTTGGGTCATTGTCATGCTGGAACACCCATCCACGACCCATTTTCAATGACCTGGCTGAGGGAAGAAGGTTCTCACCCTAGATTTTACGGTACATTGCCCTGTCCATCATCCTTTTTGATGCGGTGCAGTTGTCCTGTCCCCTTAGCAGAAAAGCACCCCAAAAGTAGAATGTTTGCACCACCATGTTTGACAGTAGGGATGGTGTTCTTGGGGTTATAGGCAGCATTCCTCCTCCTCCAAACACAGCGATCATTCAGATGTTCAGTGGCAAACTTCAGACAGGCCTGGACATATGCATTCTTGAGCAGAGGGACCTTGCGGGAAATGCAGGATTTCAATCCTTGTCGGCGTAGGGAGTTACCAATTGTTTTCTTGGTGACTGTGGTCCCAGCTGCCTGGAGAACATTGACAAGATCCTCACGTGTAGTTGTGGGATGATTCCTCACTGTTCTCATGATCACTGACACTCCACGAGGTGAGATCTTGCATGGTGCACCAGACCCAGGGAGACTGACAAGGTGTTTTGTGATTCTTCCATTTGCAAATGATTGCACCAACTGTTGTTGTCACTTTCTCACAAAGCTGCTTGGTGATAATTTGGTAGCCCAGTCCAGCCTTGTGTAGGTCTACAATCTTGTCCCTGACCTCCTTGGACAGCTCTTTGGTCTTTGCCATGGTGGAGATTTTGGAATCTGATTGTTTGATTGCTCCTGTGGACAGGTTTCTTTTATACAGGTAACAAAATTAGATTAGCAGCACTCCCTTTAAGAGACTTCTTCTAATCTCAGCTTGCTACCTGTATGAAAGACACCTGGTAGCCAGAAATCCTGCTGAATGATAGGGGATCAAATACATATTTCCCTCATAAACATGCAAATCAGTGCATAATTTGTTAGACATGCATTTCTTTAAAATGTTGCTATTCTGTCTCTCAGTGTTACAATACACCTACCATTCGATTTTTAGACTAATCATTTCTTTGTGACTGGGCAAACGTTCAAAATCAGCTTGGGATCAAATACTTATTTCCTTCACTGTACATACAGTAAGGTCATGAAGAATTAAATGTAGTTACCTTCTAACAGGAAATTAGAGCACAGCAGAAAAACCCCCCAGGAATTTTAAAATTTTAAACGTGAAAGTGGCATCAGCACCATGTAGAGCAAAATGAGTTGGGAGGGGCTTCTACACCAGAAACACTTTTTGGTTTTCAAAGTTTTCAGCTGAAATTACACACCTGAGCAGACATTTTATTAAATTAAGGAGTTCTAATACAATGTCATCTTCTTATTACAAGGTTGGCTTTCATTTTTCTTTCTAATTTCCAATGCAGAGCTACAAGGAACCAATATCTTGTGGGAAGTGTGTGGATTACTCTACAAATTGTGTCTGGGTACATTTTGTGTCAGCTATGTTAATTGTAGAAAAATGCACCAAGTTTAGCCACAAACACCAACACAAATTGCTAGCTGGTTTAACACTTAAAATGTTTAAACCAAACCTCCTTACTGCATTTTTAAATCGAATATTAAATAGATTCTGACATTCGTGATGGTACCTCATATATGTGGTTTGAACACTGTTCACATATGTGGGTGTGGCCTACGTATGCGCTCCCCATTACACGCAAGCACGGGGGGACGAGTGCACTTTCAACTTTTATTTTTTTAAGTTTATTTTTTTTTACACTGTCCTTTTAAAAAAAAAAAATTAGTAATCACTTTTATTCCTATCACAAGGAATGCATGCATCCCTTGTGATAGATATAAGCAGTGACAGGTCCTCTTTATGGAGATAATGGGGTTAATAAGACGCTACATCTCTCCTCGGCAATGTAAAGCATTAGATCAACAAAAGCATTGATCTCGTGCTTTAAAAAAAAAAAAGAAGAGGGCCTTATTTACAAGGTGCCGGAAGCCGGAAGTGATGTAGTGACGTCACTCCCGGTCCTCAAAGGGTATAGAGATGAATGGAGGCCATCTTTCCTTCACTTATCTCTATGCTCAGCGCCATGATCGTTCAATAGTTTCTCAGTTGAGGCTGAGAACCACCAAGCGGTGGCGTTATTTTCGGCACCTGTATAAGTGCTTATTTACATATCTGCCGAAACATTTCGACCACTGAAATTTCAGTGCATCCCTAATATAAAGTGGATAATTTTAACGGTGGCACTTACAGCTGTTTACACGTCCCTTTGATCCCCTTATGTGAGACTGCCAGGAGTGAAAAGAAAACTAGTTTACTTCTGGGTATAAGACACCATGTGGTTCACTCCTTTCCATGTGACAGGTTGGTGTATTCTGATTGGCCACTTAGATACCCAGTGCTGTCACATGGTTGAGGGGAGACAGTCCTCTGGGAAAGCCTTAGAATCTTACATAGTGATTCCCCCATTTGTTCCTAGTAACAAGGAAAACCAGTTGGGGAGTGAAAGAAAACAGTATGTACAGGTGGGGATGCCTTTAAGATGAACCTGTTGTGCACTACATGAGTAAAATACAAATGGCAAAATATAGGGTTGTTTTTTGTTTGTTTTTTTTAAGGCTTCAGTATATCAATATACTTACCTTATGGCAAAACAACATCTTTGATTCATAACCCCCCCCCCCCCCGAGCTCATATTCACATTTTTGCACACTTGCTTGAGCCATTGTGGTCAGAGAGCATACACCGAGCTGAAACCGCCTTCTCCACCTCTCTTGGTAAACCTATACGATGCAAGGATTTTACACTTTTACAGATTTATTCTCTTTTTTGTTCTGAAGAAATTTCCACCCCCTGCACTGTAGTCGTGTCTTCACCCCCCTATTTACCATTCAGACTGTGCTCTTTCCATGCTGCAGTATTACCACAGTTTGGGTTTTTAGAATGGGAAATAGTACACAAAGGGGCGGAAGATGGATGTGAAGCAGGTTACAAGTGATTTTCTATGTTCATCATAGAAATGTGTTTACACACACTTAAAGGAATACTTTTTAATTGGAGTATAGCATCAAGTCAATTAAACTCCTAGGAGATTGATCTGGTCAGTTAAGTAGCAGAGGGGCTTGTTAATCAGTTTCAGCTGCTTTGGTGTTAATGAAATTAACAGGTGCACTAGATGGGAACAATGAGACAACTCCCAAAACAGGAATGGTTTTACAGGTGGAGTCCACGGACATTTTATGACTATTTTTCACTAGCTTGGCATGTGGCTGCAGTCAGTGTCACTACTGGTAGCATGAGGCGATACCTGGACCTTACAGAGGTTGCACAGGCAGTCCAACTCTTCCAGGATGGCACATCAATACATGCCATTGCAAAAAGGTTTGCTGTGTCTCCCAGCACAGTCTCAAAAGCATGGAAAAGATTCCAGGAGACAGGCAGTTACTCTAGGAGAGCTGGACAAGGCCGCAGAAGGTCCTTAACCCATCAGCAAGACCAGTACCTGCTCTTTTGTGCAAGGAAGAACAGGATGAGCACTGCCAGAGCCCTACAAAATGACCTCCAGCAGGCCACTGATGTGAATGTCTCTGACCACACAATCAGAAACAGACTTCATGAGGGTGGCTTGAAGGCCAGACGTCCTCTAGTAGGCCCTGTGCTCACTGCCAGGCACCATAGAACTCGATTAGCATTTGCCAGAATTGGGGGGTCTGCCACTGGCACCCTGTGCTTTTCACAGATGAGAGCAGGTTGACCCTGAGCACATGTGACAGACGTGAAAGGGTTTGGAGAAGAGGTGGAGAACGTTATGTTGCCTGTAACATCGTTCAGCATGACCGTTTTGATGGTGAGTCAGTGATGGTCTTGGGAGGCATATCCATGGAGGTAGACACAGACCTTTACAGGCTAGATAATGGCACCCTGACTGCCACTAGGTATCAGGATGAAATCCTTGGACCCATTGTCATACACTACGCTGGTGTAGTGGGTCCTGGGTTCCTCCTGGTGCACGACAATGCCCGGCCTCATGTGGCAAGAGTATGCAGGCAGTTCCTGGAGGATGAAGGAATTGATACCACTGATTGACCCCCACGCTCACCTGACCTAAATCCAATAGAAACACTTCTGGGATATCATGTTTCGGTCTGACGCTACCAGGTTGCACCTCAGACTGTCTAGGAGCTCAGTGATGCACTGGTCCAAATCTGGAAGAAAATACCCCAGGGCACCATCCGTCTCATGAGGTGCATGCCCCGGCATTGTCAGGGTTGCATGCAAGCACGTGAGGGCCATATGGAAAAGTGAGTATCATTTTGAGTTGCTGCAATGAAATATCAGCAAAATCGACTAGCCTGCTGCATAATTTTTTTCACTTTGATTTTCGTGGGGTTTTTTAATTCAGTCCATATTATATATATATATATATATATATATATATATATATATATATCTCTATCTATCTATCTATCTATCATGTTTTCTACTGAATAAAGAACACTTTCTTTTAATTTCTAGCACTGAACATAATTGAGAAAAATATATTACGTCGATATACTGTAGATTCCTTATTACCAGCTAAGTGTGCACTAAAGCAAATCTGATTAACCATGAGCTGCTTTCATACCATTGTACTATCTAATACAGTAGCTTATAAGACCTGGTGATTGTAGAAACAGACCCTGAATGAGCCATTATGGAAGAAGAGAAACCACTCTCTCACCTTCACTCTGCTTAGAAGCTCTACAATTAACCTGATGGACTGCAAATTCCTCTGAGACAATAGGAGCTTTCTCTCTTCAAATCGGATTTTCTCCTGCAATCTCTTTTGCTCCTCGGCCTGCAGTTTTTGCAGCTTTTTCTTGTGCTTGCGAGCTTCCCGTTCTCGTTGTTTATCCTCCTTTCGTTTGATCTTCTCCTTGCGCTTTTTCTCCTTTTCAATCTCTTCTAGTTCTTTTTGTTTTCTAAAATAAACCTCAATGTTAGTGCTGCCTAATCAAATAATCAAAAACAATTAAAGAATGAGGTACATTCATACATACATACATATATACAAGTGGGTATAGAAAAGAATCACCCCTTTTAAAATAATCATATTGTGTTGCTTTGCAGCCTGAAATGAAGACAGATACAGTTTTTGTTTTATCCAGCTGTATTTACTCAGGGCAACTTATAACAGCCAAGTGAAAGATATAACACCAACATACCAGAAAAAATCAAATAAAGAACATTTAAAAAAGGATCACCCCCCTCCTTCAAATGACTTGTAAAATTAATTAGGTGTAGCTAATCATCGCAATGGCACACAAAGCCACTTGACTTTCAGCTGTTGTCATTTTGATTAGCTGAGCATGAAAAAAGCTTTTCTGGAGCATTTTAGTCCCTGATAGTGCAATTGAAGCAAACAATCAACTATAGGTGGCAAGGCACTGTCAAAAGATCTCTGGGATAAGGTTGTGGGCACAAGTCAGGAGATGGATACAAAAAAATTTCACAGGCTTTATCAATGCCTAGAAGCACAGTGAAGTCTAATATTTAGAAGTGGAAGGTATTTGGTACAACACAGACCTCCTTGGATCAGAACATCGCTCCAAACTGGATGAAATAACTAGGAGGAAACTGGTCAGAGAGGCTACCAAGAGCCTACAGCAACTCTGTTGCAGGAATTTATGACAAAGAGTGGTCATTGTGTACATGTGACAACAATATAACAAATTCTCCACAAATGTGGCTTGTATGGGAGGGTTTCAAGAAAAAAAAAAGCCACTCCTCAAGAAAATCCACATGCAGTCACAACTGAGCTTTGCCAAAACACACCTTGAAGATTTTGAGGCCACATGGAAAAAGGTGGTTTGGTCAGATGAGACTAAAATTTAATTATTTGGCCTTAACACTAAACGATATGTCTGGTGGAAATCCAATACAGCTCACCGTCCAAATAACACCACCCCTACAGTAAAGCATGGCGATGGTAATATCCTGCTGTGGGGATGTTTCTCTGCAGCAGGGACTGGGGCACTTGTCAGGATAGAAGGAAAAATGGACGGCGCAGAATACCATCAAATTCTTGAGGAAAATCTGCTGCCCTCTCCCAGAAAGTTGTCAATGGGAAGAAGGTTTACCTTCCAACATGACAATGACCCAAAGCACACAACAAAAAAGACCACACAGTGGTAGGAGAAAAAAGGTGAATGCCCTTGCATGGTCTAGTCGGAGCTCAGACTTAAACCCCATTGAAAATCTATGAAATGATTTGAAGACTGCAGTCCACAAATGACCACCATCAAATTTAACTGAAATTGAGCAGTTCTACAAATAAGAGTGGGCAAATATTGCAAAGTCTAGATGGGCAAAGTTCGTAGAGACATATCCCAACAGACTAAAGGCTGAAATTAAAACAAAAGGAGGTTCACCAAACACTGACACTAGGGGGTGATACTTGTTCCAACTCAGTGATTCAGTTTTTGATTTTTAATTTTTTTTTCCTGATGTGTTGGTGATTATATGTTGCACTGAGTAAATACAGCTGGATAAAACAAAAAGTGTGCCTGTCTTCATTTCATGCTGCAAAACAACAAAATGTGAGTTTAAGGGGGGGTGAATCTTTTCTATACCCACTGTATCTCCTTTACTGAAAGAGCTTCTTATTTCTTTCATTTAGAAGCAATAAGTCCTTCAAAAGGTACTTTTTCTACCCTAGAAAAACAGTTTACCACACAAACATACTATTCAGCATACACTAGGTAGGGATGCACTGATACCCTTTTTTGATCAGCTAGTACGGGTACCGATACTTTGCAGTGCGAGTTGCGTTGATATAAAATGTATAAGCACAAATTGCACCGCAAACAATAGCCTGCAGTTTGAATAGGAAGGCAATTCCTGTCCAATTCGCATGCGGTTTCCCCATTACTCGGATTTGTCATAGACTGAGTCTACACAGGAGCGGTGCGGGGAACCTCACTGCATGAATTCCATGCTAACACAGCAGAAAAAGCTGGGGATTTGAAATCCCCGCCGCTTTCTCTCCCCTCTGTGCAGGGAGGTTTCCTGCGTGGCTCCTGTGTGAAATCAGGCCTCCGTTCACACAGCAGCAATTGGGAAACCGCATGCAATTTGGACAAGAATCACATTCCTGTTCAAATCGCATTCTATTGTTTGCGGTGCAATTTGCGTCCATACATTCTGTATGGATGCAAATCGCACCGCAAAGTATCGGTTTCAGGTATCGGAAGCATTTTCACGAGTACTCGTGAAAATACTTGGTATCCGTGCATCCCTAATACTAGGTATAATCCCAACAGAAGAACTGCCACCTACTTACATCTACACCTTCTATAAATACCAAGGGAGTTTAAACAATACCTAGCAGATCATATTACCAAATTGGTGTCCTAAAGATAAACACAGGCCTCTCTTATCCCAGGATTTTCCTAATACTTTGTCTAGTACCATAAATGAATGACAAGATAAGTGTATAGGCCTGCTTAACACTAATGAGGGCTGTGCAGCCGGTTTGCACAGACACAGCAGCCCATTCATTTGAACAGGCTAGAGTGCCTGTGTTTCATTCAGGAAAAAAGGTGCATGCATTTTTCAAAAATGTATCCATAGGGACACCACATGGTCTTTCTGACCATGCAGTTTCCCTGCGATGCACGCTGACACGTGGGGGTGCCATTCAGGATGAAGAACAGCGCAATTCGGCTGCCAGTGGTTTCGGGTGCGGGTATAGGTGCGATTCCTGCACCCGCAGCGCTAGTGTGAAACCATAAAATAGAGTCAAAATGTGAGCGATCTAAAGGTAGCAGCTGTAGCACTACAGGTAACAAATATAAAAACCTCATCAATACTAGAAATAAATAAGTGCAGCGCTAAAAATGATATATATATATATATATATACACACATATACATATATATACATACACATATACATACACACACATACATATACACATACATATATATATATATATATGTATACAAAATGAAAAATAAGCAAAAACAATCCATAAGTGACAATCTGTGCAGGTCTAGGTGAAAATAGCAGCAATAAAGATCCAGTGTTGGTGCTACAAAACAGTGGGGTAAGAATACGCACTCACCAGATGCGTAATGTAAATACGCATTAAATACGCAGGCCCTCCCTTTGAAGCATTGACAGCTGTTCGGCTGCTCCCATTTCAGTCACCTTGCAGAGCTGTCGGAGGTGCTGTCTGATGTTGGCGGGATTCTATGTGCTGATTGGTGGAGAGCGCTGCAGAAGGTGATGGCACGGCGGACATCTTTGTTGATGAGTCAGGGATGAATCCGCAGTGAGGGGACACCGGCAGCAATTCATTTGTAGAGCCCACCTGATCCAGCCCACCGCAGTATCCAGAGAAGAGAGTTCCTGTCATACAGGCTTCTACACCCACCCATCCCTTTAAGAGGACCTCTGGCTGACTGGATCCCTTACCACCTGTGAGCTCCGACAGCACCACCTTTACCCAGAGGGAGGATTATCCTTGGCCAGGATCATATCCAACTTCTAAAGGGGACCTCTACTGATTGATTTAATGCGTATTTACATTAAGCATCTGGTGAGTGCGTATTCTTACCACACTGTTTTGTAGCACCGACACTGAATCTTTATTGCTGCTATTTTCACCTAGACCTGCACAGATTGTCACTTATGGATTGCTTTTGTTTATTTTTCATTTTGCATACCTCTATACATATGGGCTAGTGTAAAACCAGTCAATCCTTGCTCCTGTCAAACAGCCTTAAAGTGTAACTATGGACAAAATAAAAAAAATTACATGTATGATGCAGTCAGTCAATAACATTAACACAGCAGTCTGGTTGTTTTTTTTTTCTTACCAAAATGTTCTTAAACGTGCAGCAACCAAATCTAAAGACTGGTAAGCTGCACTATACAGTATATTACATTTTTGTTTTGGGTTTAGATCAGCCTCTCTCAACCTTTTCAACACAGAGGAACCCTTGAAATAACACTCTAGTCTTAGGGAACCCCTGCTAAAAATTACCCTTTCTACAACTCATGATACATTAGTGTGATAGTAAGTGGGAAGAATGCTCCTTACACTTGTGGTCATTGGGATGGATTACCCCCTTACAGATAGCTAAAAAGATTAATGGTGTCAGTGGGAACCTCTGGAGAAGCCCTGGGTGAGGAACCCTGGTTTAAAATACACATTAAATCTCTGACCCAGAGTAAGTATGTGGCAGGGCACACAGTAATGGAGCTGCTGGTTTAGCATTGATGCCAGGCAACTAGCATGCTTAATAGAAGTGATCAGCACGTACGCACCAGTAAATTAATATATTACTAAAAGTGCACACCACTATATATGCCCAAATATCCATTTAATCCATAGAACTTTAGAAATATTATTACTGGGCATGTCAAAATAGCTGGATTTTGGGTCACAAGCTCAACTCCTTTGTTTTTAAATAAAAAAGACCTAAAAACTTTTATCAATGCTTAATTAGGGTAGAATTTCACTTTATGCTGCAGTTGAGAAGTTCAGCAAAATGTATAGGTGTAGAAGTGGGGAGGTAAATTTAGCACATCAGCTACTTAGTGTCCTTTGTTGGATTTGATGCTTTTAAATCTTGTTTTTTCCCCCCTGGGTCACCACACTTACAGTCCCTGAGCTCTGTATCATTTGAGCTGAAGTAATTGGCGCCATAGAAAATCCATAGGGACTTCTGCATTACCAGTAATTATCCTAACCACACAAACACAACTTCTCATTAGACTGTGACATTTCTTTGCTTGCTTTTGATGCAATAAATCTAAGTTCAAGAAGCATTTAGAACAGCTTTAATAATTTCTCAAATGCTGCTGAGTGATCAGTCCTGGCCCTTTCCTTCAGGACTGCAGATAAAGATGCAATGTATTCTTCATTTTACTACTAAAACTGTTAAAACAATAAAAAAAAAAAAAGCACCAAAATTATAGTAGTGTAGCCCCATAGTGTGGGGTATGCACTGCTGTGGTGTGTGTGTGTCTTTGGCATGGGAAGGAGGCAAGTTTTAACTTCTACAAACTGCGCTGGATGAATCCTACAGAAGAAAACCCCTGATGCACAATATAAATACCTTTAAGTCCAATTGCACTTGTGTTTTAAACAAGCTAAATAAAATATGTGCAACAAAACCAATGCCACAGCACAGCATCCTGCTCCCCACCAGCATGCTAGACAGGAGGATCTGTATACTCTGTAAGCCTGGGTTCACACTGCTGCAGTGCGGAATTTGCAGCGTTTTCTGTGAGAATTCCGCACCACATCACAATCGCACCCCGTTCATGCGAACCGCTGCGGTTGTGTATGCTAACACCCCGAAATCGGTCCGCAAAACGCAGTGCGATGTGCAGAATCGGATTGCATAGGTGTGAATACCCATGCGATCCAATTTTAGTGCGGACCCAAAAAAGGGTCCTGCATACATAATGTATGGCTCAAATCGCACGACACAGAATTTGCATGTGATTTGCATAGGAATGCAGTGCGGTTCCTGTGCAAATCACATGCGATGTACCGCACCGCATTAGTGTGAACCTAGCCTAAGTCAGAGCCTAGAGCTGTGAAATCAAACTCCTTTTTTAACCGCTTGCCGCCCTGCCACTGTGTATATACGCGCGCAGGGCGGCAGTGGAGCGCAAAAGCACGTTTTAAAACGTGCTCCGCGCTCCCGACACATTCGCGGGTAGGGGGCGCGCGCGCGCGCTCCCGCCGACCCGCGGGTGATACGATTCGATCCAGGAGGGATCAATCATTAGATTTCAGCCAGTGATTTCTGGCTGAAATCACATGATCGGTCCCTGTCCTATCCTGTCCTGTGTTGATATTTACACAGGGCAGGATATGATGTCATTCTTCTCTGCCTGGACACATTCCGTTCCAGACAGAGAAGAAGACATCCAAACAGTGAGTACACAAGCACTACACTACAGTTAGAACACCCTAGGACACATTTAACCCCCTGATCGCCCCCCCCCCCCCAGTTAACCCCTTCACTGCCCTGTCACCAGTGTCACTGATCAGTGAAGCGATTTTTACTGATCAGTGTCGCTGGCGACTTCCGATAGAGTTAGCGCCCCTCCCAGATAGCGCCAGTTTGCCCGCTAATACACCAGTAGTCCCGTCTAACCCCTTGATCGCCCCCCCCCCCCAGTTAACCCCTTCACTGCCCTGTCACCCAGTGTCACAGATCAGTGAACCAATTTTTACTGATCACTGTATCAGTGTCGCTGGCGACTTCCGATAGTGTTAGCGCCCCTCCCAGATAGCGCCAGATTGCCCGCCAGTACACCAGTAATCCCGTTTAACCCCTTGATCCCCCCCCCAGTTAACCCCTTCACTGCCCTGTCACCAGTGTCACTGATCAGTGAACCAATTTTTACTGATCACTGTATTAGTGTCGCTGGCGACTTCCGATAGTGTTAGCGCCCCTCCCAGATAGCGCCAGATTGCCCGCCAGTACACCACTAATCCCGTTTAACCCCTTGATTGCCCCCCCCAGTTAACCCCTTCACTGCCCTGTCACCAGTGTCACTGATCAGTGAATCAATTTTTACTGATCACTGTATCAGTGTCGCTAGCGACTTACGATAGTGTTAGCGCCCCTCCCAGATAGCGCCAGTTTGCCCGCCAGTACACCAGTAATCCTGTTTAACCCCTTGATCTCTCCCCCCCCAGTTAACCCCTTCACTGCCCTGTCACCAGTGTCACTGATCAGTGAACCGATTTTTACTGATCACTGTATCAGTGTCGCTGGCGACTTCCGATAGTGTTAGCGCCCCTCCCAGATAGTGCCAGATTGCCCGCCAGTACACCAGTAATCCCGTTTAACCCCTTGACCGCCCGCCCCCCCCCCCCCCCCCCCAGTTAACCCCTTCACTGCCCTGTCACCAGTGTCACTGATCAGTGAACCAATTTTTACCAAGCACTGTATCAGTGTCGCTGGCGACTTCCGATAGTGTTAGCGCCCCTCCCAGATAGCGCCAGAATGCCCGCTAATACACCAATAATCCCGTCTAACCCCTTGATCGCCCCCCCCCCCCCCCCCCGAGTTGACCCCTTCACTGCCCTGTCACCAGTGTCATTGATCAGTGAACAGATTTTTACTGATCACTGTATCAGTGTTGCTGGCGACTTCCGATAGTGTTAGCGCCCCTCCCAGATAGCGCCAGTTTGCCAGCTAGTGCACCAGAAATCCAATTTAACCCCTTGATCGCCCCCCCTCCCCCCCCAGTTAACCCCTTCACTGCCCTGTCACCAGTGTCATTGATTACAGTGAACAGATTTTTAGTGATCACTGTATTAATGTCACTGGTGACTTCCGATAGTGTTAGCGCCCCTCCTAGATAGCGCCAGTTTGCCCGCTAATGCACGGGATTTTTTTTACCAAAAACATGTAGCAGAATACATTTTGGCTTAAATTTATGACTAACTTTGAGTTTGATATATTTTTTATAGCTTAAAGTAGAAAATATTGTTTTTTTTCAAAAGTTTCGTGGTTTTTTTGTTTATAGCGCAAAAAATAAAAAGCGCACAGGTGATAAAATACCACCAAAAGAAAGCTCTATTTGTGTGAAAAAAAGGACGTAAATTTCGTTTGGGTACAGCATTGCATGACCGCGCACTTATCATTTGAATTAGTGCAGCGCCAAACGGCAAAAAAAGGCCTGGTCATTAAGGGGGCTAAATCCTCTGGGGCTCAAGTGGTTAAATTTCACAGCTCTGGACTCAGACTGCCACAGTTTTTACAAACAACGCACCAATTCTCTTCGGCAGCATGCTAGCAGAGGACAGGATGCTTTACTTTGCTACTTTCTTACAAAAACTAAGCATATGTCTTTCCACAACCTTATTGGACAAAGATTATTCAGCTAACTTAAAATGGAAGTTAAATTGGGTCTTAATCCATGACCGCTGGTGTAATACATACTGTATATGTGGTGTCATGGAGGTGGGACTTCTACGGAGATGCAGCACTAGTGTTTGTGCTTGGAGAATGCTCCGTAGCATGCAGGGCAAGCTATCGTCTACAGCTTCTACTCTTGTACAAAGGATTGACAGCCTGGAGGACCAGCTTCCACTCACATGATTGTGGTGATAGCCAGTGATTGCCTATCACAATGATCACCAGGGAAACTGCACCTGTACTCTTTCTCCTGAATGGATCAAATGATAATGTATTCTAGTCAAAAGGGAAGAATGTAAATAATATGTAATATGTGATAATGTAAAATAAAAATAGCTAGATCAGGGCTTGATCTAGGATAGTGCAAAGGGTCAAGGTGTTTTAGGTAGGAGATGCGCTCTACTGTTTTGTATCCCTGCTATGAGTACAAATAATGAGCATGTAGTATCACCAAACAAGCCATCATTTTTGTAAATTAGTGTTGCCTGCAAAAATGAAAGAGATAGCTGTTACATATAGTATGATAACAGAATAAAACCACACATATAAAAAAAGTTTCCTATACTGCTAAACTATACAAGTTCCTAATGTTTTAGTCATCTGACCATTACCGTTCCTCTTCTTTTTGTCTTTCTTCAGCTTCCTTCTGTTTTCTCTTCTGCTCCTCTCGCCGCTGTTCAAGTTCTTGCAATTTTTGTCGCTCGAGATGACGCTTTTTAATAGATGCCTCAGTCAGATGTTTTGTTTTATCAAAGGAAACCTGCAATTAAAAAAGTAAAACATTAAGGCAAAATAATGTTTTGTTATTTCCATTTATTTATTTTGAAGTGAAAAAGAACATTCTGCTAAATGAATTATACCCAATGGCATTGCATTTAACCTCGGTTTACACTGCTGCAACCCCATTGTTGTGAGATTTCCAGTGTGACTATGCCGCACAACTTGCTTTAGACTTTCATGAGACATTAGAGTCTATGGGACTCTGTCGCATTGAAGTTGCAAGAAAGGAACCTTTTTAAGAAAAAGTACTGGGGCTTGAGTCTCATTGATTAAAATGGCCACTAATGAAATTAATATGTTTTCAATTGTCATGTGACTCTATTGGGTTGATTAACTAAAAGTGTAAAGTGCAAAATCTGGGGCAGCTCTGCATAGCAACCAATCAGCTTCAAGGGTTTTTTTTTTTTTTGCTTAATTATACAAGCTGAAGTTACAAGCGGATTGGCTACCATGCACAACTGCACCGGATTTTGAACTCTTCAGTTTTAGTAAATCAACCCCTATGTGTAACAAGTCGCATGAAAAGTTGCACGAGTGTGATCAGGGCTTAGTCTATTTTTTCAGGTAAATATAATATATTTATACAATAAATGAATACCAAATATATTTCCACCTTCTTCTGCCTAAATTCTGTTTTTACAGTGTACTCAGACAAGGATACTTCAATTTTAGAGAGATACAAGTGGGCTGGATCAGCACAGGGATGTCTGTAAAGAGTTCAGTTCAGAGTGAATGGACTCTGATTATTATTTTTTTTTTTTTTTTTAAGTACTCATGGATAGTAAAAGGTGGAAAATCCTTACAAACTGTTGCTCCTAGCATTTGGTAAAACCTTAGCAATCCCTTGGGAGTTTATGGAACACCTGCACAATAAGCAGCTCTCTTCAGGCAGAAATATAATTTGCCCAAACGTTCCTCTGTACATAGTTGCTAGGTTTTGCAACAGATATAGCTCAAGCCTCGTACTAAGGTACACAGCTGCATTGCTTAGCATGAGATGGAGTTTTAATGCACTTATTGGCATCATACTGAATACAGGCATACCTCGGTTTACTAATTTAATTTGTTCTGCTGGACTTTTCGTATTGCGAAACATTCGTAAACCGAAACGTGGCTTCCCATTGAAAACCAATTAATCCATTCCGGAGGTCAGAAATAGGTAAAAAAAAAAGTCTTAACTGTTTGAAACTCTTTATAAAAGTGCACTTTAAAGGCATAAAGGGACATGATTAAAAAAAATTTTGTAAATGCACTGAAAACCAATTAATCCGTTCCGGAGGTCAGAAAAAGTAAAATAAAAGTCTTATCTGTTAAACTCTTTAAAAAGTGCACTTTAAATGCATAGTACTGTACAGGGACATGATTAAAAAAATTATTCGTAAATGCATTGAAACCCAATTAATCAGTTCGTATTGTGAAAAAAATTTGTAAACTGAGGCATTATTTTCCATGGATTTTCATTCTTAAACCAAAAATTACATTAACCGAGGCGTTCGTAAACCGAGATATGCCTGTACTTTATATTTTAAAGTAACTCAACTTTAATGGAGAAAAGAAACTGCCTCTGTGTGATCTATGTACATCGTAAGGATTTAACAAACTTTGCTGAAGAATCCTACCCTCTGTCCTGAAAAATTGCATTTGTTTCACCATGTCCTTTTCTGAATAGGAAGGCCTGATTTCAGTCAAGAGTAAAGTGAGAACAGCAAGTGCTGGACTGAACAATGGTCTTAGGGACTAGTAGCCACTGCTGCCGGCCATGTTCAGGATGGAGGCAGGGTTCACAGTGAAAAAGGGACACATGGGTTCATTGTAAAGAAGATGACTTCATTTTAACATAATGTCAAAATCCCCAAGGTAAACTGCTGGTAAGGAGGCCCAGAACTGTATTTACCCTACTACCTTTTTCACAAGACTTCTGGTTCCTCCCTAATGGTTGGCCAACTGAACTGGACTGGATGCTCTTTCCAACAGAGTGCCCCAATGCTAAAGGGCTGTCCAAATCACCTGAAGCTACAAGAGGATTAATGGGAGACTATATTCCTCTAACAACCAAGTGCTCTGCACCAACAAGCTGCCCAGGACTCCTCCCTAAACAGACAAACTAGCATTTGTCTGAAGAATCTTCCAGAAGATGGGAAGAAAGGACTTCCCTGATTCCAGAGCCATACTCCTGAGCCACCAAGGTAGGCATAACTTGGTCTCTGGCATCAACCAAACTGGCCTGCCCAAAGACCTTTCCCTACAGCAACAGAATGTCTGAAGTGAAATCGGGTGAAGGGGGATGTCTCAAAGAAGGCTACCATCAACCCCAAGACTCATGCAGGTTATCTTTGACTAGCCTACAGTTTGCTTGCCAGTGTTCAATCTTTCTGTAGGTAGCAGTACAACCCTGAAGGTTTAAGGATTTCTGTGTCGCTCAATTAATGAGAAAAAAATAATCTTAAAGTGATTGTAAACCTTGAAAAAAAAAAAAGAACAAAAAAAAAAAAAAAAAAAAAAAAAACACCACAAAAAAATAAAAAAACATTGTAGAATCACATGCCCTGTGCAATGGTTTTGTACAGCGCAGCCACAAACCTCCTCTTCTGGGTTGCCTTGCGGATACTCTGGGCTCCTCCCTTCCAAGTACCCCAAAGCAAGATGCTTGCTATGGGGGCACATGTGCAGGCTCAATCCCAAGCAGGGTTTTCTGTGTCTATCCAAACAGTGCTGCTCGGTCCCACTTTCCGCTCTTTGCTCAAAGGTTTTGACTGACAGCTGCAGGCATCTATGGCTCCCACTGTTCTCAACCAAGCCTATGAGAGAGGGGAGAAGAGCTTCTGCATATGTGCACAGTGCTGGATCAAGAATGGGCTCAGGTAGGTATTTAGAGGGGGCTGGGGAAGCTACTATTGAAAGGCGTTTTTTTTTTTTACTTTAAAGCACAGAAAGCATTAAAGTAAAAAAATCTTTTACCTTTACAACCACTTTAACTTGTAATTATCATTTCAGACAGAACACACAACACTGCAGTTTATTTCTAGGCTTCCCTAATTTGGTGTCATTAAGCTAGAGGATTGGTGGCTTTGTAATTAACAGCAGCCAGATACACTTGGGACTGATGGTGGAGATACAAAAATTCTTAGCAACTTCTCCCAAAGGGATGACAGGTTATTACAGAAGCGAAGAGCTACATATATAAAGTATGTTCTATACATATCAAATATTTCTGTATCGCCAACCTGTGCACAGTTGAATACAATCTGTACTCCATACCTCTTCAGTCTATACACTCTGCTGTATTTTCTACACTCAACACTGCTCACTAAATTTACACCTTTTTGTCTCCTAATTCCCCAGAGTAACTAAATGAAAGACTGTGTTCACTACTACAATTACCCTGTGCACAGACATCAACACTTTTCCACTTTTACATTTATATTTAAGACTACTATTGTGAACAAGCAAAGCCTGCTGCTTAGAATACTCACCTTTATGTTACAAGCAATAGCTTTGCCATCTTCACCTTTATACATTAGCTTCATGCCACGCAAAGCATTCATGGCTTTTACAAAACCCACATACTCCTTGTACTGCACATAAGTTTCAAAGTTTAAATGTCCTCCAAAACTGAATGTATGAAAGCTTCTACCAGTCATTTCTTCTCTGTAAGGATCAAGCATAGGGATGTCTATATTCCTGATTTCTCCAAAGATGCTGAAGACCTTTACAAGGACTTCTTCGCTTGGCTTTTCAGAACCACAGTCTTTAACAGCAAACCACTTGCATGGAAGGCCTTCCAAATAAATTGTGTCTGGCCTTTCTCCTGGGAGATTTTCATCCATATCTTCAGCATCACGAAAGAAAGAGTCCCAATCGTGTCTGGTGGGAAAATCTATTTTATACTCCGCTGCTCTGACTTTCAGAATGTCCGAGAACCCACTCAGTTTTATACTTTTGCCATCCAGAGCACTTATAAAAGCCTTCACCAATCCCTTATTCTCCACTTCCCCTTCAAAGCGGATGAAGTCCATGGTACTTTTGGAGATTCGTAAAGTAGAAAATTGGTGGTTATTCACCATGCCTTTAAGACGCTCCATCACTTCCCAGTTTGAGATGGATTTTCCAGGTTGCTTTAGCTGAGGCAGTGCCACACTGATGACGATCTTTGAGATGGGCTTTAGGTACAGCCCATGCGACCCACATAGCACAACAGCTTCGGAGGTATCATGCACTATGGTAGCAGCTGCCATAGTATTCACTTTCCTGTTGATAAATAACAAAAAACTTTAGCACATAATTTAAATCATATCCTACACTGTATACTGATTTTACCATTGTCATCAGGTCTGGAAAAAATGGAAAATGCAAAATGTTAAGTTAATATCAGAACAAAAATTTTAAAGGGAATATTCCAATGGGGACACCAATTTCAGTGAAAACTATCTAAAAGAGGATTTCCCCTTACTGCCTGTTGTGTCTAGAGGACAGGAAGTAAATGTAAAAATCCCCAGTGGAATGTATATGGTAATGCAAGGCTGGACACAAAGATCAAGAGCAAGTCGCACACTGCACAGGTACGATCAAAACCAGTATTCACACCATAGTTTCTGAGCTTGTGAGGGACACACTATCAAGTGTAAAACTGGCCTGGCACATCATGCAGCATTCACTCAGCACCCCAAGAAATAACAGAATTGAACTGCAGTGTTCTTGCACTGTCAAAACCCCCACTTTTATTATCACACAACACACAGGGGTATATTTCTTATGGTCATCACAATCTGCATAATAACACACAGCAATAGTAATGTGAGTATTACAGCATGAAATAAACACATCTTTTGACAGCATCACAGCATAGAGTTAATACATTACCAAAGCTACGGGAAGAAGGAAAGGAAGAGACCTCATTGAACCACAGTGCATAGGAGATTGTGGAGAAGCCCGAAGCACGACCGGCCGATGAGTCCATGCAGCTTTGGCAAAAATTCCAGCGTCAGAGTGTCCCCTCAGGCGTGAAATGGCTTCTGATCCCATAGTCTCCAGGCCTCTCCTAAATATCCCCGCTCAGTGCCTCTGGCCACAATCCCAGATTGGGCGGCACCTCACCTGCTCCAACATGCTCTTTTTCAGAGAACACTGAAAGGTTCTGTGAGGTTGCAGAGTCACACCCAGTCACTTATCACTATCATGCCATCTAGCAGGCCTAATAAACACATGATCAAACTCTTATCTACATACTGCCATCTAAGTTTTCTCCAAGTCCAAGATGTTTAAACCTTATGGCAATAAGCCCACCAGCCGGGGGCTATATAAAGGAACAGACTTTTCTAAACATTTCTAACAGCACAAACAAGTCTTATCTCATACAAGTGGCCTAAATCTAGCTATATCTTTTGACTCTAAGTTTCGCTTAGCCTAGAGAATGACGATATGTCATTCCCCATGCTTCTGGCATATGGGCAGCGATGCTTTACTGGAAAAATCCCCGGGGAAACCAAGGGCCCAAGGCCAGCACATTTCCTAGGCAGTACATTCCACCCCTTGGCATTGGTCCATTGGTTTCCAGGGTCTTCCGGCATTACGCTATCAAATACCAGCCCAGCTTCCATGCTATTATCAAAGCCAATAAACAACCCTCAATAATAATAGCCCACTTAAGTAAGGTTCCGACCAGCTCACTGAACATTCCTCCCAATCCCAAAGTCCAGTCAAAATCCTTAAAGAAGTCTGAGATACTTCCTGCTATATCCCAGGGGGTGTCATTAATAGGCTTGAGACGGGCTTGAACCTTCTCCAACCTTTCAACTTCATGGAAGATTCATCCAGTCCCATCCTTTAAAAAAAGAACAACAGGCATCTCCTACTACATGGCAAACACCACCTTGGGCCGCCAGGAGGTAGTCCAGAGCCATCCGGTTCTGAAGTACCACCAGATGCATTTGTTCTTATTCAGCTGAAACTGCGGAAATTGCCTCACCTGTGGCATTGAAAGCTTCTTCTAGCACATTAAGAAAATGATCCATTTTTGTGTATAAATCCCCCACACCAATCTGGGGGCGGCCACTTCAGCCACTTTGGCCCTTTGGTCAGCTATGGAATTAAACAGATGTTCTAATGAGTCAGTCCCACAATGGGCATCTACACGATGTACCGTGATGGTGCCTAGGGATGCCAAGTTCCAAATCTGCTGCCACAATTCCTTTCCCCACACTTCTTTAGAGTGAATCATAAAATCCTACCCAGCTCACATGGGAATCCATATGACTAGGCCGTTAGCCACTGACCAGGAGTCTGTATACAGGTGACATTGACCAGGCATTTCTTTGGCAATGGTTAAATACACTGCATATTGGCTGCTCTTACCTTTCCCTTCTTCCTGCAAAAAATGCTTGTTAACACGCCTATAGGTCACAGCTTTCCAGTAGCGTTCTGCTCCTTTAGATTTAGCAGAGCCATCAGTGAACCAAGCATGTTGCTGCTCCTTAGGTGGGAGTTCACCTAAAGGCTTACCCCATTTCACAGGTGATTTCACTTGCTGATGTGGATTATCTAAAGGGGTTGCTAGGGCCTCAAGCACTACTGTTTGGATATTTCAAAAGCCAACTGTTGTTCCCTACCCCAATCAAATGCCTTCTTTTTATGGGTAACCTGATATAGGGGAGCTAAAACCTGGCCTAAATGAGGGATGTGTTGTCTCCAAAATTCAAAGAGTCTTTGGACTTCAGTCCTATTTTGCCGCTCTTTGAAATCTAGTATTTTCTGTCTAGCTTTGGGGGGTATTTCTCTGTTTCTACAGTGCCATTGGATACCCAGAAACTTAACTGTTTGTGGGGGCCTTGTATCTTATCTGGGCTAATCTCCCACCCTTTTTGTTTCATATGGTCAACTACCATGGCTAAAGTGTATGCTACCCCCTGCTCATCGGAGCCTTAAATGAGAATGTCATCTATGTAATGTATCTGTTGAGCTGGAGGGAGGGTTAGCTCCGCCAGATGTTCTGCTGTCAGTCGGTGGCAGATAGTGAGAGAATGTACATAGCCCTGGGGTAACCTGGTAAAGGTAAACTGTCTGCCATTCCAGGTAAAACTGAATTGTTCCTTGCTCTCTTCAGCTATAGGAATGGTGAAAAAGGCCTGGGCCAGATCTAAGGCCCCATACCAAACACCAGAATGTCTTTGTATATATTTCTATGATTGTGACCACATCAGGGACCGCTGCTGTCAATGGTGGAGTCAACTTGTTGAGTGCCCGGTAGTCCACGGTCATGCAATAAGTACCGTCCAGTTTATACAATGGCCAGACGGCTGAATTCCATGCAGAGGTGATTGTCTTTAAAACTCCTGCTTTGAAGAGCCCTGAATTGTTTGAGTAATCTCCTGATGTCCCCCAGGTATGCGATACTGTTTTGTATACACCTTTTGTGTTGCGGGGGGGGGGGGGGGGGAGGCAATACTACTGGTGGCATTTGCAATGTGCCTACCAGTATGTCCTTAGCTTCCCCTAATCTGACTTCAGCTTTGTGAACTCCACATGCATAAGTGCCATCTGTCAAATGCAAGGTCATACCTCTCAGGATGTCCATCCCAATAATGTATTCCTTGATTTGCACAATCAAAACTCTGTACTTCTTACAAGGGGTCTTTCTTATCCCTAATTCTACCTTAGTACTAACTGCTTTCACCTCTTTCCCTCCTAGTCCTGTGACTACTGCTGGGATTGCCCTGTGCTTTCTAGGGTCTCCATAAATGAATGTGGCCTCCGCTCCCATATCCACAAGTGCCCTGTCTGAATATTACCCTTCCGACAGCGGATAGTTAATTTCACATGGGGGCGGGTTTCAGCATTAATGGGGGGATCTACTGAATTTACTTGCTGAAAACTTGGGACATGCGGGGCTTGGCCATCATGGGGGGGGCTGGGGGCAAAGTGGGATTAGCGACCCGTGTCCCCAAAAGGTGGTGGTTTGAGTGGGGACAAATCCATGGGTTGGGCTGATGGGAACACAAGGTCTGGTTTCTGTCTCATATTATTCACCTGTTATCTTGTGCAATCCCCTCTTTCTATACAGAGCATAAAGTTTTTCTGTGTCCATGCCATCTGTTCTCTGGGTACAACAGCTCTGATCAGTGCAGAGAACAGCTCACCACAGCATGGCATGGATTTCCCTTCACTATGCCTCAGAGGCTAATTAGCCTGTGGTCTGAAAAATTGAGAATGCCGTGGGGCACGCAGTACCCCTCCTTCAGATCATTCCCCCAACTCTCCTAACTGCAAGGAGTCAGCAACCACCCTTAATGGCTGACCTGTCATGTTTACCG
The DNA here is from genome assembly GCF_062004578.1 of Staurois parvus. Classification (NCBI taxonomy): domain Eukaryota; kingdom Metazoa; phylum Chordata; class Amphibia; order Anura; family Ranidae; genus Staurois; species Staurois parvus. Next base: position 1,711,697 of record NW_028318120.1, on the reverse strand, counting down.
GCAGGGTCAGCACAACCTGTTTATAAGGAGCAGGGGTATATTTAATCACCAACGTCTGTACTTGAGGGGTTAACAGGCATATCATTAAATCTGGCAACCGGCCAACTGCTATAGCTGGTCTAGCAGTCTCATATTTCATCTGCCTAAAAGCATCAGATAAGCCTTGAGAGGGCTTATCATTAATAGGCCAGTTAATTTGTGCAGGGAAGCAGTGACAAAGACCCCTATTTACTATGCTTAAAAGGCTACCTGATCTGCCTGTTCAGGACCCTCTCTAATTGGCCGCTGCACTACTGGCTCTGTAGTAATTGAAGCAAATTTAGAGGAGTTATGTCTAACAGGACACCAGCTGCCCCTCCATCATATAAACGGACAGCCTAGGCATCCAGGAGCTCCCCTGGTCTCTGTTTACAAATGTCAATCATGTGTTATAATTCCAGGTGACTGTAATCCGCAGTCACGCTCTCATGTCTAATGTGGACAAAATCCTCATCACAAACAGCTTTACGACGCTGAACAGGGAGTGCAGTTCAATCCTCAGACTGGTCAGGTATGTCATCAATAATACTTTCATCTGGCCAAGTAAGAAGGGGCTCCAAATCCTTAGGTACATCAGCTAAGAAAGCTCTAAATCTCTTGGGATCTTAGAGGACGTCTGGGTGTGCTGGGATCGTGCTGCAAGCACAGCAACCTTCTCAGCAGCGTATTGATTAGTGGTGCTCCGAAATGAAAATTCTGGTGCCAAAACCGATATGGAAAATTCAGAATGCATATGGCCAAAAACCGAAGCAAAATGTCTGCGTATATGGGGGTGGGGAGGCTCCAATTGTTTAACATATTGTTTCTACTTTCATGTATATATACACGACGTGGCATTGGAGGAGCCTGCGTGCTGACGTCACACCGCCGTGTCCATACGATGGTCTAGCAGCCATCTTTGTAAGTGGATTCACCTGTTTGCTCCACGTGGATGCTTTTACATTTCTAATAAAAATACTGCACCATAAGCGCTTTCTCTCTCTGGGCTCTATTTGTGAGCTGTTCCCTTCAAGGTGGGGCTATGTTTATGCTGAGGATAGAGCGATCTGTTGGAGGGGTCTCCCATTTCTGGTGCATGACAGCTGTGTATTCCCTTTACCTGTGCCTGACAGTGGATAAGGCTGACCTGCTGGAGGAGTTTGCTACTACTGCTTTTAATGCGCATTCAATATGCCCTTCTGGTGAGTGCATCAGAAGGAAGAACTTGTCATGGATTCACCTAACACTTGATGTCACGATCATCTTTTGGACTTTTTTGATATATTTGTTTATTGTTCACTTTGAATTTGCTCTGATTTACAACATTTGTTGATTTGTTTACTGCAGTCACGATACAGATACATTTGTCACCATTGTGCTGCATTGTGTACACTATATTTGCTCATTCACTTATACTTCTATATTTGTCACCATAGCGCCGGAATACAGCGCTTCACCATTATCATATATAATTTTTTTGATTGTTCACTCAAGTCACCATTTATTAATTTTTTTATAAGAACGCTAGAGTGTTGAGAATTATTTAACTGTCATATGTAGGGATGCACTGAAATTCTGGTGGCCGAAACATTTTGGCCAAAAACACCCCTTTCGGCTGTCGGCCGCAATGAAAAAAAAAGCACTGATACAGGTGCCGAAAAAACCCCGCCCCTCAAAACTGCCCGCCCCTCGCTCGGTAATTCAGTCTTACCTGAGAAACAGTCAATCCCGGCACTGGGCATAGAGTTGGGTGAAGGAAAGATGGCTGCCACACATTCCTATGCCCTTGGAGGACCTGAGTGGTCACTTCCGGTTCCAGCCATTTTTTTTAAATCACTAGATCAATGCTTTTTTGATCCAATGCTTTACATTGCAGAGGGGAGATGTGGGGTCTTATTGACCCCCATATCTCTCCATAATGAGGACCTGTCACTAATTATTCCTATCACAAGGGATGCATGCATTTCTTGTGATAAGAATAAAAGTAATTACAATTTTTTTTTAAAAGGAACAATGCAAAAAAAAAAAAGAAAAAAAAAAAAACATTAAGTTTACAGTGCTCCTGTCCCCCCATAGTGGTGAACGCATACGTAGGCCATACCTACATATGTAAATGATGTTCAAACCACACACGTGAGGTATCGCCACGAATGTCGGAGCAAGAGCAATAATTGTCGCACTAGACCTCCTCTGTAACTCTACACTGCTAACCTGTAGAAATTTTTAAAGCATCACCCATGGAGATTTTTAAGTACCGCAGTTTCATGCCATTCCACGAGTGTGCTCAATTTTAAAGTGTGACATGTTGGGTATCTATTTACTCGCCGTAACATCCTCTTATATATTATACAAAACAATGGGGTATAAATTTTGTTTTTAATCAAAGTGTATTTTCCAAAAAAATATATATTCATTTTTAAAAACTGCGCATTTCGGTTTTCGGCCAAGTGCATTTTGAATTTTCGGCACCAGAATTTCCATTTCGGTGGACCACTACTCATATATCATTTTTAATAGCGCTGCACTCTTTTCTTATCAATTGTTCCTGAGGATATAGTGGGTTGTCCTTTTGTGCTAGCAGCTGTTCCTGAATATTCCTCCCTGTGTGCTCATTGCCATTCTTTATTTTACATATATGTAGCAGGTGATCATTAAAGAGGAATTAAACTCTGCTAATTTTTTTTCCATATGCAACCCCAACATTTCATTTTCCTCCTATTTTTCTATGTTACCATGTTTCCTTATCATGTGGAAAGGTATCCTGTTCTCTTTGTATTGCTTCCTTTGTGTAAAATAAAATACCTGGTGATCCTGCCAGTCCACTTGCTTTCCTATTTCAAACTGACCATGCACGAGAACACAGCTATCCCAGCATGGTCAGTTTTCTTCTTTGCATTCCACTTGGGAGCACAGTCTTCCTGTCAGGCTTCTGCTGCCATGTGCTCTGTACATCTCTTCAGTGGGGAGATCAGTATACTGCTGTTTCTCTGCCTCCTGCTGATGCGCCTCTTCTGCAGTCTCCACACCCACCACTCTATGCCCCCCTAGGGAACTGAGAACAAAGGGCATGTGGTCAAATTTCAAGAAGCACAGGATGACAATACTTAAACAAAAATGAGCTGCATGGTGGAATTGCCAGAAAGAAGCCTTTACTGTGCCAATGCCACAAAAAAATCCCAGTTACAATAAGCTTGACACACCTCACCAGGCTTTTTTGTGGCATTGGTCAGTAAAGGCTTTTTTTCTGGTAACTCGACCATACAGCTCTTTTTTTTCCCAAGTATTGTCGTATTGTGCTCCTTGAAACAAACACACCGTCTTTTTCCAAAGCAGCTTGTATTTTTTCTGAGGTTACCTGTGGGGTTTTCTTTGAATCCCAAACAATTCTTCTTGCAGTTGTGGTTGCAATCTTTATTTGTCTACATGACCTTGGCATCAAGAAATCCCCAAACTTTCCACTGCTTAATTGAACATCACTGGTCATTGTGTTTTTTGTTTTCTATGAACATTTTGGCCTAAATATTTTAGGCATTGTGTTGTTTCTTTGCGATTTTCAATAAAATCAGGGATGAGCAATTTATATTGACCAACGCCTGGGGCATGTAGAGCTTGGACACCAGAGCTTGATTTGGCTGCACAGCATGCACTTGTACTGAGCACTCAAGTACTTTCATGTACAAGGATAACCTGAAGGAATAAAGTTTTTTTGTTCCTCATTGGGGCCAGTGCCTCATTTACACGCTCAGCAGATACGCTTTTGCTGAGCGTTAAGAGAGACACTACCCTTTCCTGCAGATCACCCAAGTGGTGCTCAACACACTGCAAGGTCTCTCCCCTCTCTGCTGGTCCCCAGGTGTGGTGCTGGAGACAGGAAGGGAGGTGAGGAGGAGATAAACAGCGCAATGTTAAAAACATTAAAAGTTTTAGTCACCACAAAGCCTTTTATTCATAAAAGCCCCAGACATTCCTAAAAGCACCTCAGATTTAAATACGGCCTTGGTTAAAATTATTATTTTTATTCGGGACAAGTAGATTCGGACCCTGATTTAGTCCCTTGGGAAAGTAGTTTATTCAAAAATTTCCACACCCCTAAAAATGTACACTGCTCAAAAAAATTAAAGGAACACTTTTTAATCAGAGTATAGCATCAAGTTAATTAAACTCCTGGGATATTGATCTGGTCAGTTAAGTAGCAGAGGGAGTTGTTAATCAGTTTCAGCTGCTTTGGTGTTAATTAAATTAACAACAGGTGCACTAGATGGGAAACACTCTGATGACCCCCAAGACAGGAATGGTTTTACAGGTAGAGGCCACTGACATTTTTTTCCCTACTCATCATTTATGACTGTTTTTCACTAGTTTGGCATTTGGCTACAATCAGTGTCACTCCTGGTAGCATGAGGCGATACCTGGACCCTATAGAGGTTGCACAGGCAGTCCAACTCCTCCAGGATGGCGCATCAATACGTGCCATTGCCAGAAGGTTTGCTGTGTCTCCCAGCACAGTTTCAAGAGCATGGAGGAGATTCCAGGAGAGCTGGACAGGGCTATAGAAGGTCCTTAAACCATCAGCAGGACAGGTATCTGCAAGGAGGAACAGGATGAGAATTGCCAGAGCCCTACAAAATGACCTCCAGCAGGCCACTGGTGTGAATGTCTCTGACCACACAATCAGAAACAGACTTCAAGAGGGTAGCCTGAGGACCCGAAGTCCTCTAGTGGGCCCTGTGCTCACTGCCTGGCACCATAGAGCTCAATTGGCATTTGCCATTCAACACAAGAATCGGCAGGTCCGCCACTGGTGCCTTGTGCTTTTCACAGACGAGAGCGGGTTCACCCTGAGTACATGTGACAGATGCGAAAGGGTCTGAAGAAGCCCTCTACAGGCTAGACAATGACACCCTGACTGCCATTAGGTATTGGGATGAAATCCTTGGACCTATTGTCAGACCCTATGCTGGTGCAGTGGGTCCTGGGTTCCTTCTGGTGCACAACACTGCCTGGCCTCTTGAGAGGCAGTTCCTGGAGGATGAAGGAATTGACACCATTGAATGGCCCCCACGCTCGCCTGACCTAAATCCAATAGATCACCTCTGGGATATCATGTTTCGGTCCATCCAACGCTGCCAGGTTGCACCTCAGACTGTCTAGGAGCACAGTGATGCCCTGGTCCAGATCTGGGAGGAAATACCCCAGGATACCTTCAGTCATCTCATTAGGAGCATTCCCATTGTCAGGCATGCATACAAGTACGTGGGGGCCATACAAGCTACTGAGTACCATTTTGAGTTGCTGCAATGAAATTTCAGCAAAATGGACTAGCCTGCTGCATCATTTTTTCACTTTGATTTTCGGGGGGGGGGGGGGGGGTCTTTAAATTCAGTCCTCTGTAGGTAGATAATTTTCATTTCCATCAAATGATGGGGCATCCTTCCTTTACTAACACATTACCCAGTCCAGATCAGTATAGACATCCAGCATATTTTTCCGCATTGAGATCGGATGTGTTTTCAGAGTGTTCCTTTAATTTTTTTGATCAGTGTATATTTATATATATATATACACAGTATTTTCTGGCGTATAAGACGACTTTTTATACTTAAAAATATACCCCAAAAATTGGGGGTCGTCTTATACGCGGGGTATAAAATGTGAACCTTGAGTTTGTTTGGGTCAAGCTGGCTGGATGTGTGGTAATACTGTACATATAATATACCGTGCTGAGCCAAGTTGGCTCAAAACAAATGTCCCTATGACAGATTAATCTGTCAGCCCGCCGGATGTGCGGTATATACAGTATACTGCGCTGAGCCAAGCAGTTTCAAAACATACGTCCCTACTGTAATCAGCCCGCTGGATGCGTGTATGTACGGTAGCTGCGGCTACATACAGTATACACTGGGCCAATCACGGCGAGGGATGTATTCTACTAATGAATACAAAGCCTGCTCGGATTGGCTGAGTCAGAGAGGTGGGCTGATGATGTCACAACATACCGGTACGTTTTGAAACAGCTTGGCTCAGTATACTGTATATACCACACATCCAGCGGGCTGACAGAATAATCTGTCATAGGGACATTTGTTTTGAGCCAGCTTGGCTTAGCACGGTATACTGTATGTACATTACTGCACATCCAGCGGGCTGTATATATACTGTATGTAGCCAAAGCTACCGTATTACCGCACATCCAGCGAGCGGTAACCATCTGATTTGGAATTTGATCCATATGATGACTGTCTTACAAATGTATCACAAGATGTCATTCATGAACTTATGATGTCAGAGGATGAACATGAGGATTTTAAGTACCGGTAAGTCATAACCATTTCAATTAAAAAATCTGATGTTTTTAAATGGTGTTGCCTCGGAAGGGGGGTAGTCTTATACGGTGAGTATAGCCCAAAACCTATGTTTAACTGGAAAATTAGGGGGTCGTCTTATACACCCAGTCGCCTTATACGCCGGAAAATATGGTATTTTATACTACATGAATGGTTTGGCTGGACAGCCTAGATGTATAAGACATTGGATATCTTGGAGTTGAGTCTTAGCCCTGGTTCACACTAAAACGAGGTGCGGGAAACCCATGTGGGATTCCCACTCTGCGTTCACATTGCACTACCTTTGAGATCCGCAGCAAGTATCAGTGCAATATTAAACGAGAGCCCAAACGCAGGTCGCAATCATAGTGCATTTGCCTGCATCGTATTGCAGTTACAAAATGACCATGCAAATCGGTTGCAGTGCGTTTCTAAAACGTGTGCATGCATTACTTTGCTGCGATTAGTTGCGCATTCTCGTGCGGTTCATATGACCCTAGGCTTAAGCAGGTTTTCATGGCATTTTGGGTGTTTATAATTCAGGAGGTGGCAGGGACTCCTCCAAGCACCTATACTTTATTTTCTGACTGTATCTCTAGGGTCCTTCACATTCCGCCTGCTCAGATGAAGAGCCCTGGTGTGAGTGAGCCCTGGTGTGAGTGAGCCCTGGTGTGAGTGAGCCCTACCTGAACACTGATCTAGATTTAAATCCAGGAACGTTAATGAAGGGAAAGGATTCCAGGGAAAACCCCGTACAAAGCACACTCCATCTCTGGAGGAAAGGGTCACCTGAGAATGTGAGGGATCCCTGCAGACAGCTACACAAGTTCTGCACAACTTACAATGCAGACAGATCCCCTGCATTCACCTGATATGATCATTTGTAAAGCACAATCCGACCACCATCCGCTCCCACTACATACCTACCTCCTCTTTCAGCCCGCTATGCAGACGCCGCTCATACATCCATCAAGGAAGAACAACGAGCCGCTGTGCATTGTGGGGAAAGGGGTGGGACCAAAGCTCTCATCAACACTTCCGATGTAGCCGTAGTACGCCACAGTTTCCAGGGCGATAGAGAGGGAGCATAGAGCGGGCAGAACGCATGCGGACCACTAGGCGTGCTTACGTCATGTACGCGCTGAAAGCCTCTTCTCCATTTTGATTGTGGGCTACGCTGTTTGAACTTGAACTAGTGCTTTATATATTTTACACGTAGTTCAGTGTGTTTCCGATACTGTGCTTTCAGATTTGCATTAAAAGTAAAATCTTCTAGAAGTTTTTAACTCTTCCCTCATGTAAAGAAACGTTTTAGTTGCTAGAAAACTACTTAGAACTGGCAAACGTTATATATCTTTAACCACTTCTCTTCTGGCCCATGTATATAAACGGCCGGACGGAAGCAGTGCAGGATCTGGTTGCCGGTCATAAACATTTACCCCCCTTCTTGTCCAGGCCAATTTTCAGCTTTCAGCGCTATCACACTTTGGATGACAACTGCGCGGTCATGCAACACTGTACCCATATGAATTTTTTAGCATTTTTTTGAGACAGTTAAAGCTTTATTTGGGTGGTATTTATTCACCACTGGGATTTTTTTTTTTTTTTGCTATATAAATGAAAAAGTCCAAAAAGTTTGAAAAAAGTGTTTTTCTTATAAATTTTTTTAAAATAAATCATCTTTATTTATAGATCTTGGCCAAAATGTATTCAGTTATCTTTTTAGTAAAAACAAAAATTACCCAAATTAATTTATAACCAAAAATTACAATTTTTCAAAAACATTTTTACATTTTTATTTTTTTTATATTATTATTTGTTTTTTTTTAACATACTGTCACTGTCACTTTTTTTTTACACTGATTGCTTTTTACACCCATAAAGGCTGTAAAAGCAATCATTTCTCCTCTCTGGCTGCATTCTTTCAGCCATTGAGAAATACTGTGAGAGCTGTGATTGGTCACAGCTTGTCACATGGTACATGGCTGTTGTGAATAGCCTTGTACCATGTGACCTCTGTGATCATTCACAGAATTCACAAGTAGTAAGCAATGATGTCACAAGTGACATCTTGTTTACTACTCTGCATGTGATCACTGATTGGCTAATCAGTGATCACATGATTGGGACTTCACACAGAGGTCCCACACAGCAATGTCCTCCGGACACAGCGGGCACCAGATTGCGGTGCCGGGCACTCCCAGGGGGTGTGCACGGGCTAAAATGGTGGGCGCAATTTATGAACGGCAACCCGATCCTGCACTGCTCCTGTCTGGCCATTTACAGTATATACATGGGCTGGACGGGAAATGGTTAAGCAGAGGCCCTAAAGAATAAAATGGTGGGTGTTGCATGTTCTTATGTCACACAGTATTTGCATAGCAGTTTTTAAAATGCAAATTTTGGGGGAAAAAATACACTTTAACACTTGCTTATCGGGCACTTTTACCCCCTTCGTGCCCAGGCCAATTTTCAGCTTTTAGCGCTCTCACACTTTGACAATTACACAGTCATGCAACACTGTATCCATATTAAATTTTTATCATTTTTTTCACACAAATAGAGCTTTTTTTTGGTGGCATTTATTCGCCTCTGGGTGTTTTATTTTTTGCACTATAAACAAAAAAAGAGAAAAAAATTTGATAAAAAAAGTTTTCTTTGTTTCTATCAGAAAATGTGGCAAACAGGTAATTTTTCTCCTTCACTGATGTGCGTTGATGAGGCTGCACTGATAGGCAGCACTGATGGGCACTGATAGGCAGGACTGATGGGCATTGATGGGTAGCACAGATAGGCAGCACTGATGGGAACTGATAGGCTGCACTGATGAGGTGGCACTAGTGGACATTGATGAGGATGCACTGATATGCAGCAATGGTGGCATTCATAGGCGGCACTGCTGGGCAGAACTGATGGGCACTGGTGGGAGGCACTGCTGGGCACTGATCATCAGTGCCCTGATGATCAGTGCCGATCTGCTCTGTGACAGTTACCGATTATCGGCAGTACTTTCCTCACGTTGTCACAGTGAAGCCAATAGCCGGAAACTGTATTTATTTAATGGTCTGCTGTGCCATTGGACACAGCTGATCACGTGATAAAAGGCCGCTGTGATTGGCCTTTTACCTCATCATGTGATCAGCTGTGTCCGTAGGACAAAGCGATCACAGAGATCGCCAGGTGCATGGCAGGGCACGTTCTGGTTGGATGTCATATGACGCCGTCCCAGAACTGGACAACCACGCTATAGCTGTCATTCGGCTATAGAGCGGGTGGCAAGTGGTTAAAGAATTACAGCCAAAGCTCTTTTGGCTGTATGTTTTCTGTGGATCACAAGAGTGCAGTTCGTTCTGCACTTCTGTGACCCATTTTCAGCTGACAGTGGGCTGAAGCCCGCTGTAAGTTGACTTTACTCAGCTGGTCCAGGCTGGGAAAAGATCCCAATGTTAAAGTTGGGATCCACCCCAGAGTCTGGAGTGGCATGCTAAGAGCCTGAGCCAGCCACTCCTTCCCCCTCCACAGCCCAGCGCTCCAGTGAGTGCAGGGGGCTGAGTAGAGAGCAGTGACTGACAGTCACCACTCTGTGAGAACTCAGCAATCAGTGGTCATGTGAATGCTGGGTTCTCACAATTAGGGCCAGCAGGGGACAGATGCAGCATCAGTCAACATCGGACTGATGCTGCACCCACCTAGGTAAGTATAATTGGGGGGAAAAAGCCCATACTTCTCTTTTAATGAATTTTAATGCACAAAAACACAATACAATACCCAAGTGTTTGGTAAAATATAAAAGATGATGTTACACCAAATACATAGGTACCAAACATCACACTTTAAAATTGTGTATGGAGTGGAATGGTGCCAAACTACAGTATCTAAAACTCTCCATAGGCAACGTTTTAAAAGCTTTTGCAGGTTACCAGTTTAGAGTTTCAGAGGAGGTCTGGTGCTAGAATTATTGCTCTTGCTCTGACATTTGGGGCAATACCTCAAATATGTGCTGTGCTTTCCGTTTACATATGTGTGCAGGACCAACAGATGCGATTGCCTTTGCCCATGAGAAGGTGGGACAGGGGCGCTTTAAAAATGTTTATTTAATTTTATTGTTTTATTTTTACACTGTAAGTTTTTTTCTTTTGTATACATCCCTTGTGATAACAATAAAGCATGGCAGGTTCTCTTTTTGGAGAGATCTGGGCTCTATTACACAAAGCATCAGGTCACACCAAAATCAGTGTGATCCGATGCTTGCTGAAGTCAATTATCCCTTGTTTACTTGAGCCTGAAACCGGAAGTGATTAAATCCTCGTCGTTTCCGTTTTTTTACGTCACACAGTGGAAGGAAGAACATCAGTTCCTCCCACTGTGTCTCAGAACCAGGATGCCGCTGGACACATCCTTACTGGGTTCCCTGATTGCACGGAAGAGCCTGGTAAAGGCAGTGGTGGGAGGGGAAGGACCGCCTTCTGCCACCTCCCACATGGAAGAAATATATATTTGAAATATATGTTAAAAATATTCTTCTCAAATATATTGCCATATATTTGAAATGCTACAATTTTGGCGATATTCAATATATTTCAATATATATATATATATATATATATATATATATATATATATACACACTGCATGTTGAAATGCATTTTTATTACAAAATATATGACAAATATTTTTAAAAATGCATTTAAATATACTGTATGTCTTTAAAAATTCAAATCAACATTTTTGGAATGCATTTACAAATAAATGTAAACATATATGGTAAAATTACTTTTTTTAGATGTAAAAAAAATCTGAAGAATATATTTTAAAAAAATATATTTTTTAAAATTATTTTTTGTTTTAAATATTGTCTTTAGATTTTTTTTAACATATAAAAAAGTAATTTTACCATATATTTTTACATATGTTTGTAAACACAGAAAAAGTAGTGCATAGTACTGTGCTACCATGTGATCTGCTACACGCAAACGCATTACAATGGCACCCGCAGCAGGTCGCAAAGGAATTGTGATTCTGGTGTGAACTGCCCCTTAAAAGAGGTTTTAGTTACTCTATCTCTGTCCATTCACACAGACTGTAATCAACGTTTTTTGGCAGGTTTTTTTTGCTGAAAAACCCCCCTCAGAACCAGTTGGTTTCTAGAGGAGTTTTTGGCTCCATTCACATCAAATCCGATTTTGAAATCGTGTGGCTTACAGTGAAGTCGCATGATTTCAAAATCAGGTGACATGCCGATTTCCTTGCGATTTGCAAGACATCTGACACAGATGTCTATGCAAAATGCAACAGAAGTAGTGTGTGGCTCTGACCAAGTCAGAACCGCACTGATATGACTGCTCTGAAAGCGGACAATAGGGTGCGACTTGGCATGCGATTTGCAAGTCGCAGGACATGCAAATTGCATGCCAAGTCGCATCCAGTGTGAACCAGCCCTTAGCTATAAAAATGCTCTAACGCTGAAAAAAGCAGCAAAATGCTGTGAAACACGGCAAACCAGCGTTTTTGGACTTTTTTTGATCCCCCGAAAAAAAATTTTGGGGTCAAAAAACCTCTAAAAAACTCTAAAAACCGCAACATGAAAAACACCGCTAAATGCTAATACAAAAATTATTTAAAAAACGCTGAAAAACTCATGTTTTTAACGTGATTTTACACAGCTAACATTACCAGCGTTGTTAAAACGGCCAGTGTGCATGGAGCCTTAAGGTTGAATCCCAGAATAAGCAAATATCGTCTAAATAGATGAGGTATGTGTATTACTTGAATCTTGGTGTGCTATCTGTATTTCTTCCAGATATGTCTAGTAATCTAGTCTAAAGATTTTGCCTTGGTACAGGAGCTTCCTGTAATAAAGACTGCTCACTGCTGCTTTCCCTCCTTGTGCAGGGTGACTGGTCTTGTCTCCACATCTCCTGTACTTTTCAAGATGTAACCTGCACTGGGTGGAGCCTGCTAGGTCCCTCCCACAGCTCTGTTCTCTGCACAGGCTTTATACAGCACAGTGATGAGGTCACTGCTTTTACAAGGTAATATCTGGGTTTACAAAGTCATTTGGTGTACAGAAAGTGAATTTACATCCTTTGTGTCTATAGCGGAGTCTGTTTCAAAGTTTTGTGACTGGAGCTCAGCTTTAACCGCATGCCGCCCAGCCACTGTACATATATACGGCGGCAGGGCGGCACTCGCAGGCAAAACCACGTTTTAAGAAGTGTGTTTTGTAAACAAATAGGGGGCGCGCGCAAGGCGCGCCGCCGCCCTATTTGTCCCGCGGATCACCGCCGCAGATGTCAGTCGCCGGGTCACAGCCGCTCGTTAGCGGCTATGTTCCGGCGATCGGCGGCAAACAGTGACAGACAGCACAGCTGCAGTAGCTGTGCTGTCTGTCACTTCCATGTCAGCTCGAGGATGAGCTGATCGAGAAAGAACAGTTTTTCTTTCTCGATCAGCCTTGTCCCGTCCAGTACACCCCCCCGCCCCCTAGTAAAACACTCCCCTCACTCCTATAACCCTTCCCTGCAAAATAAAGTTAACCCCTTTCTCCCCATTGCCATTAGTACAGTGTCAGTTTTTTTTTTTTTTTCACTGATCACTGTATTAGTGTTTTTGGGGATGTCAGTGACCCCAAGTCAGTACCCCTCAATGTCAGAATGTCCGCCGCAGTCCCACCATAAGTCGCTGGTCGCTGCCATAAGTCCCTGATCGCCGCCATAATTCGCTGATCGCCGCCATTATTAGTATGAAAAAAAACCTAAAAATTACAGTATCTTTCCCGCCATTTGTAAATGCTATACCTTTCACGTAAACCAATTAATTTACACGTATTGTTTATTTTTTTAGCAAAGACATGTCGCAGAATGCATTTTGGCAGAAATTTATGACTAAATTAGATTTTTGCATTTTTTTTTACTGGACGTTTTATAGCAAAAAGTCCAAAATATTGTTTTTTTTCCTCAAAATTGCCAGCCTTTTTTTTCATAGCGCAAAAAATAAAAACCGCACAGGCGATCAAATACCACCAAAAGAAAGCTCAATTTGTGGGGAAAAAAAGGATGTAAATTTCATTTATGTACCGTATTGCATGACCGCGCAATTGTCCGTTAAACTAGCGCAGCGCTGTATAGCAGAAAAATGGCGTAAGTTGCAGTATTTATACCATAGTTTGTAAACGCTATAACTTCCACACAAAGCAATCAATATACACTCATTGGGATTTTTTTTACCAAAAACATGTAGCAGAATACATTTTGGCCTAAATTTATAACCAACTTTGAGTTTACTATATATTTTTTATAGCTGAAAGTAAAAAATATTGTTTTTCTTCAAAATGTTTGGCCTTTTTATGTTTATAGCGTGAAAAATAAAAAGCGCACAGATGATCAAATACCACCAAAAGAAAGCTCTATTTGTGTGAAAAAAAGGACGTAAATTTCGTTTGGGTGCAGCCATGCATGACCGCGCAATTATCAGTTGAATTAGTGCAGCGCCGTGTAGCAAAAAGAGGCCTGGTCATTAAGGGGGGTAAATCCTCTGGAGCTCAAGTGGTTAAAGGGTTAGGTCGGCTTTTCAGAAAAAGTTATAAAGTAAACTAACACCGTACACCCTCTCCATTCCTTGCTGTACTTACCTCTATGGGTGATGAGCTGTCACTGTCCATGCAGCCTGTGCAAAGGTCTGTTAATTGAAATTCCTGCTTTTCTCCCTGTTCTCTGTAGCAATACTGGGACAAATCACAGCAATGCTCCGTTCTGGAGCTAACCAATCAAAATTGCTCTGATCTGTCCTGAAAGAGCTGCATATGGAAGAGAGAGAAGAGTGGGGATTTCAAGCCCAGCTCATCACTCATGGAGGTAAGTATAGCGGTGACTGGGGGAGGTGAGGTTGTACAATGTTAGTTCACTTCTTTCTGAAAAGGTGACCTTACACTTTAACATCTTGGTGCCATTGTAAATTTGTAAACACATTTATGTTATTATTTTATATTTTAGAGTTTGACACACAGGGAGATTTGGGGCACTAGTAAATGGAGAACATTGGATGGTAAGGGGTGCTTAGATATATGACACATGACAAAATGGAAGGATTTGGATAGTCGCCCAAACACTTTTAGGAGGTACAGAAGGGGGCCCCCTTCCTTCCGCTGCACTCCGCCGTTCCTGGGCTCTCCTGTCCCACCGGGGAGCCAGGGACCACTGTGGGTAGTCATGCCACCTGACCAAGGAGAAGAAGGAGGATTATCCATTCCCCAATCTTCTCTAAGGTGTATGGAACCGGAAGCAACAAGGATTTTTGCTGGCTCGTAAAGCAGCCAATTAAATCTATATTTGGTTTGATCAACTGCTTTGGAGGTCAGAAGAGAGATATGGGGTCTAATAGACCCCAGATCTCTCAGTAAAGAGGACCTGTCATTATCCATACTATCACAAGGGATGTTGGCTATCCCTTGTGATAACAAGAAAGTTAATCCAAAATAAATAAATAAAAACACAGTATAAAAATACATACACTCACTGGCCACTTTATTACACCTTGCTAGTATCAGGTTGGACCCCCTTTTGCCTTTAGAACTGCCTTAATTATTTGTGGCATAGATTCATCAAGGTGTTGGAAACATTCCTCAGAGATTTTGGTCCATATTGACATGAGATACTGTTGCTTTTCTATCATCTCGAACCAGTCTGCCCATTCTCCTCTGACCTCTGACATCAACAAGACATTTTCATTCACACAACTGCTGCTCACTGGATATTTTCTCTTTTTTGGACCATTCTCTGTAAGCCCTAGAATGGTTGTGCGTGAAAATCCCAGAAGATCAGCAGTTTTTGAAATACTCAGACCAGCTCGTCTGGCACCAGCAACCGTGCCACTTTCAAAGTCACTTAAATCCCCTTTCTTGCCATTCTGATGCTCGGTTTGAACTTCATCAAGTTGTCTTAACCACGTCTAGATGCCTAAATGCATTGAGTTGATGCCATGTGTTTGGCTGATTAGCATTTTGTGTTACCAAGCAATTGAACAGGTGTACCTAATAAAGTGGCTAGTGAGTGTACATTCAAATAAAATAAATTATTATTATTTTTATTATTATACAGTATTTATACAGCGCCAACGATTTGCTCAGCGCTGTACATTATAATGGGAGACAGTACACGAGACAGTACAGTAACAATACAATACAATACATGAGGGGTTCGAGGGCCCTGCTCCTTGGAGCTTACAATCTAGGAGGGAGGGGATAGTGGTACAGGAGGAAATAGCTGTGGGGGATGGAGTGGTGGGAAGAGCGGAGGAGATCAGCAAATTAGCTGAGGGCGGGGTAGGCTTCTCTGAAGAGATGGGTTTTCAGGGTGCGCCTGAAGGTGAGGAGGGAAGGTGACAGTCTGATGGATGGGGTAGTGAGTTCCAGAGGATGGGGGAAGTCCTGGAGATGGGCATGGGAGCAGGAGACCAGGGAACTGGAGAGAAGGAGGTCTAGTGAGGAGCAGAGAGTGCGTTTTGGGTGGTAGATGGATATCAGGTCGGTGATGTTGTTTGGGGCAGTGTTATGAACAGCTTTGTACGTTAATGTTAATATTTAGAATTTTATGCGTTGGGAAATCGGAAGCCAATGGAGGGATTGGCAGAGGGGGGTGGCGGATAAGGAGCGGTTGGTAAGGTGGATGAGTCTGGCCGCAGAATTCAGGATCGACTGAAGCGGGGATAGCCTGTGTTGGGGTAGGCCGGGAGTTGCAATAGTCAAGTCGGGAGATGATAAGGGAGTGAATGAGTTGCTTTGTAGTTTCTGGAGTTAGGAACGTGTGTATTTTGGAGATGTTACGGAGGTGGAGTCTGCATGAATTTGTCAGCGATTGGATCTGGGGCTGGAAAGACAGATTGGAGTCTAGAATGACACCTAGTACTCTGGCTTGGGTGGTTCGGCTGATGGTGGCGTTGTTGGTCGTGAAGGAGAGGTGATGGGGGGGAAGGGGGGCGCGGGCTGGTGGGAAAACTAGGAGCTCAGTTTTGGCAACGTTTAATTTGAGGAAGTGGAGTGACATCCAGTCTGATATGTCGTTCAGAAGGCTAGTGATTTGGGCGGAGACTGAAGGAGTGAGGCGAGGGGTAGAGAGATAGATTTGAGTGTCATCGGCATAGAGATGGTAGTTGAAGCCGTGGGAGTGTATCAGTTGGTCAAGGGAGTAGGTATAGATGGAGAAGAGAAGGGGCCCGAGGACAAAGCCTTGGGGGACCCCAACAGAGAGGGGAAGTGAGGGGGAGGTGGCAGCGTTATATGTAACACTGAAGGAGCGTTGGGATAGATAGGAAGAGAGCCAGGAGAGAGCGGAGTCTCTGAGGCCAAAAGAGTATAGTTTTTTTTGAGGAGGGGGTGGTCAACCGTGTCGAAAGCCGTGGAGAGGTCGAGGAGTAATAGCACTGAGTAGTGGCCATTGGCTTTGGCGGTTAGCAGGTCGTTGGTGAGTTTGAGTAGGGTGGTTTTGGTGGAGTGTAGGGGGCGGAGCCTGATTGTAGGGGATCAAGGAGGTTGTTGTCGGTGAGGTGGGAGCTTAGGCGATTATAGGCTAAGCGCTCAAGGAGTTTGAATGAAAATGGCAGCAGGGAGATGGGCAAAGGTTATTTAGATTGGTGGGATCCAGGGAGGGTTTTTTAAGTATGGGAGTGATGTGTGCGTGCTTCAGGGGGGAGGGGAATGTGCCAGTAGAGAGGGAGAGATTAAAGATGTGAGTGAGGGAGCGTAGGATGGAGGAGGAGGGTGCTCGTAGGAGTTGTGTGGGGACAGGCATCAACAGTGAGGCTCTTTCTGTCCATACATCATACATCAGCATCAGAGGTTGGTCATCAGCTCTGAGGAAAGGGATTTGTCCCCGAAACGCGTCAGCAATTTGACCGCACTGACAGTGAGAACACCTTGCCTGCCGTTGTGGCCATTGTCATTTTTCTATGCTTTTTAGATACATGCTTCGTCTGTATGTTTTTATTATCTCATTCCTACAATAAACCTTGGATAATGCACTAGGTGTGTGCGCCACCTGTTTTCTCTCTATCTTGTGTGGGGACAGGGTCAAGGGGCAGGTGGTAAGGCGAGCTTCAGAGAAGACCTTAGTGACCACTTCGGTGGTAACGGGGTCGAAGGAGTGGAGTGTTGAGGGGGTTTTAGCGTGAGGAATGTTGGGCGGGTTGGAGGTCTGGACAGTGGCGAGGTCGAAGGAGAGGAGTGTTTAGGGGGTTTTCGTGTGAGGGATGCTAGGTGGGGTGGAAGTCTGAGCAGTGGTGATGTCCCTGCGAATTGCGTCGATCTTGCTTTGGAAGTGGTTAGCAATCTCGTGGGCGGTAAGTGAGGTACTGGGTAGAGGTGGGGGCGGAGAGAGCAGGGAATTGAAGGTGGAGAAGAGCTGGCGAGGGATGGAGGAGAGGGTATTGATGAGGGTTACAAAGTAGGCTTGCTTGGCAGCATGGAGGGAGGAAGTGTAAGTGAGGAAGGCAGTGTCAGGGATGCGGGTGTGACCAGAAGTGTGTGGACTGACACAGGGAAACGTAGGCTTCAGATATGGTAAATAATATAATTTATTAAGACTAACAATACAAACGCAGTGCAAAACTAAACATAACACAGTGCAAACAAACTGAACCAAACCTCCAACAGATAACAAACATACGATACAAGAGTAGTCAGGCAGGCCGGGTTGGTAACAAACGGGCAAACGGAGTACCAGGAGCAGGCGGGAGAGTGGTCAGGACTAGCCGAGGTCAGTACAGGCAGAGTTCAGGCAGCGTCAGGACAGCAGAAACAGAATCAGGAAACCAGGGCCAAGCAAACAGTACAACAAGGCACAGACTGCAGGTCTGGCCATCCCTTAAATACACCACCTGCAATCAGCCCCAGGTGATGGCTAATTGCCAAAGTGAGCCTCTGGTTCTTGAGAGCACCCGCTGGCCAGCCCTGGTACTGCAGCCCACAAGGCAGGTGAGTCTCACCACTATTGGCAAGTCCATTCCTGACACTACCCCCCCTCAAGGAGCGGCCTCAGGACGCTCCAAACAGTCCTAGCTGGGCAGAATGTTCCACCGCCCGGGTCCGGTGACTCGGGGGATATCAAAGACTGGCACATCGGGCTGGGCACTGGATGGAGGCACTTCGGGCTGGGCACCAGACGGAGGCACTTTGGGCTGGACACCGGACGGAGGCACTTCGGGCTGGACACCGGACGGAGGCACTTCGGGCTGGACACCGGACGGAGGCATTTCGGGCTGGACACCGGACGGAGGCACTTCGGACAGGACACCGGACGGAGGCACGTCGGGCTGGGCACCGGACGGAGGCACATCAGGCTGGACGCCGGATCACCAGGCGGTGCAGCGGGCACCGGGCCACCAGGCGGTGCAGCGGGCACTGGGCCACCAGGCGGAGCAGCGGGCACCGGGCCACCAGGCGGAGCAGCGGGCACTGGGCCTTTAGGCAGGGCAGCAGGCACCGGGCCACCAGGCGGAGCAGCAGGCACCGGGCCCTCAGGCACTGGGCCCCCAGGCAGGGCGGCGGGCACCGGGCCCCCAGGCAGGGCGGCGGGCACCAGGACCCCAGGCAGGGCGGCGGGCACCGGGCCCCCAGGCAGGGCGGCGGGCACCGGGCCCCCAGGCGGAGCGGCAGGCACCGGGTCATCAGACATTGGATCGTCTTGCTCGACCGCGGGCACCAGGTCATCTGGCTCAACAGCGGGCATCGGGTCACCAGGCACGACAGCGGGCATCGGGTCACCAGGTATGACAGCGGGCACTGGGTCATCAGGCATTGGATCGTCTGGCTTGACAGCGGGCATCGAGTCATCAGGCATGACAGCGGACATCGGGTCACCAGGCATGACAGCGGGCACTGGGTCATCAGGCATTGGATCGTCTGGCAAGACTGTGGGCACCGAGTCATCTGGCAAGACCGCGGGCACCGAGTCATCTGGCAAGACCGCGGGCACCGAGTCATCTGGCAAGACCGCGGGCACTGAGTCATCTGGCAAGACCACGGGCACCGAGTCATCTGGCAAGACCGCGGGCTCCGAGTCATCTGGCAAGACCGTGGGCCCCCGAGTCACCAGGCACAACAGCGGGCTCCGAGTCAACCGGCCCGACAGCGGGCTCCGAGTCAACTGGCGGAACAGCGGGCAGCGAGTCGTCTGGCAAGACTGCGGGCACCGAGTCGTCTGGCAAGACTGCGGGCACTGAGTCGTCTGGCAAGACTGCGGGCACCGAGTCATCTGGCAAGACTGCGGGCACCGAGTCGTCTGGCAAGACCGCGAGCACCGAGTCATCTGGCAAGACCGCGGGCACCGAGTCGTCTGGAAAGACCGCGGGCACTGAGTCGTCTGGCAAGACAGCGGGCCCCGAGTCACCAGGCACAACAGCGGGCTCCGAGTCAACTGGCAAGACAGCGGGCATCTGGCATAATAGGATCATCAGGCTGGATCAGTTCATCAGGCTGGGTAGAGACATCATGCTGGGTAAGGACATCATGCTGGGTAAGGACATCATGCTGGGTAAAGACATCAGGCTGGGTAGAGACATCAGGCTGAGTTGTGGGCGCCGAGGCACCAGGCTGCACCATGGAAGGCGGGTTCTCAGATGGCAGGCTGACCGGTTTGGATACTGGCAGGATGGTATTGGTTGGAAAGAATTTTTCGCCTTTTCCTGGTTTTAGTTACCGGAGCACTGTAAGTAAGCGCAGGTTTGTAAACGGATGGAGCAGCTGAAGACAGAGAAGAGCTGGAGGATGGAACAGAGGAGGGAGCAGTTGCTACAGAGGACTTCTTTACAGGGTTAAAGAAAGGATAGGTGCAGCGAGTGGGAGCAGAGGACTGATATGTGGTAGTTAGCAGAGTATACTGGGCCGTCACTGGGGGTGCTGTCGGGGATGCAGGAAGAGTGCCTTGAGCGGAGGAATGACGTTGTAAGCTGACTGAGGCTGGGTGCAACAAGTCTCACCATGTCTGCAGTATGGGTTGAACAAAGCTCAGCTTACACAAAGCCTGTCTGGTCAAAGACTGCACTGCGTTTATACAATCCCTTAATACCTGTTGTGAACATGCCGCATAATGCTCCAAGAAGCAATCCACATCATCCTCTAATAACCATACCAGGGACTCTACCTGGTCTGCACTAAATGGTGGCAAAAAGTCATTCCTGCTTTCAGGGGTACCAGATGAAGCCAACTCTACACAAACCTGAATCAAAGGTTGCACCTCAGAGAACTCTGTGCCCTGATCTACTAGAACATGAGCGATCCGTATACATTCTAGCAGTTGATCCCGGGTATACTCCCTCAGAGTCTGATAAGCATATTCTCTGTCATCAAAAACCAGCAGCGACAAATACACAACCTCCTCAAGATCCATCCTTCCCAGCAACAAGCCAAGATGGCTTCCCTGTGCAGCCACTTCTGGTCAGGATGGCCTTGTTGTAATGTCAGGGATGCAGGTGTGACCAGAAGTGTGTGGACTGACACAGGGAAACGTAGGCTTCAGATATGGTAAATAATATAATTTATTAAGGCTAACAATACAAATGCAGTGCAAAACTAAACATAACAACACCGTGCAAACAAACTGAACCAAACCTCCAACAGATAACAAACATACGATACAAGAGTAGTCAGGCAGGCCGGGTTGGTAACAAACGGGCAAACGGAGTACCAGGAGCAGGCGGGAGAGTGGTCAGGACTAGCCAAGGTCAGTACAAGCAGAGTTCAGGCAGCGTCAGGACAGCAGAAACAGGATCAGGAAACCAGGGCCAAGCAAACAGTACAACAAGGCACAGACTGCAGGTCTGGCCATCCCTTAAATACACCACCTGCAATCAGCCCCAGGTGATGGCTAATTGCCGAAGTGAGCCTCTGGTTGTTGAGAGCACCCGCTGGCCAGCCCTGGTACTGCAGCCCACAAGGCAGGTGAGTCCCACCACTATTGGCAAGTCCATTCCTGACAGGCAGATTTGTATCGGGTGAACGCTTGCTGGGATCTGGTTTTGCACCATAGGTGCTCTAGCGCGCGACTGCGTCGCTTGAGCTTTTTGGTGTCATTCTGCCAGGGTTGAAGCGGTCGGGGTCTAATGTTTTGTGTGGTTAGGGATGCTAGGTAGTCAAGAGTGGCTGACAGCGAGTTGTTATAGACAGTAGTGGCCAGGTCAGGGCAGGACAGGGGAAGGAGGGAAGGATACTATCATAAAGTTGGTCAGCCGCAGAGTGGAAGGGGGCAGGGTCCAGGTTGCGGAGTTTTCAACTGGTGATGGTTTGAAGTTTGGAGGGGTAAGTGTAAGAGGACGAGGAGACAGAGAAGGTGATGAGGTTGTGGTCAGAGAGGGGAAAAGGGGTGTTTGTGAGGATGCTGGGGGTGCAGAGATGAGAGAACACAAGGTCCAGGGTGTTCCCGTCGGTGTGGGTGGAGGACTGTATGCACTGTGGGAGTGCGAAAGAAAAGGTTAGGTGGAGGAGTTGGGATGTGGCTGGGCTATTGATGTTGGTAGGGATGTTGAAGTCCCCAAGGATGATGGTGGGCAGCTCGGAGGAGAGAAAGAAGGGTAACCAGGCGGAGAAGTCGTCGAGGAAGCGGGATATGGGTCCAGGGGGCTGATAGATTACTGCGATCCTCAGGGGGATTGGAGAGAACAGTCGGATGCAGTGGGCCTCAAAGGAGGAGAAGGATAGGGAGGGAGGGTTTGGGAGGACTTGGAAGGTGCTCTGTGGTGACAGGAGCATACCAACCCCACCACCTTTTCGACCGCTGGGTCTGGGTGAGTGGGTCCAGGTGAGACCTCCATAGGAGAGTGCTGCAAGGGAGGTAGAGTCGGTGGTTTGGATCCAGGTTTCGGTGATCGCCAGGAGGTTGAGGGAGCGGGAGACAAAGAGGTCGTGGATGGTGGTAAGTTTGTTACAAACCGAACGGGCATTCAGGAGTGCACACGAAAACGGAGAGGTGGTTTTGGGGAGCAGGGGGACCGGTATTAGGTTGAGGGGGTTGCGGCAGTTCATGGAAGTAGGTAGGTGCCTTGTGGGTGAGTGAGGTGGAGGAGGACCAGGGTTTGGGAGGATGTCCCCCGTGGTTAGGAGCAGAAGAAGAAAGGTGGCATGGGAGCGGGATGTACAGGAGCGTGTGATTCTACCACTGGTGGCATTCAGGGCAGTGGGAGAGTGGAGCAGCAGGAGGAGGTGGTGAGAGCCGTAGAGGGGAGAAAGAAGAGTGAGGGCACGATGTATAGTTGTTTGTGAGCATTTTAGGGAGGTAGACGAAGTGGCGGACAAGTGAGGTGGAAAGTCTCTCAGGGCGCTTGGTTGTAGATAGTCGGCGTGTAGTGTCGTATCCCGTAGCTGTACCTTTCCGTGACAAGAGTTCTCATGCTTAAGAACAGGATGGGTAGAGTTCTGTTCGGCCAGTTGTGGTCAAGGGTAGTCAAGCGTCAGATGGGCTGTGGGTCAGGGCAGGGTTGTGCAGGGGTAGGCAATGGTAGGCCTCACCAGGTCGAGATCGTCCATTGGGCTCGGCAGGTCCGGGCAGGGTTGCAACGTGGTAGGCCTCACCAGGTTGGGGTCGTCTGCTGGGTTCGATGGCGTGGAAGCAGGGTTGCGACGTGGAGGGCGATGGTAGGCCTCATGAGGTCGAGATCGTCCATTGGGCTCGGCAGATCTGGGCAGGGTTGCGACGTGGAGGGCGATGGTAGGTCTCACCAGGCTGGGGTTGTCTGCTGGGTTCGGTGGCGTGGAAGTAGGCTCACTTCTGGTCCCTCTGTCGATTGGGGCGGCAGGAGACCGGTGGGCGCCCGGATTGTGTGCTGTAGGCAGACACATCAGGTCAGGATTGTCTGTTGGGCTTGAGGAGATGCGGGGTGGACGTCTGCAGTGGAGGTGTTTCCAGGGGTCATCGGATGGGATTCGGGTCGAGGCAGGGTTGTGCCGGGGTAGGCGATGGTAGGCCTCACCAGGTCGAGATCGTCCGTTGGGCTCAGCAGGTCTGGGCAGGGTTGCATCGTGGAGGGCGATGGAAGGCCTCACCAGGCTGAGGTCATCTGCTGGGTTTGGCGGCGTGGAAGCAGGCTCGTTTCTGGTCCTTTAGGGTGATGAAGTCCCAGGCAGTGCTGGCGTAGGCCCCTAGATCTTAGCAACAGGTGGGGCGTGTGGGTCCACGACAGCCAGGCCAGGTGGATGGCAGCGATGAAGGCCCGCAATGGAGGCCCGCAAGAGGGGGCACAAGGGCAACCAGTTAACCCCCTATACAAAGGGGGCAGATGGGATAGGCCTCCAGGCCTGTCGGGGCCACTCTTCCACCATGCTAGGCCTCCAGGCCTTGATGCCGACTGTGCGGGCCTGGCGTGATCCCCGGAACCAATGGGGAGGCCAGGGGGCCGCACACAGACTGCCCCAGGAGCGGGCCCGATGGCAGGGGGGCGGAGCGGCGGCGCCTCGTTCTGCCCGCAGTGGCAGAAAAGAACGCGGCTTCATAGGCCGCAAACCGCCGGAGCTCCGCCGGAGGGACAAAGCGCCCAGCACCCCTCCTCGGGTGTCAGGCAGGGGCCGCAGGACCTCCGGTGGCTGCTCCAGAGCCCGCTACCGCACGGATTGCGGCGGATTTACCGTGAGGCGCCGGAACTGGCAGGTTCGTAATCAGGAGACATGGTCCATGGCTGGTAGCATCCCGAGAGTCTCGGTTAAGTCACTCCTCTCCAAAAGTAATAATAAAAAAATAATAAGCACCCTGTCCCTCTGTGCTCACAGGCAAATGCAAACGCGTGCGCAAAAGTAAAAAATGATCACACCACACATGTGACGCATCACTGGGAGCACCAGAGTGATCTAGCACCACACCTACTGTTTAATTCTAAACTGAAAACCTGTAAAGGATTTTAAAGCATTGACAATGAATAATTGAATGCACCATAGTTTGTCACCATTCCACGGGTGTGTGCAAATTGGTAAAGAAAAAAAAAGGTGTTACATTGTGTTTGTGTGCACTAAAATTCTTTAACGTGTATTTTTTCCTGAAAATTTGTGTTTGTAAAATTGCTGCGCAGATATTTCATGACATAAAAAAATGCAACAACTATTTTATTCTCTATGGCCTTTGCTTTCAGAAAATATATTTTGTTTATGGGTTATAGGTCATTTTCTAGTAAAAAAAAAAATGCTGGTTTTTTAAATGTATTTGAGAAATGTCAGAGTTGGCCGGGGTTTGAAGACTTTAAATGCAATAGATAAGAAGCATATAGACACATTACACAAATTAGGTCAGGTGGTGAATCAACTGTCTTAGCCTGGCTTAGTCCTCTATAGTATTATATCTGCAGATACAAAGCAGCTTATGATGACAGACCAAACCACTGAATCTCACACCAACATGAGCTCCTCCGATCTTGACTACCCAAAGCAATTGCTTGACTATAAGAATGGCTTTTTAGCCTCAAAGGTAAGAATATATGTTTAAAATACTATTTTCTTTATATTTAGTATTTCTACTTATGTACCTAACTGTTCATCATTTGTTTGACTTTTATACATACAAATATACACTTAACAGCTCCATATTGCCAACTAGACACTAATTTTACAGCAGAAATCACGTGAACATTATTCCCCTTTTAGAGTACTATTTGATTAGTAGCTGTTTTTTCTGATCTAAATACTGAGGTAATATGAGGTAATGGCCTTCCAAAAATATTACTACATTTGGAATGTATAGACTGAACACAACACTCCGGGGGAGAATTCAATAAAGCTGCTACGCCACTTTTCTGGCATTGATTGCTCTTGTTAATGTATTGCGCCTAATTAAAAAAAATTGATTTGGTACTGACAGCGACTTGTGTGTGAAATTCAGGTAGTTCTAATTTTATTTAGAGATGTGCACGATGGAAAAATGTGTTTCGTTTCGGATTTGTTTGTTAAGTGAAAAATTTTGTTTCAACATATTTGTTATATTAGAATGATTCGTTTTTGGAAAATGTTTAGTATATTCATTATTTTCAAATCGAATTTCAGAAGACTGCTTATTTATTTTATTCTATTCTTTTCATTCTATTCTATTATTTTTTTTAAATTCTATTCCTTTATTTTCTATTCTGTGTTTTTCTATTCTATTCTATAAAGCAGCCAAAGTAGGAATCATCATCCTATTTCACTTTTATACCCTACTGTATTTACTGTATTTATTGCAATACTGTTTCCATTTCAAATTTGAATTTTTTTTCAAATTATTTTCTATTCTACTATTTTCTATTCTATTCTGTTTTTTTCTATTCTGTTCTTTTCTCTAAAGCAGTCTAAGTAGGAATCATCATTTTATGTAGCTTTTGTACCTTACTGTATTTATTGCAATATGTTTCCATTTCAAATTCAAATTAATTCTCAATTTCAAACTTATTTTTGAATTGGAATTTGAATAATTTGTTTCATTATAATTTATTTTGGATTTGTTAAAATTTGTTACTATTGTAATTCGGAAAGTCCAACATATCCAAATCTCCGAATAACAAAATTTTCATCTGAATTTCAATTCGTAACAAAACAAATTGCACATGTCTAATTTGTTCCACTTCTACATTATGGCGCAACATCTGAGCCGAATTCATAATGCAGTTTGAGGGGAATTCAATAAAACTGCTGCGCCACTTTTGTTAATGTGTTGCGCCAAATTCATGACGCATCTGTGACACTTTTGGTTCTGACAGCGACTCGTGCACCAAATTCAAGTAGTTCTAAAATGTGTTACTTTTACATTATGGAACAGTGAATGCAGCAAATTCAAAATAAAATACAGACAGTGCATATCTTAGGAAAGTGGAGTTAATTAAGACCAACTCTCTTTAGACATAAAGAGAAACAAGATAAATGAGGAGTGAACTAATGAATGGGAAGAAACTAACGAATAAGACACATGGCAAGAGGCTGGCATATAAATAAATGTCAAACACAGCAGATGAGGGAAAGTAATTAACATGGGATAATACATTTGACTCATACTATAGCTGTTGAGGAGACCATAATGACCATGGGTTAATGAGAGGGCACTTATAAAGAAGAAGCACATGGACAAAAAGGTACAAAAATGAATATGGCACACATCCAAATGAGCGAACACTAATTATTGTGAAGTTTTTGTTGCAGTCTGTGGCCCTATTGGAGAGAATTCTCATTACATCATGTACTTCTGAACCCCTTTCACCAGGACAGGAAGTGAGGGAAATTTCCCCAGTGGGGTCATAGACAGCAATATAACCTGACAAACAATTCAATCTTTACCCAAAAAAATTTTTTTTCTAGGATTGGGCTTTAGGCTGGTATTGTGTTTGAGACATTCACCTATGTATGAAACAGAAATACTGATTTAAACTTTAAACAATTTAAACTACTTCCCGTCTGATGTACAGTGTGTATATATGTACTCAGGTTTAAGTGGTTATACCAGAATCATGGCTGCAGCCAAGATCCTGGTATACAGAGGCATAGCTAGAAGCTTGTGGACCCTGATGCAATCATTGACCTGGGGACCCCCCCACTACCACCTGCTGCTTCCACCACACACCAAGGTACTCCCACTGTGGGTCTACATACTCCAAGTGGCTAAAGAGTTATTTCAGATTTTTATTTGTTTATTGAGGGCATAATTCAAAAGATTTTGGATAAACTGTCCACATTTTGACATACCTCTCCAATTCTTTTGAATAACTGAGTTTGCAGAGGTATGGAGAAACTGTTTCGTCTTAGGATAGAAAGACCATTTTTTTTGAATACCATATACTGGGAGGTCTGCTACATACACAAAAATTCCCTGTGACTTTATGGTGACTGTCTCTCTTCTCACATGCACACAAGGTGGGCTTGTCTGTAAAAGAGGACATTTAGAGGGCCCGGCTTGGAATCCCTGCGGGGTTGGTGATCCCTTTGACTTCCAGATTCACATACAAACCTACCACTTTCACCCAGCAGTTCAGAGTGTGTCTTTCCAGCCCCTACCTTGTGTGCATGTGCACAGTTGAGCAGGGCTGAAAGGGGGGGGGGGGGGGAGAGGCTGAACTGGGCTGGGTGGAGGGACTGAGCAGAGAGTGCATTGCTGGGGCAAAGGGCTTGCCCCGTCACCCTGTGTAGGTGAAACCAGAAACTCAGAGGGCCCAGGACAGGCCTGGGGACAATACACAAACTGACCATGCTGCTACAGATGCTTGGCGTGGTCACAGATCTTCACACTGTTGGGGGGCCGTACTATAGTTTAAAAAAATATGAACAAATTCCTCACACCGACCGCCCCAGTAGCGGGCCCGATGCACACCGCACGTATCTTATTTGTAGTGCAAAAAACCAATAAAAAAACAATACAATATTTAAAATGCACTGTACATTGTAACACTCTGGGCACCACAATGCACTGTACATTCTAATGCAATGGATACTGTGGTCCTGCTGCGGTGGAGTCGGGAGCGGCGGCTGCGGGCCTTAGGCCTAGCCAGCCTGGTGAGTAATCTGCTTTTCTCTCTGCTTCCTTTCCACCTTCTTTGCATGCTGAGCTTATTTTGGGTTCGAGGCAGAATGTGGATGTTAGTCTCGGGGGTCCTTGGCCTGGGTTTTTGGTGACCCCCCCCCCACTCCTCACACAGTGGAACCTGAGTCCGCTGCGTCTGGGGCAGTCCCGGGTTTGCACGAGTTCCTTGCGGGCTTGTGTACGCCGGTGCAGCGTTTCGACATGCGTCCGCCAGCCAGCTCTCCCTCTGTGGCTGCTTGGGTTCCAGGGGCCCTGACTGTCACGGGGATGGGTGTCTGTGGTTCCTTTGCCGGCACCTGGGGATTCAGCGGGGGCCCCTATGGTGGCGGGTGGGTTTACCAATACTGTTCGCCTCGCAGATTTGGCAAAATGTGAGTTGTACGTATGCTTCAAGGGCCCCCTGTGAGCGTATCTCAGGCCAGACGTACGGGATTGTATTTGGAAAGGTGAGTACATTGTGATCTTCACGTTGCTCTACCTTGGAGAAGTTTAACTTGGAAAGGCTGAAACCGGAAGACGCCAGGAAGGATGATGAAGAGAAGTGTCATTTCTGTTTAAAATTTCGCACCTTTAGTAATTGGTTACAGACCTTCACTAGTTTAACCAGCATGATTTGGGAGCGGTATTCGGAGCACTGTTCATCTTTTTTTTGCTATTTGGATGCCATCAGTGAGGCTCACCGGGTGTATGGCGGCGATGCGTGGTATGTTGAACAGTTTCGGCAGCGCAAAGCCGTCCGTCCGTCTTTGCGTTGGGATCGTAAGGACATTAGCCTGTGGATGAAGTTGATGACTTTGGCGCGGGCGTCCTTGTCCTTTTTTCTGACCAAGGCCGCCAGTCCAAGTACCCCTGGGCAGTCTGCCACTAAGCGTCGGGGGTATTGCTGGCAATTCAACAATGGTACATGCCAGTTTGGTGCCAGCTGTCGATTCCGACATGAATGGTCCAGTTGTGGTGGCACCTATGCCTTCGTTCACTGTTTTAAACAGGGCAAGGGTTGTCCCGGAGACACTTCAATTAAGAAGGATGGCACCGGTGAAGGTGGAAAGGATGCGGCCTTGCCTTCATAGGTATCCAGATTTGGCTGCAGATCTGGTTTTTCAGTTGGTTTTGTTATTTCTTTCTCGCTGGCTCATATTCCCCCTATTGCGGACAATCTCTGATTGATAGGGGGCTTTTTGTTGCATCCAGATGTGCTTTCTGACAAACTTGCCAGGGAGGTTGCTTTGGGCCGAATCACCGGTCCATTCTCTCTCCGACACCGGATGATTTAGTGGTCTCTCCATTTGGGTCTCATCTCTAAAAAGAAGCCTAATAAATTTTGTTTAATCCACCACCTATCTTTCCCCAAGGCTGGTTCCGTGAGTGATTCAATTGATCCTGCAGCTTGCGCAGTGTCTTATACCTCGTTTGATGCTGCCCTCTTTTGGGTGTGGCGTTATGAGCGGGGTTCCTCATGGCTAAAACGGACATCAAGACGGCCTTTCGGTTGCTGCCCATGCATCTGCGGAGTTTTCACCTGCTGGGTTGCTGGTAGTTGGATTCCTTTTATGTTTATGTTGATATTTCATCACATTGAGTGGTGCACATAGAGTGGATTTGTGGGTGTGGCACCAATTTTTGGACACCTTCAATGGCCGTTCCGTTTGGCTTCAGGGCCCTGTCAGTAATTTTGATTTGGAGTTCTTTACAGACGCTGCAGGTTCCACGGGTTACGGGGCTTTCCTTGGTGGCCGATGGAGTGTGAAACGATGGCCCAGGGAGTGGCGGGCCGCTGGTTTCTTGCAGAACTTGGTTCTTTTGGAACTGTTTCCGGTATTGGTTGTGGTGGAACTTTGGGGGGATTCTTTGTGAGATAAAAAAGACCCTCTACACTGTGATAATATGGGGGTGGTGCAGGTTATCAACTGGCTTTCTGCTTCTTCTGCACTGGTTGTGCGTTTGTTGCTTTGTTTTGCGGTGTTTGCAGTTGAATGTGTTTGTATGTGGTACATTTGCCGGGGACTACTAATGCATAGGCTGATTCTTTGTCTCGGTTTCAGCTGGACGGGTTCCAGGAGTTGGTGCCGGCTGCGGAGCAACGTGGAGTTTCCTGTCCTCAGCTGCTGTGGCAAATTGCGTTGGAGTCACCAGAAGCTTGATCCGGAATTCTTTGAGTGGGTCTACTTGGTCTGCATATTCTAAGGTGTTGCGCAAGTGGAGGGACCTTCTGTCGCTGGCTGGTGTAGGTTTTGAGGGTATCGATCTTTGCCCCCTCCTCTTGTACTTTATCTGTTTGAACTTTGAGCGGAGTGTGTTGATCTCGGCCATCAATCAGAAATTGGCGGGGTTGGCCTTTTTGTTCAAATTTTCGGATGGGCGAGATTTCACCAAGGACTTTGTGGTCCGGCAAGCTCTGCAGGGTTATCGGAGGGGTTGCTGCAGATGGACGGTCACTATCCTGTGATCTTGGGTATCCTGCGGGAGTTGTTGGGTCGAGTTAATTCGGTCTGCTCCTCTCGCTATGAGGCCCTGTTGTTTCGGATAGCGTTTGTGTTGGCGTTCTATGGGGCTATCCATATCAGCGAGTTGGTCAGTCCTTCCAAAGCTGGGCTGGGTGGTCTATTGTTGCAGGATGTCGACTGTTCCCCTTTGTTGGTGGTCCCCTTCGTTCGCAGTTCCAAGACGGATCAGCTGGGCAGGGGCATGTATTTGCACCTTTACAAAGTGTGAGGTGCTCCTCTTTGCCCAGTTTCCGCTGTTGAGGAATATTTACATTTTCGACCACAGCGAGAGAGTTCCTTCCTTATGCACCAGGATAGTTCAGCCTTGTTCACATTTCAGTTTGTCTCTGTTTTTCAGCACTGCTTGTTGGCTGCAGGTCGCTGTACTTTGTAACGCACTGGACATTGCAATGCACTGTCACTGTAATGCACTGGACTTGCAATGCACTTTACTCTATAACGCACTGGACACCGCAATGCACTGTACACTGTAACGCACTGGACACAGTAATGCACTGTACCCTGTAATGCACTTGGCACCGCAATGTACTGTACACTGTAACGCACTGGACACCACAATGCACTGTACTCTGTATTGCACTGGACACTGTAGTGCACTGGAAACTGCAATGTACTGTACTCTGTAACGCACTGGACTACGCAGTGCACTGTACATCGCAGTGCACTGTACACTTTAAATCACTGGACACCGCAATGCACTGTACTCTGTAATGCACTGGACACCGCAATGCACTGTACACTGTAAGGCACTGGACACCGCAATGCATTGTACACTTTAATGCACCGGACACCACAATGCACTGTACTCTGTAATGCACTGGACACCGCAATGCACTGTACTCTACAATGCACTGGACAATGACGTAGAGTTCGTAAATTTGTTGTATAGGTTTGATGTGGGTGCGATGTGAAGCTGTTGTAGATGTGATGTGAGCTGGGTGCACTGGCTGTCCTGCTCTCAGCAACTCAGTCAACAGTGTCAATGATGGGCGAGTAGTGCTCTCACCAGGGTACACCTGCAGACATCCATGGTGGAAGGGACCCCCTCAGTCTCTATCCGCCGTAGCCTCTGATGAGCAGCAGTGGAAACGAGTGATGGACAAATGCTCCAATCCCTTATGTCAGCGGTGGAAGTGCTGCTGGTGCAGCAATGCTGCCCTGTAAGAAGTGTTCACTGACCTGTTTCAGGTTCAGGTCTCTTTGGCCTGGCCTCCCCAGTCAGTCAGGAGACAGCAGATTTGGTCTCATTGCTCTCTCTAGCATCAAGACTTCGAAATGTCCCAGACAGTTCAGTAAAAACTCTTTTCTAACTCCTCCTGGGTTCCACGGTACCATGATTGGGATCTGTGGTTTTCATAATCCTGTACAGTGCAGTGATCCTACATGTCCCAGCATGCCCTGTGGCTGCAGTATCCTTTTCCTGCTGCTGATTGGCCTGATCGGCAGTTGCAGTATTGAGGGGGTAGCAGAGCTGGCCGACATGCACAGCCCACAGCCTCATAGAGTCTCTCCAACAGAGCTGTTAGAGTAATGTGACAAGGAGACCAAGCGGGCCCTCTGGAGCATGGGCATGGTCACCATTGCGACCCTTGAAGCTCCACTAATGCTGGTATCATGGCATTATTCATTTCAGCCGGTGATAGGCGGCTTTTTGTAAAAGTGATCAGAGCGGAAAAATGTACACCTGATCACTTTTTCAAGGAGCATACGGGCCACTCCTGTTCCAGGGCCACTGTGGCTGGGTGCACCAGCTGACCACAGAGGAGGAGGAACATTCCTCCATCTTATCTATGGTGTATGAAACTGGAAGCAACAAGAATTTCGTCAGTTCTGGTTTCAGCTGTTTGTTTACTAGCCATTGATCGGCTGTTTTAGGGTCAAATGAGAGTTTTGGGGACTAATAGATCCTGGATGTCTCAGTAAAGGGTACCTGCCCATGCTATCAAAAGGGATGTTGTTCATCCTTTTGTGATAGCAATAATGTTGATGTAAAAAAATAAATATATAATATAATTAGAAAAAAAAATTAAAATGCCCGTAAGTCCCGTAAACAGTGATCACACCACACATATGTGGTATCGCTGTGAATGTCATAGTGAGAGCATTAATTTTAGCACCAGACCTTCTGTTTAACTCTCAACTGGTAGCCTTTAAAGGCTTTTAAATTATTGCCTATGGATAATTTAATGTACCATAGTTTGTCACCATTCCACATATGTGCGCAATTGCGTAAACAAATTGGGTATATATATATATGTATATATATATAAACCAACCCCCATTTTCTCCATGGCCTTTGCTTTTTTAGAAAATATATAATGTTTGGGGGTTGTAAGACATTTTCTAGAAATAAAAATGCAGATATTTACATGTGAAACTCGAAAAATTAGAATATTGTGCAAAAGTTCATTTATTTCAGTAATGCAATTTAAAAGGTGAAATTAATATATGAGATAGACTCATTACATGCAAAGCAAGATAGTTCAAGCCGTGATTTGTCATAATTGTGATGATTATGGCTTACAGCTCATGAAAACTCCAAATCCACAATCTCAGAAAATTTGAATATTACATGCAATCAATAAAACAAGGATTGTACATAGAACAATATCGGACCTCTGAAAAGTATAAGCATGCATATGTACTCAGTATTTGGTTTGGGCCCCTTTTGCAGCAATTACTGCCTCAATGCGGCATGGCATGGAAGCTATCAGCATGTGGCACTGCTGAGGACCAGGATGCTTTAATAGCGGCCTTCAGCTCTTCTGCATTGTTCAGTCTCATGTCTCTCATCTTTCTCTTGGCAATGCCCCATAGATTGTCTATGGGGTTCAGGTCAGGCGAGTTTGCTGGCCAATCAAGCACAGTAATCCCATGGTCATTGAACCAGGTTTTGGTGCTTTTGGCAGTGTGGGCAGGTGCCAAGTCCTGCTGGAAAATGAAGTCAGCATCCCCATAAAGCTCATCTGCGGAAGGAAGCATGAAGTGCTCCAAAATCTCCTGGTAGACGGCTGCGTTGACCCTGGACTTAATGAAGCACAGTGGACCAACACCAAAAGATGACATGGCTCCTCAAATCAACTTCACACCTGACTTCAAGCATCTTGCAGTGTGTGCCTCTCC
Organism: Staurois parvus; assembly: GCF_062004578.1. Taxonomy (NCBI): domain Eukaryota; kingdom Metazoa; phylum Chordata; class Amphibia; order Anura; family Ranidae; genus Staurois; species Staurois parvus. The sequence continues at coordinate 1,678,226 of NW_028318120.1, read as the reverse complement.
ATTCTTCCTCCATACTCTGGGTCCTTGGTTTCCAAATGAGATGCAAAAGTTGTTCTCATCAGAAAAGAAGACTTTGGACCACTAAGCAACAGACCAGGTCTGTTTTTCTTTAGCCCAGGTAAGACGTTTCTGATGTTGTTTGTTGTTCAGGAGCGGCTTGACAAGAGGAACATTTGAAGCCCATGTCCAGGATCCGTCTGTGTGTGGTGGCTCTTGATGCACTGACTCCAGCCTCAGTCCACTCCTTGTGAAAGTCCCCAACACTTTTGAATGGTCTTTTCCTGACAATCCTCTCCAGGCTGCGGTCATCCCTGCTGCTTGTGCACCTTTTTCTTCTACACTTTTCCCTTCCACATAACTTTCTATTAATGTACTTTGATACAGCACTTTGGGAACATCCAACTTCTTTTGCAATTACTTTTTGAGGCTTTCTCTCCTTATGGAGGGTGTCAATGACGGTTTTCTGCACAACTGTCAAGTCAGCAGTCTTTCCCATGATTGTGATTCCTACTGAACCAGACTGAGAGACCATTTAAAGGCTCATCAACCCTTTGCAGGTGTTATGGCTTAATTAGCTGATTAGAGTGGGACACTTTGAACCGAGAATATTGCACCTTTTCACAATATTCTAGTTTTCTGAGATTGTGGATTTGGGGTTTTCATGAGCTGTAAGCCATACTCATCACAATTATGACAAATCACGGCTTGAACTATCTTGCTTTGCATGTAATGAGTCTATCTCATATATTAGCTTCACCTTTTAAGGTGCATTACTGAAATAAATGAACTTTTGCACGATATTCAAATTTTTCGAGTTTCACCTGTATGTGAGAAATGCCACAATCTGCCCATGTTTAAGAGATTAAATGCATCAGTTAAGGAGCACATCACAAATTAAGTCAGGTGTAAAATCAACTTTCTAAAGTACGAGTTCTCTATAGTAATATATATGCAGTTAGAAAGCAGCCGACAGTCAGATGACAGACCAAGCCATTGAATCTTACACAAACATGAGCTCCAATCTTGACTGTCTAAAGCATTTGTTAGACTATAAGGAAAGCTTTATTGTCTCAAAGGTAAGAATATATAACTAAAATATTATTTTCTTTTACATACACACATTAAACAGCTTCACATTGCCAATTAGACACTAATTATACAGAAGAAACGATGTTATATGTGAATTCTACAAAAGAAATCATATGTAATATGTGAATATGTTTCCCCTTTTAGAGTACTATTTGATTAGTAGTTGTTTTATCTGATCTAAGTACTAAGGTTATATGAGGTAATGGCCTTCCAAAAATATTACTACATTTGAAAAGTATAGACTGGACACAGCACACCTGCGGGAATTAAATAAAGATGCTGCCCCACTTCCCTGGTGTTGATTGCTCTTGTTAATATTCAAACACATGTAGCACTACCTTATTGCTGATGAATTGGGTCCTCTTATAGTCCGGCATAACCAGTCATTCAGCATTTTCCATACAAGCTTTCATGCGGAGACAGAAACCAGTCCTTGAGCATTGATATTGGCATTTATTGAGGGGATTAGTACTTGGATAGAATAAGGGGGTAAAGGATGCCTAAGGGAACCAATATCTAAGGAAAACGTCCTGAATTATTCTAAACGTCTCTCCTCTGATGCAGTCTCTGTTGGAGTGCTAGCCAGTAGATCCTAGTTATACCACCCCAGACCCTAGATGAACTCCTCTTCACCCAGCAATCTGGGTGAGCAGGGGATCTGGCTCCTGTCCCTATACATGAAGTGAACAGTCACTAGTAGGGAGCTAATCTGGTTTCCCACCAGAGCGCTCCTTCTCCTATCCACCCAGTGGGTGCAGTTGTACTCACTCAGATCATCTCCTGTACCGCTTGCAGGTTGGCTGCTGGTACCAGTCCTGTGACGATCGCGATGTCAGACCCCAGACCTTCTCACCAAACTCATGACCTAAGGACTAGCCAATCTAAAACTGCAATGTCACGTTCCTAACAATGCCACACCCAGCTGCACCTTGCAAAACGATTTTCTAGCTCACTGGACCCCAAATCAAAGTGATCAAATTAATCCAAAAACAATTTTCACTCATCACACATGGGGCAGGTTATTCACGGTAATGGGCTGCCCTACACACAACAATCACCTTAGAGAAGCTCTAGAACTTTTTTGGGAGCAGAGCACGGTGCTTTACCACAGTTTTTGGTGCGTTTGCTGCACTTGGCTCATTTTTTTGGGATAATTTTTTGCATAGAGCAGTCAGCTCAGAGAGTGTTCTGCCTGCCCCCACCCTGTGTGCACGAGCGGAGAGGGGCTGTACTGGGCTGGTTGGGGGGGGGTGAGCAGAGATTGTGCCGCTGGTTGAAAGGGCTTACCTGGTCACCCCGTGTAGGTGAAACCAGAAACTCAGAGGGTCTGGGACAGGCATGGGGACTAATACACAAACTGACCATACTGCTACAGACGCTTGGAGTAGTCATATTGCTCTAGAAAAGAGAGGGACTAACAGGGTCGCCAGGTATAGAACAGATAACAGTTGAACACATCCTTATACAATCATAGAAACATACATGAAATAATACATTTAGGGGCAACATACACTGTAAAGACCTAAGCATGCAACTTACAACAGAACTGATCTTCTGATATGCTTATCTAATGGCATTAGTTCAATTTTACCAATGGAACAGTTGAAGCTAAGCATGCAGCCAGTGAAGACAGAACTCCTGGTCTTCATACTAGACTTCATACTAGTTCCAGTTTACTAACAAATAGTACAGAAGCCAAGGAAGCCATTCTCTAGGACTCTCTCAGGAGGGAGTTAGCAATGTCAGCTCCCATTCATCTCAGTACATGGCAGACTTGTAGAACTGCAAGCTCCAGCATGATTATCTCCCACCCCCACAACTTGACCTGCTGAACATGTACCCCTGAGCTCCCAGCATTCCTTGCCAGTGAGAAGGTTTCATGCTTCAGTAGTTCCTATGGAAGAAACTTACTAATCTCCTGTCATCCTCTACAGTCTACATTAAACTATGATAAAAACATTGCAATGAATATGTCCTCCTGCGCTTTTATGGATGTCCCTACAAGTTATTGCTGAGCTGCTATCACCTGACCTGGCCTTAATAGGTGAAATGACAGTAGATAAATAAATGGTGAAGCGCTAAACCAATATATATAAGTGTGTACAATAATACTAGAATGTGACAATAGCACTACTAACACACATAAAATAGTTTACATGAAATATATACAGTGTAATAACTACAAAGTGTAATAAATACACACAGTGCTCTGATCCTATCGGATCCAATCACGTGCATCAAGGGACTGATGTGAATGTACAATACATATATGTGTAAAGAGCTGCGTAAATTGATGGCGCTATACAAGTACCATAAATAAATAAATAAATAAAGTGCAACTTTGGTGAAACACACAGGATAACCTGTTTCCAAATACAGTGAATCCCTTTTTCCTTTTGGAAAAAATCAAACCTCCCCCTGTCCCTATATGGGACTTAAAGTGATAAATAAAATAAAGGGAAAAGACAATGCATCAGTGTTCAGTGCCAACTAATATATAAATATATAAATGATAAATAGCGAATAGAAGCTATGCAAAAAAAGGAACAACCACATTTATACACATACTGTATGTGAATCAAAATGACAAAAAAGCCCAAATAATGTCCAATAACATATAACTGTGGTCTTTTAACACAACAAAAGTGCAAGTGATCAGGTGATCTTCATTCTTGTGAAAAAAATCCTCCAAATGGCAGAAATGCCCCCTCACCTCCAAACCGTGACCACAAGGGCCAACTCGTCTTTTAGGATTACACCACGATCCTTAAGAGAATAATCTCATCCAGGTGGAGATGCCACATAAGCTCCTTTCCTCAATACCACTCTCAGGGTCCTTTCTGATTAACAGCTCACATTCCCATCAGGACCATGTTAATAAGACACAAGCAGAAACATCCTCCATAGTGCAATAACGTTTATTTTGCCAATAAAAAGAAATAAGATGTCAATTAGCCCACTCACATTTTCTCCTTCACAAAACGATTTTAAACCTCATGCTATGGGTGTACTGCATGGGTCTGTATAGTCTACCAATATGGCGTCCAAACGGAAGTGCGTCACTGTGTGTATTTATTACACTTTGTAGTTATTACACTGTATATATTTCATGTATAGTATTTTATGTGTGTTAGTAGTACTATTGTCACATTCTAGTATTATGGTACACACTTAAATATATTGGTTTAGCGCGTCACCATTTATTTATGAAAAAAACAGTGCTTTCTATTGTGTCTATTCACATACACTATATTGCCAAAAGTATTGGGACACCCCTCCAAATCATTGGATTCATGTGTTCTGATCACCTTCAAGGCCACAGGTGTATAAAATAAAACACCTAGTCATGCAGACTGCTTCTACAAATATTTGTGAAAAAATGGGTTGCTCTCAGGAGCATGATAGGTTGCCACCTGTGCAATAAGTCCATCCGTGAAATTTCCTTGCTACTAAATATTCCATGGTCAACTGTTAGTGGTATTATAACAAAGTGGAAGCAACTGGGAACAACAGCAACTCAGCCACGAAGTGGTAGGCCACATAAAATGACAGAGCGGGGTCAGCGCATGGTGAAACGCACAGTGCACAGCAGTCACCAACTGTCTGCAGAGTCAATAGCTAAAGACCTCCAAACTTCGTGTGGCCTTCAGAAATAACACAACAACAGTGTGTAGAGAGCTTCATGTAAAGGGCTTCCATGGCCAAGCAGCTACATCCAAGTCTTTCATCACCAAGTGCAATGTGAAGTGTCAGATGCAGTGGTGTAAAGCATGCCACCCCTGGACTCTAGAGCAGTGGAGATGAGTTCTTTGGAGTGATGAATCTTGCTTCCCTGGCAATCAGATGGACATGTTTGGGTTTGACAGTGTCGAGTCAAGAGAGGGAGTCCCCAAACGAGATCTTTCAGATGAGATAGTGAGTCCAAATTGATAAAGGTGCATTTATTACACTGCAGTCGAGATAGTATAGCATACAGAAGTTCACCTCGTATGAGGTGGACCAAGCTAATCAATATATCTAATCTCTTAAGCTTTAAACTGATACATATATAGTCATAAAGTCCGGGCGTGATCATATAATTTCCAGGCGTGATCGTATAGTTTTAGTCCAATCAAATCCTTAAATGCTTAACAGCAAGCTCAGAGTTAAATGGGTATTAACATCATGTGACTAGTCCACAACAGAGACTTGTGGTCATCTGCCATGACAGTTGCTGCTTCAAACTGGTTTGACCACAAGATGCTTTTCTTAAACTTGAAACAGGAAGATAGATGGCGATCGGGTAAATGCTTACGTCACAGGCACAAACTTCAAACCACATTTCCTAATGAAAAGAAAAGGGAAATGCAGTAAAAACTTTAATTGTTAGACCCCCTATATTTCTACTCAGCAGTTGCCAAGTGTAAAGCTTGGTGGAGGGGGGTTATGGTGTTGGGTTGTTTTTCAGGGGTTGAGCTTGGCCTCTTAGTTCCAGTGAAGGGAACTCTTAAGGTGTCAGCATACCAAGACATTTTGGAAAATTTCATGCTGCCAACTGTCAGGGCAGGGGCCGAGGAACGGACAGGCAGGCCTAACAATGTAACGCACTGGCTGACAACGACCACCACCCACAGACCGAAGTCCTTCAGGGCGTGGAGTCTAAGTCCCAGGCTGCCCTTCACCAGGGCCCCTGATGGTGGGGATGGACTTGACGCAGCCAGGAACCAGGTCGCGGCCCCCGAGACACCTCAGCTGCGGTAATGGCCACCGCCAATGGCGTGTAGCTGGTGGAAGAGACAAAAGAGTAGTCAGACAGGCCGGGTCAACAACAACAGGACAAAACAGTACAGGACAGCAGACGAGAATCACAGGTCACGAGCCGGGTTCAGCAACAGAGGGTCAGATCAAAGGAGAATACAAAGAATAGTCGAGTCACAAGCCGAATCAGATACCAGGAGAGTCACGAGAGTCAGAACAGAGTAATAGCAACACAAAGACACAAGACTCAAGTGCAAAGAGCATGTGTGGGCCACAGGCTTATATGTCATCAGCCACACCCCTCTGGGGGATGGACCTCAGAGACCAGAAGGCATAAAAGGATTCCCACCATGCACAGCCGAAATCCAAGATGGACGCCAGCACATGGAGTAACATAACCTCAGGGAAAAGGTAGGACCTTGACACCAACTTTCTGGAAACAGTTTGGGGACGGCCCCTTCCTGTTCCAACATGACTGAGCACCAGTGCAAATAGCAAGGTCTATAAGACATGGATGAGAGAGTTTGTGGGGGAGGAACTTGACTGGCATACACAGATTTCTGACCTTAACCCGATAGAATATCTTTGGGATGAATTGGAGCAGAGACTCTGAACCGGGCCTTCTCGTCCGACATCAGTGCCTGACCTAACAAATACGCTTCTGAAAGAATGGTCAAACATTCCCATAGACACAGTCCTAAACCTTGTGGACAGCCTTCCCAGAAGAGTTGCAGCTGTTCTAGCTGCAAAGGGTGGGCCAACTCAATATTGAACCCTATGGACTAAGATTGGGATGCCATTAAAGTTCATGTGTGTGTAAAGGCAGGCATTGCAATACTTTTGGCAACATAGTGTATTTTATTAGCTATGCCTGCTATTTTTCAGCTGAATGCTCAGTATCTCCCCATAGCCTTCTATTAGCAGTGGTGGAAGCCAGTGATAGGCAAACTTTCCAATCACTTGTGGCAGCGGGGCATGTGCTGCTGGTGCGGTGATGCTGCCCTGTAAGAAGTGACCTCTGGCCTCAGGTCTGTTCTCAGGTTCAGGTCCCTGCGGCCTGGCCTCCCCAGTCAGTCAGCAGGCGGCAGACCTTGTCCCCTTGCTGACCCTGAACATTTTCTGGGCAGTTCCGTAAAAAACTCTTCATTAACTTCTCCTGGGTCCCATGGCTGATTGGGATATGTAATTTTCATAGTCCTGTACAGTGCAGCAATCCTTCCTCTGCACTACATGTCCAAGTATTCCCCTCCTGACATTGATTGGCCCAAGCAGTGGCTGCAGGAGGGAGGGAAAGCAGGAGTGAGGAGGAGGGACTGGAGAGGGTGGACACACACAGCCTGCAGCTCCAAAGAGCTGCTCAGTGCTGTCAGGGTAATGCGACAGGGAGGCTGCAGGGCCCCCAGGAGCATGGGCGAGGTCATCATTGTGACCCTTGTAGTTCCACCAATGCTAGTGTCATTCTTTTCAGCTGGTGATGGGCTTTTTTTCTAAAAGTGATCAGAGCTGCTAAACATATGTCGATCACTTTTTCAAGGACCAGAAGGCTCCCCCCCTACCCCCCCCCCCCCCCCCCAGTGCTGCCACACTGTTGTTTATGGGCTTTCCTGTCCCACCAGGAAGCCCGGGGCCACTGGGGCCTGTTGTGCTGGCTGACCATAGTGAATAAGTAGGAATATCCATTCCCCAATCTTCTCTATGGTGTGTGAAACTGGAAGCACCACAAATTTTATCACTTCCAGTTTCAGCTTTTTGTATACTAGCCATTGCCAAATAGTAAAGCAGTCGGTCAGTCATTTTGGTTTGATCGGCTGCTTTGGAGGTCAGAGAAGAGTTTTAAAACAAATAATAAATTAGACAAAAAAATGAAAGCACCCTATCCCCCTGTCTTCATGGCAAATATGAATGCACACGTAAGTCCCGCATGCATATGTAAATGGTGATCCCACAAATGTGGGATATAACCATTAACGTCAGAGTGAGGATAAAAAGTCTAACATTAGACCTTCTGTTTAACTGTAAATTGGTAATCTGAAAAGGCTTTTAAAGTGTTGCCTACAAATAATGTAATTAAATTTAAGTACCCTAGTTTGTCATCATTCCAGAGGCATTTGCAATTGGGTAACAACATGGGAATTAAAATGTGTTTGTGTGCACTAAAATTTATTAAAGTGTATTTTTTCCTGAAAACCGCTGCACAAATATCGTGCGACATAAAAAATGACAACAGCCAATTTATTCTCCATGGCCTTTGCTTTCAAAAAATATATAATATTTGGGGGTTCCAAGTCATTTTCTAGCAAAACAAAACATTCCTTTTTACATGTATTTGAGTAATGCCACAATTGACCCGGGTTTGAACTAGTTAAATGCATGAGATAAGAATCATATGACATAAACTACTTCAGGCATGGAATCAACTGTATAAGCCCAACTTAGTTCTCTATAGCATTACAGTGTGTATGCATGAAGAAAGCAGCTGACAGTCAGATGACAGACCAAGCCACTGAATCTCACACCATTTTCTAAATTTAGTGTCCATGTCAGTATGTTTTAGGTAGGAAATAAAAAAAAAAAAAGCAAAATGTGCACTATTGTCTCTGGGCCATAATACAGGTACAAAACAACAAATAACATACACATATGTGGAATCACTGCAGTCATCAGGGGCAGCGAAATGATTTTCTGTTGCTTTTTGGTAGTAAGTGATTGTAATAGTAAGAAATATACAGCTAAAAATGGGTAAGATCCAATTCAAAATTCAAACCATTAAGAATAGATGTACAAAAATAAAGAAATCCAAAAGACTTCACGTTTGCACAGCAATCTTTATTATTATTATTATTATTATTATACAGGATTTATATAGCGCCAACAGTTTGCGCAGCACTTTACAAAATGAAGGTAGATATTACAGTTACAATACAATTTGGTACAAGAGAAAACAGAGGGCCCTGCTTGTTAGAGCTTACAGTCTAGGAGGAAGACTTGAGTGATACAAAAGGTAATAGCTGTGGACGATAGATTAGGAGACAGCCAGGCAGATTGGGGTAGGGAGTTCCATATGATGGGAGAAGCTTGGGAGAAGTCCTGGAGGCGAGCATGGGAGGAGGTGACAGGGGAACTAGAGAGCAGAAGGTCATGGGAGGATCGCAGAGAGCATTTCGGTTGATATTTTGAGACCATGTAGGTCGGGTGTCGGCAACCCGCGGCTCCAGAGCCGCATGCGGCTCTTTTTCACCTTTGCTGCGGCTCCGGAGCACACTGCCCACCAGGTGACAGGCAATAGGGTTGCCGTAGCTCAGTGGTCGGCAAGCCGCGGCTCTTTTAACCTCCCTGGCGGTTTTCCCGAGTGTAGCTCGTGGTAGAATTTCTATACCACGAGCTACACTCAGGCTTACCATGCGGCGCTGCTCTGGGGGTCCCTGCAGCACTTACCTTGTCCTTCGTTCCCGCGATGTGTCCCCTGCAGCGTCCCCGGCCATCTCCTCCGGCCGATGCCGGCATCCGGCTTCTGTGTTCCGGTCCCCGTGACGTCGGGACGTACGGGCGCCGCCGCCGGCGGGAAATTTAAAAAATTTAAAAAATGTCTTTTTTTTTTTTTCAATTTTCAATAGTAAAACATTGCTGTTTCATCCCATTTCACATACATATTGTCCCTAGTGCTTTGTCCGGCGCCCTGCCTGCATTTTGTCTGTTCTTTCTGCCTGGAAACTTAGAAAAGTCCATGGCGTCCAAAAAGCGTCCCTTTAGGTCAAAAGCGGTTTTAGACCGGCTAGAGAACAGCGATAGTAAATCAGAACCACTTGCAGAATTGAGTGATAATGATTTGTGGGGAAATTTTCCTAAAAATTACAGCCTACAATAAAAAACTATTTCCATGCGAAAAAATGGTACCGCTTTCAGCACAAAAAATCGGAAGGAATCATACCGCCAGGGAGGTTAATGCAGCTCTTCTGTGTGCCGGGCGCCCGCTCCCCTCCCTCCCTAGACTCTGCAGCTAGCCTAGCAATGGGCAAACTACGGCCCGGCGGACCTTATAATCCGGCCCGCGGAGCGTGGCAAACATTGGCTGTCAGGATGTAGGCGGGGCAGCGTGACGAACTCCTCTCCTCTCACAGTCCGCCCTGAAGACCAGAACTGCGCGGGAACACGGCGAGAGGAACGCGCGGAGTACAGGTAAGTGAATTGACACAATATGGGAATGAATTACTATAGGGGGGATGAATTACTATAGGGGGGATGAATTACTATAGGGGGGATGAATTACTATATGGGGGATGAATTACTATATGGGGGATGAATTACTATAGGGGGGATGAATTACTATGGGGGATGAATTACTATATGGGGGATGAATTACTATAGGGGGGATGAATTACTATAGGGGGGATGAATTACTATGGGGGATGAATTACTATATGGGGGATGTATTTTCAGTTTTAAAAATGTGGCTCTCAAAATAAATTTTAATCGTGGTTTTGGCGAGATTTGGCTCAGTTGAAAAAAAAGGTTGCCCACCACTGACCTAAGGCTATGATTGTGATTATGATGATACACTGTGGCCCTGATTAACCCTTTGCTTACTGGGCCCTTAAACCCCCTTCATGACCAGAGCGCTTTTTGCAATATATGCAGTGTCGGATTTGTTTTAAATGTTGCAATGGTTTTGCGGCTCCCAGTCTTTTTTTCCCTCTCGGAAACGGGTCCAAGTGGCTCTTTATGTCTTAAAGGTTGCAGACCCCTGATGTAGGTGAAGTAGCTGTGGGCAGAGTTGTGGCTGTCTTTGTAAGTTGTTGTTAGTATTTTGAATTTTATTTGTTGGGTGAGTGGAAGCCAGTGGAGGGGTTGGCAGAGAGGGGTAGCAGACACTAGCATTCCCCACCTTTCTTCTCTACGAAAAAAAAACCTACTCCTGCTGGAGAAGTAGACTTACGAATGTGCCCCTGGGAAAGCGCATCCACAGCGTACTCCTCCATGGCCTTATTCTCCGCAACCGAGAGAGGGTACACCCTGCCACGTGGAGGAGTGGCCCCGGGTTGCAAGGATATGGCGCAGTCGTAAGGACGATGCGGCGGTAAGGTACCAGCGCGTACCTTATCAAACACGTCCCGGTACTCCCCATAGTCGGTGGGCAACGCAGAGTCCGAGGAGGCACACAATACCTTAACCGGCCCCCGGATGCACCCGGCCCCACACTGTGGAGACCATGAGAGAATCTCGGCTGTTTGCCAATTGAAGGTTGGATTGTGCCTCTGGAGCCAGGGATACCCCAAAACCACCGAATAGTGTGGGGAAGAAATCACCTGAAAACAGGCCAACTCCCTGTTAACAGCCCCAATGGCTACCTCTATCGGCAGAGACTCGTGGGTAACCTGCGGCGGTTGCAGGGGCCTGCCATCTATTGCTTCGAGAACCAATGGGGTAGCACGAGCCTGCAGGGGAATGGAGTGCTGTGCAGCAAACAAGCTGTCCAAGAACAACCCACCGGCCCCAGAGTCTACCAACGCCTGGGCCGTCACCGAGCCCTCCGTCCAAGAAAGGACCACGGTGATCAGTGGCTTATCCTTGCGGAACGCCGGGGACGAGGAAACTCCACCCAAGATCTGTCCCCGACATGATCTCAGGTGCGAGCGTTTCCCGGACGGACTGGACAAGACTGCCGAAAGTGCCCACCGAGGCCACAGTACAGGCAGCGACCCTCCTGACGCCGAGCGGCCCGCTCTCCCTCGGAAAGGCGAGCAAACCCCAGCTGCATGGGTTCCCCACCAGGCAAGCTATCCCCAGGAGGCGTGGGAGGAGAGGGAGGAATGGGTGGGACAGAAAACACAGGTGCCAGTCGATTGGAAGGCCTCCGCAGGCGTTCCTTGAGTGAAGGCCTCTCCCTGAGCCTGGTGTCAATCAGGATCAGGAAAGAGATGAGCTCCTCCAACACCACAGGCAGTTCCTTAGCTGCAATCTCATCCTTCAATGTGTCAGAAAGACCATGGGAAAACACAGCCACCAGAGCCTCATTGTTCCAACCGACCTCTGCCGCCAGGGTACGAAACTCTATGGCGTACTCGGCCACGGTCCGTGAACCCTGATGCATGGTCATGAGCAGCTTGGCCGTCGAGGCGGAACGAGCCGGTATGTCGAATACCCTACGGAAGGCATCGACAAAACCGGAAAAATCTTGAATCACCGGGTCGTTCCTCTCCCATAAGGGATTTGCCAAGGCCTTGTCTGAGAGTAGTTAAATTAGGAACCCCACCTTTGACCTCTCAGACGGAAAGGCGTGGGGTATCAGTTCAAAATAAATACCCACCTGGTTGAGGAACCCACGACACTGACTCGGCTCACCCCCAAAGCGCTGTGGAAGAGGGGCAAAACCAGTCATACCTCTGGGCGCCGCTGATGCAGCCGCCGAGGTGGTGGACGCAATAGGCGGAAAAGCAGCGGGAGAGACCACCGGAGTGACTACTGGCCTAATAGCACCAGGAGCAAGGTGTGCAGTGCGTGCAAGCAGAGTTTGCAACGCCTGAGCAAACTGATCCAACAGGTGATCCTGTTGATCGAGTCTGGCGACTAGCGTTGGGAGCGAAGGCGTGCCTGCACCGTCAGGGTTCATGGCACTTGTGTAATGTCAGGGCAGGGGCCGAGGAACGGACAGGCAGGCCTAACAATGTAACGCACTGGCTGACGACGACCACCACCCACAGACCGAAGTCCCTCAGGGCGCGGAGTCTAAGTCCCAGGCTGCCCTTCACCAGGGCCCCTGATGGTGGGGATGGACTTGACGCAGCCAGGAACCAGGTCGCGGCCCCCGAGACACCTCAGCTGCGGTAATGGCCACCGCCAATGGCGTGTAGCTGGTGGAAGAGACAAAAGAGTAGTCAGACAGGCCGGGTCAACAACAACAGGACAAAACAGTACAGGACAGCAGACGAGAATCACAGGTCACGAGCCAGGTTCAGCAACAGAGGGTCAGATCAAAGGAGAATACAAAGAATAGTCGAGTCACAAGCCGAATCAGATACCTGGAGAGTCACGAGAGTCAGAACAGAGTAATAGCAACACCAAGACACAAGACACAAGTGCAAAGAGCATATGCGGGCCACAGGCTTATATGTCATCAGCCACACCCCTCTGGGGGATGGACCTCAGAGACCAGAAGGCATAAAAGGATTCCAACCATGCACAGCCGAAATCCAAGATGGACGCCAGCACATGGAGTAACATAACCTCAGGGAAAAGGTAGGACCTTGACACCAACTTTCTGGAAACAGTTTGGGGACGGCCCCTTCCTGTTCCAACATGACTGAGCACCAGTGCAAATAGCAAGGTCTATAAGACATGGATGAGAGAGTTTGTGGGGGAGGAACTTGACTGGCATACACAGATTTCTGACCTTAACCCGATAGAATATCTTTGGGATGAATTGGAGCAGAGACTCTGAACCGGGCCTTCTCGTCCGACATCAGTGCCTGACCTAACAAATACGCTTCTGAAAGAATGGTCAAACATTCCCATAGACACACTCCTTAACCTTGTGGACAGCCTTCCCAGAAGAGTTGCAGCTGTTCTAGCTGCAAAGGGTGGGCCAACTCAATATTGAACCCTATGGACTAAGATTGGGATGCCATTAAAGTTCATGTGTGTGTAAAGGCAGGCATTGCAATACTTTTGGCAACATAGTGTATGTCTGGTGCAGCTGGAGGGCAGATTCAGTGCAAATTAAGAAAGAGTCCTATCAGTTTTCTGAGCAGTGCGGTCCAGCTCAGGAGCAAATTCAGGCTCGTTGACTTCTATGTGAACTGCTTCTGAATCACACATGCCATCAGTTTTTTTGAACACTATTTCAGCACAGATTTCTCTCTTCAAATCCTGTCCTGAATCGCATCTGAATGGGCCCTGAACCGCTGAACAACTGCTTTGTAATTTGCTGTGAAAATGGACCTTCAAAACCGCACCACACAAGTGTGAATCCAGCCTCAAAGTTATGTGCAGCTTGCCAACATCTTCCACATGCAGACAGCTGTCACATGACATCCCCTGCCCAGGCTGCTGGGTAACCTGAACCAGCACAGAGCACATTGGGAGGTGTAGTTTTAGAATGACTTTCCCGCTGGAAGCAGTGGGCATTTGTAGTCAATCTCAAACTAAGTCTGCCATGCTCCATTTTTTTTTTACTCTCCCTAGGTGCCTTTTTTCATACTCGGTTGTGCCACCACTTCATTTTATTAGCTATGACTGCTATTTTACAGCTGAATGCTCAGTATCTCCCCATAGCCTTCTATTAGCAGTGGTGGAAGCCAGTGATAGGCAAACTTTCCAATCACTTGTGGCAGCGGGGCATGTGCTGCTGGTGCGGTGATGCTGCCCTGTAAGAAGTGACCTCTGGCCTCAGGTCTGTTCTCAGGTTCAGGTCCCTGCGGCCTGGCCTCCCCAGTCAGTCAGCAGGCGGCAGACCTTGTCCCCTTGCTGACCCTGAACATTTTCTGGGCAGTTCCGTAAAAAACTCTTCATTAACTTCTCCTGGGTCCCATGGCTGATTGGGATATGTAATTTTCATAGTCCTGTACAGTGCAGCAATCCTTCCTCTGCACTACATGTCCAAGTATTCCCCTCCTGACATTGATTGGCCCAAGCAGTGGCTGCAGGAGGGAGGGAA